>NC_054595.1:8172745-8772745 GCF_004785595.1 Juglans microcarpa x Juglans regia
CAGCGTTAACGCCCTCTTAGGCCAACTTTCTGTTTGGCAAAATATCAAACAGTGGACGTGCTAAAGGCTGATGCTTCCCAAACATTCACCCTGGGCATGGAACCGACGTGGACATAAACACGAGCAAAGACACTGATTGAGCGCACACCGACATGGACAAAAGCAATCCAACATTATGCTCGGAAAAACTTTAATGGAGTAACGCCAATATCACCTGCCATTAGTTCAGAACAACCCATTTCACAAGCCATTCTGGCGCAGACGCCTCCATATTATTATGCACGTTTAACTAGCAGGGAAAATTGCATCTCACTACTAAAAGGAATAACTATTTCGTGTCCTTCACAAGAACTTCGATGGTCACTTCCAAAGTGGGGCGAGATTTTTCTCGCAGCTGGGGTTCACGGACCACCGCCGCTCGGCTTTGTGGGAGATCGATTTGCTAGTCCACGGCCGAGGTTATTCTCTGTGGGAATCGATTTCAGCTCCAATAGTCCTTCGGTGTGGCGGTAAGAGTTCGCAACCACTATAGTTCTTGCTAGTTTAATGCAACCACTATAGTTTTTGCTACGTGCATTTGCCCCTTGATGTGGCCTTGTCACGTGGTGGTTACATCAGCCGTTATTAAAAAAGAGAAAAATAATATCTAAATATCATATATTCAGCTAAAATGAAATCAAAGAGGTTGGAAAGATGTCCTATAAGGAGATTTTTTTATTTCTTAAATTTCTCACCATCCAAACAGAGAGAGTAAGGAGGATAAGAGGCGAAGAATGAAAAATTCGAAACCTCTTGAATAGGAGTAAAAAAATGAACTGGTAAACAGGTCCGAATAGATGAGTTCGATCCGATTCTAAATTGGTTCGGTTCAGTATCGGTTCCTTTTTTTCAAAACCAATCAAAATCGATGTAGTTTCGATTTTCCTTTTTCTAACATCGGACCAGATCAGTTCATATAAATATATATTTTTAGTTTTTTATATGAATTTTTATATTCTATATAATTTTGATATCTAATATATATAATTATATATAAAATAATCTTGTATTATATGCTAAATTACTAATTAAAATAACATAAAAATTTAAAGTTCTCTATAAATAACTATATATTATCAGTATAGTCTATATTATTAGTAGTTACACTGATACAATATCACTATATATTATAATATATCATTATATTATATATTATAATATATCATTAAAGTCTATAATACTTTTTTTTTTTTATGTTGGGAACCTATCCAACGCAGGGCCTTTCGGACTCATTCATTCAAAGTAAACTCTAGTCCAATAAACCAGACTCTCTAAAGTTTTCCTACACGAAACTGGTTAAATCGTTGAGTTTTCATCAAGAGGTATGGTCCTAAAGGATTGTTTGCACCCATGAGATGTTGAATCTTAAACCTTAAAGGGGGTGATACCCCATGACCAAGGCCTTCATCACTTAGGCCAACCCCTTGAGTTACTATAGTCTATAATACAATTATAATATATATTATAATATTCTACAATATATTATCATTATATTATTATAAACTACAATATATATCATATTATATATGATATATATATATATATATATAATTTACCAATAAAATCGGACCGAATGAGATCGAAATCAGTAAAATCGAAAGTGCAGTATCGATTTTTCAAATTTTAAAATAAGTATATATCGATTCAGTTCTAAAATATATTCAAAACTAGATCGAGCTGGATCGATTACATTCCTACACTTGAATGCTTTTGCGTTTTTCCTTTTTATTTTTATTTTTTAATAATGGCTGACGTGACCGCCACCAAAGCCACGTCAGGGGCAAATGCATGGAAGTGGAACACCGTAAGGGGCACCCCTAGCATTTTTTTAGTTTTTTATTCAAAATCTACAGTAGCATAAGCTGGAGGATTACTTTTTATGTGAGATTTTATATCTTTCAATAGTAAACTATACATAGCCACTGCTAGAACGATTCAAAATTAATAATTATAATAAATGGTCAACATATAAAATACATTACGTATAGAAATTTTGTAGCATACATAGAGTTTGCCACATATACCGTGGAGAATGCTGCATAATACTCTTATCCTCCACTTTAGATTTGATTGAGATTGAAATTAGAATCCATCTTTCTCCTATATTCAAGCAGATTCTTTTTCCCAACACATATTTAAGAAAAAATGAAGCTCACCTGCCAAGTCCCGTACCTGTGCTTGATTTAATAACTTTGGAATTTTTGCATGCTCAGATCTCTCAATAGCCTTGAGAACATACTTAAAAGAAGTAAACAATTAAAAAAAATAAGATTCAGAGATACCTTAAGAATGTTCATCTAAGCCAGGTTCTTTCTCGGCCCAGTCTGGAATCTAGAAAACTGGATTCCGATTTCGAGTTCTGGCCTAGATCAAATTCAGGCCAAAACATGTGTTGCAAAACCCAGACTGGGTATGAAACTCGGGTTTCGGGTTTAAAACCTAGTACCCGTGTTATATATATATATATATATATATATATATATAAACCTTCGTTCTTTCGCTCTTCACTCAGCAGTCGTGCGAGTCTAAGACCTCTCTGGCTCTCTCTCTCGCCCAAATTCCAAAATCCAAACCAATCAAAACCAGAACCCTAGCTCAATCCCTCTCTCTCTCTCTCTCTCTCTCTCTCTCTCTCGCCCAAAGTCCAAACCAAAACCCTAGCTCTCTCTCTCGCCCATACGTTATGCTTTCTTTCTCTCGTCCAAACCATATCTTCTGCTCTCTCCCTCGCCCAAACAGTGTTATGTGTCCATATATGGTCCAAGGATTCACATCCTAGAAAACCGGCTTGCTAGGTGGAGGTGCCCCCAAGCTTATATGCACACATACCATTTGAATCCCAATCAATGTGGGATCATAACATATCCCCACCCTTCAAGACCAACGTCCACGTTGGTCGAGCACTATGGGAGGCTCTCACCAAACTGGGGCAACAAGGCCCGTCCCACTGGATCCATAATCGGCCACTTTGCAGGCCCAACTCGTTAAGCGAGGCAACATGGGAGCCCACAACCAGCTCTGATACCATTTGTTATGTGTCCATATATGGTCCAAGGATTCAGATCTTAGAAAACTGGCTTGCTAGGTGGAGGTGCCCCAAGTTTATATGTGCACATACCATTTAAATCCCAACCAATGTGGGAGACCATAACAAATGGAAACCCTAGCCTTCAGAGTTTCTGTCGTCCTCTCTCTCTCTCTCTCCCTGAAGCCATAGCCTTCGAGTATCTGAGGCAGTTTCTCTCTCTTGCTGGAGATTCCGACACTATATCAGAAGGCTTAAGCCCTAAAGACTTTGGGAGTGAAATGTGAATAGTGGATAAGCTGTTGCTCTTTTCTTTTTTGGAAAAAGAAAATCTTTTTAAGGTACTTAGATGTTTTCAAAGCAGATCGGTATTTTCTCAAAAGTTCCATAACTCTTTTTTCAGTTTTCACTATGTGTACTTTTATCGTGTATTGATAAGAATCGACACTGTTGTTTCGTTAAGCTCAAACAAAGGGTTTTGTTTTGATGCTGAGAGATTTGTTAGTATTTAGAAGAAATGGTTTTGTTTTCATTTATTTGTGTTTTATGCCTAGATCTAGGGTTCCTTCATTTTTTTGTTTTGATTGTTGGAGTCTGCTGGGCCTTTCCTTTTCGAGAGTGTTTTCTTATTTGTGGGTATTTTTAAAAGAAAATTTCAATTTTTTGAGTTTTGGAAATTTAAAGGAAAATTGCTATTTTTGGGTGGTTGTAGTTGGAGGCATCAACAAATCAGGAGCTGAATCAAAGCAATCCACTATTTCAACTTCCCTTGAAGATTCTTTGAAGCTTCACGCGTTGAGTTGCTGGTATTTCTCTACTCGATTTATCTTTTGTTTTTCTCGTTACCATTATGTTTTTGTTTATATGCTTGGTTCCTGGGAAAAACGAGGGGAAAGAAAATTTGTGCTTGATTGTAACTTATTATGTTGTATGCAGTTTTTTTCAAACCATGATAAGCCCAGTTGAGCTATACGCAATAACTAAATTTGATTGTTTGTTCCAGTAGTAGGTATTATTGTTTTTGCTTTTGGATTATGGTGTTTTTGAGATTTAGTGTATCTAATTGTCAACTTCACGTGCTCTAGTTTTCTTAGTTCACTTTGAGTCTTGAGGGGTAACTCAGCTGGTTCGACCTTCGATTTACTCTCCAATGGTCACCAATTCGAGTCTCCTTAAGGTCACTAGAGGTTTACCTGGTTGTTAACTTTAGGACCCCGTGGGATTAGTCGAAGTGCGCGCAAGTCTGCTGTGTAATGAGTTATTTATAGAAAATAAAATGTAGAATTTGTGAGAATGCTTTTTAGGAGTTCCTTGAATATTTTTTATTTTCTGTAATGAAGCATTCAAGTTCTAAAGTCTGTTATTTATTTTCCCAACTATTGTTCATACTGAAATTGCAGTTAAAGCTTGGGACTCAAACTTTGATCTATTACCAGAGTTAGCAAAGATCTTTCCACTTATGTCTAAAAGGATGCTGCCACTATTTGTTTGTCATTGTTCTTTTATCAAAAGAGTTATTTGTCACTGTTGCTGCATTGAAGCCAAATATGTAATTGTTGATGTAGATTTCATATCTCGCCTTCCTCTTAGTAGAGGTCTTTCTTCTTATTTTTAAGTTGCCTCAAACTTAGCGACTATTTGTTTGTCATTGCTGCCTCATTGGAGCTATATAGATTAGGGTCAACCAGTTTGCATCACTCATTGTGGTATGAGATGCTAATTTCTTTGTTGATAAGTACAATCCGGAACCCAGATTTTCGGTTTTCTAAAACCCGGGTTAATCCAGGTTCCGGCCTGGTTCATAGCCCGAATCAACCCAATTCGGGTTCCTGCTCAAATTTGAAATTCGGGTTCCAGTCCGGGTGTACCCGGATATTTGGTTCGGAACTTGGGTGAACAGTCTTAACATTAACATTACCGCATTTACTGGAAAAAAAAATAATATCTGCATTTTCTCAGCATCCAAAGAACAAAAATATTGCAATTTCGTGAATAGATATTAATTGAAATTAAGGCTTCATTTGGTTACGCAATTCAGATTAGATGAGAAGAGATGTTTTGTTGAAAGTTGAATAAAATATTGTTTTAATATATTTTTTTAATATAATTTTTGTTTTGATATTTGAAAAAGTTGAATTGTTATTATATTTTGTGTGAGAGTTTGTGAAAATTGTACTGATTATATGAGATGAAATAGTTTGATTTTGTGTAACCAAACCAACCCTAAAGATGATCATGTCCCTCAACTTCATTTCTATAAATGCATTTTCCGACAACCAAACAGAGCACAACCTCAAATACCAAAACTCGTTTACCTCAAATGATATATTTTTTTTTTATTAATAACTACTTGAGTTATAATATTTAGATTTACATTAAAAAGACTCCAATATGAGCATCCACAAATAACATATATAAAATAACAAAAAACAAAGCTTCACCGATAGAACACAATAAAGAACAATTCAAGACACTACCAACAAAATTAAAATTTTAAAAGGAGTAATAGTATAATATACCTAAGATTATGTCCTTTTAGTTAGCAGGTAGTAAAAGTTAATGAATTGAAAAATCATGACTTACAAAAATTGAGTCTTTTCTTTTAATAAAAAGGTTAGATTCCATATTCATGCAATGCATGTTGGTGTACATATTTTCTTTATTTTCTTATTTTGACTATTCTCCTCTTCGATCTAGGTACATATATAGTACTCTTGAATACATTTTGGTATCATATGAATTTTTTGTCAAAGTTAATTTTGGGCGTCTAATCAGGAGTCTGACCCAACACGTGGAATATTTAATTAAATGAGATAGAGTATAGAGTCAGAATTCGAACTCAGGACCTCTATTTTGATATCATGTAAAATTATCACTTATTCTAAAATATTAAACTGATGAGAAGATGTAGATTTTATTATTTATTTTATATTTTAAGAGAGACTAAAATGCAAGAGATTTGAAATGCATGTGCTGATTCCAATTCAAACTCATGATAAAAGATAAGACAATTATCTAAGGGTAGACTTCAAATTATAGGAGAGAAATATAATATGGACCTGAAGCTATTTTTGTCATTTATGTAGACGCTACGTACTATGGATTAAGGCTAAATAAGTGCTACTTTTCATAGAAATTGGTGGCTTTTGTATCAATTCTAGATATCTATATGCAGAGCACTATAATTTATAGCCCAAATGTCCAAGAGCTAACACGTGCGTTCTCTACATTCAAGATAAAAGTTGTCTTAGGATCATATAAAAATATTTTTTTTACCCGTTATGACTGAGAGTTGTTTAACTTCTTTTGTCAACGTGGCTCTTTGAGGTTTTTCCCTCATCAATGCCTTTGAATTAGGGTCAAAATGAGCTAAAATACTATATGCTAGATTGAAAGACAGATAGAAGGGGAAAAAGAGAGAGAAATGGTTATGGCATTTTAACATATAGTTGGCGTGCATATTCAAAACAAAGCCAAACAAACAATTAAGCTAAATAAATAACTGAGACAAGCAAACAATTGAGCCAACCCAACTGGAAGAAAAGAAAATGGCATTTGGCGCCTACGAAGCTTTGTGTTTCAAAGTGGGTGCTTTAGTTTTTTTTTTTTTTTTTTTTGGGTCGCATAAAGTCTACTTGAAAGTGCGTGTCCTCAGTTTCAAGCAATTTTTTCATTGATTATGTATCCAATCGGTTGGAGACTATTGAGCCCAAAATGCACCCCAAAAAATAAATGCCCAGTCAGGCCGGTCAAACCAACCCACCAGAACAAATACTGCAGAGACTTAGCCAGGCTAATGGTCCAAGACTCCAAGGGCCTGCCATTCGGCAGGAAGACGAGACCACAAAGGTCAGCAAAGTCGAAAAGTCTTCTGGTAACCTGAATCTCAGACCCACCCCCATTAGGGAGAATCTGCCAAGATTCCCAATGGGTAGGTTCAATTAAATGTGGTAAGGCGTTCGTCTGTGAAGGGCTTGTGAGACGTGCACGTCTGCATCGAAGTGGTGGGGTTTCATCTAAATCCTTAAAAAGGCACACCGTATTAAATGTGCAAATATGCCTGCTCGGGAGAACGAGCCCCGGGTGGGCCGAAATGGCCCGAGACTCCAATGGAATTACTGCATTAAATGCGCAAATATGTCCACTTGGGAGAATGAGCCCCGGGCAGGCCAAAATGACCCCAGACTCCAAAAGAGTTACCGCATTAAATACAATGACATGCCTCCTCTGAAAAAAGGTAAACCATCGGACTAGTGAGCAATAGTAGAGGAGAACCTTCCCAGAGGGAACAAGGGATACAAAAAAGTGAAGAAGGGAAAGTCTAGAGGTATGTTGACTACAACTTATCGTTTACTCGTCCTCCAACATTCCACATTATAGTTATTCCAATCGGCTCTAAATTAAGCATCGAAGATATTCCCCTGTCGGAGAAGTCGTGCTAGCTTTATCGGTCTCAGGTGTGAATAGGTGGGCAGTACGAAGCGAACGCAATTGTGAGGGTGTGAAACATGTCTTTAACAGAGACAATTCCAATTTCCATATTCTAAAATATTTCTGAATTGGGGTTGAGTAATGAGGTAGTTGTCATATGTACTAGAAACTACATGTGCTGGATTTCTTCAATTTCTCCATTGCCAGTACTCTAAAATATTTATAATTTGAGAATATTTCTTATGCTGTGACATAAGAATGTAAAAGAAAACAACTCCAATGAGAAGAACTTACCCTGAAACTTAGAGTCACCATTCATATAATAGAGGCATGTGAGATTTGAACTGTTTCAAAATTCGAGCATCTAATTTGAAACTTAAATCACATCGCAACTTGTTTAAAAATGGAAAGAAATGAGCCAACAAAAATGTGCCTTGTCTCACTTCGTTTGGTGGAGATTTAATGCATAATTGACAAATATGGCATGAAAGCCAAATATGGCTAAGCAATTGGTCCTTCTAGGCGTGCTATATTCTCAATGACCATTTTAATTTATCAAGTAATCATTCAATCGGATACATCAATTTATACTATACCGGTTCAGTAAGTAAATCCTCATGGAAAAGATGGTCGATATGTATTTCCAAAAGTATATAATATTAAATGGACATCACGTTTCATCTTCTATAACGAAACCACATTCAATGTTCTAATGCAAAAAGACAGCGACATTGTCCATTCCAACATACATGATGAGAGCTGCTTCAAACTCCCTGGAACCCTATGTACTGAGATGGAAAATCTGATGGCAAAATTCTAGTGGGTCAAAAGAAGGATGAGAACATAATTCAATGGGTGAGTTGGAAGAAGATGTGTGAGTCAAAAATAAATGGAGGGATGGGGTTCAAGGACTTCCAGACTCTCAATCTGGCTCTACTAGCAAAGCAGGGATGGAGGATCTTAAAAGAAGACACTACTTTGCTGCATAAAGTTTTTAAGGCTAAGTATTTCCCAAATACCAGTTTCAATGATTCATCATTAGGCGCAGCCCCTTCTTATGTATGGAGAGGTATATGGGAGGCCAAAAAGAGTTTGATGCAAGGTTGTAGGTGGAAAGTGGGGGATGGGAAATCTATTAACATTTAGACAAATTTATGGCTGCCAGATCATAAACTTAAACCAAATAATTCCACTGTACCCACAGCTCAAGATAATGCAACAGTGGCAAGCCTTATTGATGATGCCACAAAGTGGTGGGATGTGGATAAAGTCAGAAGGATCTTACCACCTCGAGAAGTAGCGGAAGTTTTGAAGATTTTGATCAGCTCTGAAAGTAGACCAGATTATCTCATATGGGAACATGAAAAAAATGGGATTTATAGTGTCAAGAGTGCATATAGATTTTTTCATTCGCTTGGATAACCCAGGCAGGTAGGCTAAAGTTCAAATGCTGTGGAATACAGAAAGCTATGGAAGTGGATATGAAAAATGAAGGTACCAAGTAGAGTGAAACTGTTTGCTTGGAGGGCCTGTAAATATGGGCTTCCAACTCTGAAGAATTTAATGCATCCAAAAGTAATTATATAGGCTTCTTACAAGTGGTGTAATAATAAGGAGGATGTGAATCATGCACTCCTTTACTGCCCTTCTATAAGAGATTGTTGGTGACAACTGTTTAGTTATTTGTGGGCATCTGAAGAGAAAGCAGACTTTGTACACATTGCAAAGCAGGTTATGCTCAGGGGGAGTAGTGAAGATGTGGAGAAGTTTTTTCTTATAGCTTGGGGTATGTGGTATAGAAGGAATAAAAAAATGTTTGAAGATAAAACATTACATTTTGGGCAAGTTGTAGAGTATGCTCTGTCCTTATCTCAAGCACATAAGGAAGCTCAAGAATGTCAAAAGCAAAAAAAGTTGTCAAGCTACAGGTAGCTGCCCCCTCCTTCAAGGGCGTTGAAACTGAATGTTGATTGAGCTATATTTCATGATCAATGTAGAGCAGGAGTGGGGATTATTTTAAGAGATGATAGGGGGGTCATCTTATCTGCTAGTAAAAATGAAAATGAGGTGAATGATCTAATGGAGATTGAATTGATTGCTATATTGAGAGGTTTACAATTGAGCATCCCTTTGGGCATACATGAACTACTCATTGAAAGTGATTCCCTTCTTATGGTTAATGAGTTACTTGCTGATGGAAACTCAATGTCTTTGTTGGGCAATTGGTTTATGAGATAAAGAATATGATGTAGTTGATCCTGAAATGCACAATACAACATAATGGACGTATGGCTAATGAAGCAGCTCACAAAATGTCAAAACATGCCTGGAATCTTGATGACTTGTTAGTTTGGTGAGATTCATATCCTGACTGTATTTCACAAATTATTTGGCTGATTCTATGATGTAAGTGTGGTTGTTTTGAATAAATGAGTTCTTGATATATATATATAAAGGCTCCCAATTCTGTCAAGACATGCATTCTTGATAAATGATCCACAGATCCCAATTGCTAACAAAAGTTGCAAAAGGATAAGAAAATCATGGCTTTTGAAGCATATTATCTTCCAATCATGAGTTTGCACACATCTAAACAAGTTTGAGGGATATCCGCATGGTAACTTGCTCATCAACTACTACCAATTTTTTCCTTTAACTAGTGGATGGTGTATACCTTGCAAGGGGCATCAAACTGAATTTACATATTTTTGCAAGTTCATCTCCCTCCTTATACACTTTTTTTTGAAATTTTTATGTGAGTTCGTTGTATCATTTGTTTTTCCTTCATTTGACATAAAATGTATTCAACACATTATCATATATATTTTTTTAAATATGTATAATATTGAGACTCTCATATAAATTCAACATTATCAGTACGACAACTCAATGAATATGTTTTTTTTTATCCAGTTCAATTATATTGTTTGTTGCTTCCTCATTCTTCCCTATAGATCTTTGTCAAGAAAATTCTCTTGCATCTCAAATAACTAGGCAAGAACATCTTGCCCAAACAACTCCAAATGAAATAACCTCCATTCAACTTTCCCATCAACCATTATTTGATTTTCATGCATTTATAATCAACTGGTAAATTACAATGCTAACTCATAAAACATAATTTCCTATCATACATCAGCCACTCAAATTAAGTCTTTTTATTACATGTAGGGCATGCCAATTTATTTTTTGTGCTCCCTCCAGATAAATTTCTATAAGCAAAAGAGCCATTTAATGTCCAACAAAATAACATGCATCTTGAATGAAATTGATAACATATCATATGTACAGACACCATTTTCCAACAATTCTTTCAATTTTGCATTAGAATGGTTCAAAAATGATATGTATATTATTCTGTATGATTTGTGCCTCAAACTAAGTGAACCCGATAAAAAATGGGGATCCTTCAGGCACTCCAAGGTGACTAGTTGTATGACATTATTACTATAGCTAAAGTATTATAAGAAGTACTCGTATCCAATTCCATCTCATGAGCCTAAAACGTGTCATTTTTTTTCTTATTTGTAAAATTTAAAATGAAAATGAAAATTATTTTTTAATATCTTTTATTAAAAAAATTAAAAATTAAAAAACAAATTATAGTTTGTGGGAGGGAAGACCTTCCCACCGGCGGTCAAACCATTAAAGTGATTGAATGGTGGTTGAATCTATCCACCCATGCTATGGCCATACTTAACCACCACGGGGTAGCAGAACGTGGCCGACCACCCTTGATGGCCTGAACTTAGCCACCACGTGGTGGCCACCGGTGGGGAAGGGAGGACTCCCCTCCCACAAAAATTGAGTTTTTTTAATTTTTTTATTCTTATTTTTTAATTAAAAATTATTTTTTATTTTCATCTTAGATTTTGAAAAGCAATTTTGATACTTGGCAGCTTACAAGTTGACACGTGGGATCCATTAACTGAGATGAACGGAAAATATGACGAAGGGATTTGATCCAAATTATTTAATACCACATGGGGTTAATCCTTAAAAAAATCACAGGGGCTAATCGCAAATGGGCATAAGCATAGGTGGTTTATGACCAAATTTTCGTAAATACTAAAATAAAAATAGCCCTATTGTATTGGGCGAACAACTTGCCCAATTCACTAAGTGGTCGGTCTGAGTAGAAAGTTAAAATAAAAATCGGGGTGGGATGCGGGTATGATATCCCCCTATAAATACAAAACCAATCGATTTTTCATCTTATCCTCTCATCTTCTTCAGCCGCATCTCACTCCTTCTCTTCCTTTCCTTATCCTCGACCTCTTTCTCGTCTTGTATTCATCTCTTTTTCTTTTTCTTTTTCTTCTTCATCTTATGGGGGCAGAAAGGGTTGCAATCCGCCTATATATGGCGGGTAGCAGCCCTAGTTGTAATGGGTATATATACATATGTAAACACTATAGGTGGATCTCTCATTCAATTATACAATAAGTTGTATAGTATTATAAATATGAAAAGTACTTTTTTTTTGGAATCAAAAGAACCTCATATATTTCATCTTTCAATAGTAAACCCAGTACAATTTCAATCCTTTGAAACTTGTAAAAGAATAAAATCTGGACATTCATCTATCCATATCTGTTATTGTTCTAAAACTAATGCATTTTTGGCTAACAAATGGGCTACCCCATTTCCTTCTCTTCTTATATACTGCACCTTCCATGCACTTCTTCCTTTCAATACTGTTTTGATATCCTCAATGATGTGGCCTCTAGCAGACAAGTCATCTTCTTCATTGTTAATAGCTTTCACTACTACTTGAGCATCCCCTTAAAAAATGACTCTATTGATACCCAGATCATTACATAAATCTATAGCATACCTCAATGCTACAGTTTTTGCCATAACATAATCAAGAACTGGAAGTTTTTTGTAGCAAGCATAGGCCAACACTTCATGACCATTTTCATTTCTAAAAACAACTCCTAGGCCGATGTTTTGTTTGTTGAGAGAAGCATTCAAATTTGCCTTAATCCACAGCTGACTGCCACTACTATATGTGATAAGTACTAATATGATATACGTACACTATAAAGATATTAAACATTGTAACTATAATATATTGATAGCATATACAGTATTCGTGTTTGCTTCATGTTAATTTTGGTTAGTGTTGGGTCCTTGAATGAAGCCTTTTATTTTAGGGTGCGGCTACTATGCCACCCCATCTTGACCGCTGGGCGTAATTTATTTTTTTTTCTCTTTTTTCTTTTCACATTTTTTTAACATATTTAATTATATTTAAAAAATAAAAAAAATACATCAATAGATTTAAAATCATTTTCTTAATTATTAAGTAAAAATAAAATAAAATAAAATAAATAAATTTTGACCAGCGGTCAAATAGAGGTATCAAAATAAGTGGACATAGTAGTGTTTTTCTTTATTTTATGCATGTCGATCGTCACAACTCATGTGACCGAGGTGACATGCTTATCTTTTGCAAGTGTTGGTTCCTCATTCTATTTTCTAACTTCTTTTGATTAACCAATATCTTCGAAATCATGGTTGATTTGGCAAAGCCAGAGCGTCGCACATTGCATGTAAACCTTGCTACCCTTCACCTACCCACATGCTTTGAAAATTTATTACTGTGGCTTGATTCAAATTATGCAAGCACGCAACAAATTTGTATAGGCTCATTTTTGAACTCCAAACATGAACTTGGATCCAACATTGATTGGGAGGAAAACACTTTTACCGGTTGTAATGTTTTCAATAGGACTTTAATTGTATTTCTAACTGGTTCTTTTGGAGTATGGTCCAATTTATATTACTTATATTTTCCTTTGGAGCTTTACACGATCAAATGCCATGCACGTCAGTATTTTCTGTTAAAACACTAACATAATCATGATGGAGGGAGTACCATTTTAAAATTTAGCCATAACTATAAGATCAGCTAGATCTAAGCTTTTTAAATCAAATATACTAATTTTGAAAAAGTGAAAATATCAACAACGGGAACAGTATTTTCTGTTTAAATTATGAAAAATGCTATTTTATCCATTCATTTTGACACTTTATGTATTTAAATTTTTTTTTAATTCTTTTCTTTACTTAATAGTTAAAGAAGTTATTATTAATGTATTGATATATTTTTATATTTTTTAAAAATGTTTTAAAATGATAAAAAAAAATCTGAATAAAAAAATTGAAAAAAAATAAAAAAATATATATTTTTAGCCTAGTGGTAAGCTTGAGCGGTGCACTCTGAGCAGCGGAATAGCACCGCTCTTAAATTATATCCCAATTGTTGTTAATTATTTTGTTAAAAGTCCATTAATCATGCCTTTGGTTCAATCTTTTTAGTTTTTGGAAGACAAGCATATATAAACCATGATGGTATTCCATAATAGATGATTGAATATAAGCAGGATTATGCGCCCACTCTTAAAGTTACGTCTTAATTGGTGATAACCCATAGGCCCATCGAATATCAGAAAGTTTAATTTTGCACATGATATTGATTGCATGGATATGAAGTTTTTTTGCGAGTTTAAATGAAACTCAACTGCTAATTAGTCCTTCCAAATGAACAACAAAAAAGTCTCAAATATTTTCATGCTTCGAATTACATCAAACAATGTGTTGTTTTCTTTGTTTTTGGATGATTTTCCACGTGAACTTTGACTGTTTCTACGTACGTAATTAGTTTCAATAATTAATTAAAATTTATTTTTTTAAGGCTTTTACGGTGTAGATTTTATTACAAGAAGAATTTATAATTTTTACCTTTCAAATCAGATTTTATAGTTAAAATAGTTGAGTAATGCTACATATAATGCGCAAGCGTCGTGCAATCATTTTGAAAAATAGTGAGACCTATTATTATAAAATTATTATTTTTTCACGTGGATTCCGTATTTATTCACTTTTTTCAAAGTGATTACACGATATTTACGCACTCACGACTGCAACTATCATTTATCTGAAAAATTATATCTACGAAACAATGAAAGACAACGCTGTCAACATGGCATGAAATCGGTCTTAATCATGAGTTTTGTTTTGTTTTCTTTTAAACAAAGTTCTATAATCACATCTCTCAAAAGTAAATTTACAAATTAATATGATTTTATATGGTACGTTAGATTTATTTTATAATAAATATAATTTTATAATTTAATGTACCACATCCGGTTACATCAATTTGTAAATTTTCTTTTCATAAAATCTCTCTATAGCTAAAATATTTCTATTTTTTAAATGAAAAATTATACTCATCATCCTCACACTATATACACATACCACATAATTTTTTTTTTCTTATCAAATATGTCAAATGTGTGATATTAGATGATGAGCAGAAAAATTTAATTAATATAAGAAAAAATATATAATGTATGATATGCATGGACGATACGTAGCAAATCTTTTTAAATAGATATACTTACCGTTCATGTTATGTGCTATTTTTTTTTTTTTCTTTTTTTGAATGTTTTGTGCCTTTTGGTGGTTGGCATTGCTTGCCATTTCATTAAAGTTACAGTGCCAACAACGAACGGATGTTCGGACCCCACCTACATGTCTTGTGGCTGTCGTTAGCTCTTGTTGTCGCGAGATGTTTGGTCATGTCCTGCAAAATGTTGAGAACAACTAGAAAGTGCCTGCCGTAGCTCTCTATTGGTTGGCTCAAACATTAATAAAATGAGTTTTTTTCCAAATCTTATCCTTTTAAAAACCTTTAGACTTTTTTACGTGTTTCAATTAAAAAATATATATATTATTATAATATAAAGTTATAAATTAATTATGAAATGGTTGTATTTGGACCACTTCTTTTAAAGATAACTTATAACCGTTTTTATTATAAACTTTTGACTTGGGCGGTGATTGATTGATATGATACGCATATACGAAATATTGGGTGGACTGAAATCCAAACAAGCTTCATATGTCCTATGAGGCGAAAACGGAGTACATCACGGACGCTTGACTGAAAATCATAGTTTTTTTCTTAAATTTTAAATAATTATATTTTAATTGAGAGACATTTTAATAAAATAATTTATTAAAATAACATTACTTATAAAAAATACTCTTCATATGATATAAAAAATTTTAAAAGAATTTGTCCGTATATCATTATTCATTCCTAAGATTTTTGTTAATGCTTAAAACGTGACAAAACCTAATAGAGAAGGCGATTTTAAATTCTTCGATTATATTGTGAGATATGTGAGACCATGAAAGATTGTAAAATCACTTATCATAGTAAATTTTACCTTCAAACAACCCGTGAATACAGACATTATGCCAAACTACGTAAATTTTTGTATCTATCTTTATTTATTTTTATGTATTTATTTATTTATTATTTATTTTATAGATGAATGCGAATGGCACCGTATTGACACCCGAATCACCATTGTGGGCCGTGGATTATTCTTTCCTCCCTTTTGATTTGTTGTGCGATTCTAGACATTAATCGTTAGCGTCGTTTATGGAATCGATTTCTTATTTTTAACGCCAGAAAGGGAAGTAGGTGAATTTCTCGACTTACAAGATCGTGTCCAAAAGCAAGTCTTCCCTACCAAATCAACTATTTCCTTGTTATTTTTAATTTCATTAATATTTTTTTGTACAAAAAAGGAAAAAAAATGAGAGTGTGTGTAGATGTGCTTGCAGACCATGCATGATGTTAAAAAAAAAAATAAACTAGTGGAGTACATGGCATGCACTATGCACGTGCAGATGCACTATACATGGCATGCACAACGTACGTAAGGGGTGCATGCCATGCACCCAGTTGATCTTTCCTCATGCAAGTCCTGCAACGAATACACCCATAGCATGACGGGATTCAAGGGCGGCCGCCCTGCATGGTAGAGATACTGTGACGGTAGAGCCCCCCCTTAAAAATCAGCCGCTCATTGCAATAGTGCGCTGTACACACCTTGCACAGTGTGGGCAAAGATCGACGAGTGGTTGGAGGCCCACACACCAGCGTCCTTGAGCTGACGGGGCCACCACCCACACCGCCGGCGATTTCTGTCACCGGTGGGGTGGTTCCTCGATACCAAAAGTCAGGCAAAGGATGCACGCTACCGAAGGACCAACAAACCAAGCATCCATGTGCCAACCAGCCCATTGCCAACCAACACCTTGCTCACCGACATCGTCTGTCACCGACATGGTGGTTCCCAACCTCCCTAGTGTTCCTCGCCACTATTCTTTGCCATCCTCGTTATTCACACCGTGGAAAGATGGCTCGATTGTAGCTCGCCGTGAAGGTCCAGCAACCGACCACCACCTTGCTCACCGGCGTCATCTGTCATCGGTGTGGTGGTTCTTGACCTACCTGGAGCTCCTCGCCACTATCCCTTACTATTCTCACCAGGGCACATCACAAGAAGTCGCTCGATGCCTACACCACAACATGTTCGCCAGTGCAGCCCAATTGTGAGCTCGTGTAGCCACCCACAACCACACCGACGTTCTTCACCACCAACATCATTCGTGAGCCATGGTGCTACCATGGAGATGATGAACACTGCCCGTGCCCACTGTTCCTTGCCACCCTTGTGGCGAGCAATGTCGCATGGCTGGCAACGTTGCATGGCGAGTCCATCCTTTGGCGAGCACCTCTTAATCGTGGCAAGGCTCCTCCTGCTGTGAAGCTCAATTGTAAGCTCGTGGAGCCAACCTTGTCTGCACCCTCTGTAGCCCACTACCCTTGTGGCGGGCAACAAGTTATTTGCCACCAATTTTGCACGCCACGGAAGCTCCCATGCCCACGAAGAGCAGTCCACACAGCAAGCAATGTTGCATGCCGAGCAACGTCACTTAGCGAGCAACCAAACCCATGCCCCTTGGCGAGCAACCAGACCAACACCCCTTGACAAGCAACAAAACAAACATCTCCACCATGCAACCAAACCAAAGTCTCCGTGGAGAGCATATGTGGTTCTGTCACTCCTTGTGAAGGCCTTCATCAGTGCCAAAGCATGGTTGTGGGCATCGCCCATGTGTCACCATCCTTCACCATACTAGCAGAATGGTTCAGGTTTACAAATCTCAAACTTGTAATTTCTATTACACTTACCTATTTGGTTTTTGGTAAAAACCTCTTAAGACGAGCTAACTTCGCCACACGCCACAGTAGTGCCAACAACCCCACCAAAGTCAAGTCTCTAGACTCGCGGTGAACAAATAGCTCCACCAAAGTTGAGTCCCCAGACTCGCGATGAACAACGTCCCACTAAAGTTGAGTCCAAAAATTCACGGTGGAATAGGCATGGAGGTCAAAAGACCCCACAACCCTCATTTTTAACCACCAAAGTCGAGTCCAAAAACTTACAGTGGAATGAGTGTGGAGGTTAAAAGACCTCATGACCTCCCTTAAACCACTAAAGTCGAGTCCAAAAACTAAAGACTCGCGATGGAATGGATGTGGAGGTCAAAAGACCCCATGATCTTTCCTTAAACCACCAAAGTTGAGTCCAAAGACTCACGGTGGAATAAGTGCAACCCTTGCCATCAAAACAAGCAGAAAAGGTCTGAGATCGCTGAGCCTCACTCATCTCTCACAGATGGTAAATAGGCGGGACAAGTTATTAGACTACCCGACCTCTCTCATGGTGAGCCAACAGGCGAAAAAGGTCAAGGACCGCCTGACCTCCCAGGTGCCTAATAGGTGGGCAACTCTCTAGACTTTCCAACCCTTCTCACATGGATAATAATACAAGCACAACATCTTCTCTAGGAACTACCAAGTGTTTACGCTCAAGTCACAACCACCGCTAGCGAGTTACCTTCGGGAACGAGCCACTGGGCAATTTCTGACCATTTAAGCACAGGGTACTACAAACACCGCTCCACAATCGCCGGTTACCTTCGTCAACCACCGCTCCACAATCGCTTGGAGCGAGTTTCCTTCAGGAACAAGTTGACGGGCTCGACAACCGCCTAATGTGGACCGAGGGAGTCGACGGGCTTCCTGACCATTTAAGCACGGGGTACTACAAACAAACTCTAACATCAACCCCAAAAGAGGAACATCAAACGACGATTTACACCAAAGGGTAGAAAATCCACTACTACCAACAATAGCAAAAAAAAGATCACAAAAATACACACAAAAATTAAATCATGAAAATATGCACTCTTTGCCGATAATAAACAATCTCTCAAGTAAACATCTACACAAATAAACAAACTCAAAATCGAGTTTCGTGCTCACTCCTGATGTGCTCGAGTATATCTCCTGCCAAAGCAGAGTTCCTCGCCTGCTACTACCACGGTTGAGTATATCTCCTGCCCAAGTAGAGCTCCATGCTCACACCTAATGCACTCGAGTACATCTCCTGCCTATCTCTCCAAGCTGAGCTCTTAACCGCTTAGCACAAAACAAACATAAAACTTGAGACCAAATAGGAAACCAAGGACTAATTTTTCAAAATTTATTCAGCAGATTATTGATTGAAGATTCTCAAGGCCTTCTTATTGAGCAAATCGACCTTAAGAATCGCGAGCATCTATAGGGGTCAAATCAGCAGCCTAAATATTAGTCTCGAGATAAAATTGAAAATCAAGCTAAGAGATAAGGCTAAGAAGAGATAATGAAAGAAACTCAGACTCCTAAAAGGAAATACTCTCATACTTCTAAAAGGAAAGAGACTCACAAAGCAAGTTGGACTCAATTACTCCAAGGAAACATACCTATATATAAGGCAGATCTCTAGACACAAGACTTTACACGAGCTTTTCACACATATTCCCTACGTGCAAATTCCACCACACACAATGATTCTAAATGATCTTTCCTAAATTCCTTCATTGTATTGTGAGATATCAGAAGTCATGAGAGATTATAAAATCATCCATTATAGTGAATTTTGCCCCCAAACAACCCATGAACGTAGGTATTATGCCGAACTACGTAAATCTTGTCTCTCTTTATTTATTTTTATTTGCTTATTTGTTAATAATTTTATGGATGAGCATGAAGTGGACCGTACCGACATCCAAACCATCATCTAGGGCCGGGGATAATTATTTCCTCTATTCCGACCTGTTATGCAATTTAAGGTATTAATAAATACGATAATCATTTAGTGTTTAATGAACTAAAATCGAAAAAATGAAAATAACTGGAACCAAAGACACCATCGAACAAGGGTGAGGAGCTGGGGTGTGCTACCTGACATGTCCATCCAATCCGCCAACCCCATAGAGCAACAAGCGGACAACCCGACAATTACCCAGAGTTGGTTGGGCGACGCCCACTTTGCCATTTCCATGGCATGGGAGAAGACTACTTCATGAACATATTCTCTTTTTTTCATTCATGACTATAGACACACAAGTATTATCTCATTTTTTTGCTTATTCATTCTCGGATGGTCGAAATTGGGATATCTTTTTACATAAATAATTTAAATACCAACTATTTAATAAAATAATTTATTTAAATAACATTACTTATAAAAAAATACTCTTCATATGATTATATAAAATATTATAAAATATATTGAAATATTTTAAGTATACATTCAGGTCTTAAATCACGCATATAAAAAGTTGTGAAATATGTTATAGAAATAAGAATAATACAATTTAAAAGTCTTTACATCACATACTGCTCACATGGTATAACTTAATTTACAAAAAATTTTAAATTAAATTAAATTATATAAATAATGTGTAGTGTAAAAAGTTTCAAACAAAATTATTAAAAAAATAAATAAATAACTCCTGAGAGATGAGTCATGGATGAGTCATGGATGCTTGATTTGGTGCCACCCACAATTATGTGGCCCACACCATCAGTAGCTGGCGGATTAACAATCAAGAATTAAAAAAAGTCTTTATTCCTCCACGTAAGGTCACTACCTTGCGGCGACGTGGCACTCATCTTGTAGAAATACAAACTACGCAGGAGCTGCGAAAACTCGGCACGTGTGCCTGTAGTGGGCCCCATCAACACGAGGAAATTTCGGCACCACCACAGAAAAGAGTGGCTGCAAGGACGCCACGTCATCCTCACAACCAGAGGCCAATTACGGCCAACCTTTTGATTCGACCCCCTCAGGAAGATATTTTTTCCGGATTTCGCGGTCCTGGAGTAAACTCAAGTGATTAAAATTATAAAATATCTAAAGCGGTTTCAGATATTTGCTTCGCTTCGCTCTTACTCTCTGGCATGTATTGGTGCGCAGATCGTTGAGGGATTAGGGTTTTGAGTGTTGGAGCAGGAGAGGAGGCCATGGACATGGAGAGACAAGATGATCATCATCATAAGGAGGATGGGACTGGAGAGGTTGTCAGGTGGGAGAGGTTGAGGGTTCTGCTCGTCGAACCTGATGATTCCACTCGCCAGATTATCGCCGCGCTTCTCAGAAAATGCAGCTACAGAGGTCACTTCCTTTTCCGTCTCTGACTCAGTGACTCTCCTTTCTGTTACTTTCATTTGATTCGATTGGTTCCTTCTCTTCTCTACTTGTTGCTATAACTTACGATTTTAATCATTTTTCGCTCTCTTTCTATGTTTTTATTCGGTTTTGTGCATTTCTATATCATTTAAACGGTTCTTTTCCTGAATAAAAAGAAAATATTTTAGTTTTTATGTTTGTATCATGGAGATTTTTATTCCAATGACTTTATTGCTCAATATATTAACTTCATAACGACTTGATAAATCTGCATCGGTTTTATGGGCAGCCTTTGTTGTTAGGTTGAGTACTTGGGTTTTTGTGTTTTTAACCTCTGATGGATACATTTTCTCAACCATTTTTAAGATCAACCATCTTATGTTTATTTTAAATAAAGCGCCCCACTACATGTGTCTGTGTTACATATTGGGGAAGTTCAAATATATATATTTTTTTCCTTAGGTCTGTGCCTTATACGTTGTGTTCTGCAAAATCTGATTTTTACTCATCAAATTCTTTACCTGACAACGGGGGGCTTCAGCGAGCCTGCTTACATGGAACTCAGGAACTAGCTCCAGCGTGTTAAAGTTCCTCTTCCTTTGTGAAACATACCTCTTATATGGATAAATAAACTCTGTGGAACACCAAACTGTGTTTTATGTTCCTATTTCTTCAAGTGAGTCAATGGAAGGTATTATGCCTTACAATTTTGATGAATTACAGTTTTGGAACTCAACATAAGCTATATTTCTCAAACAGTTGCAGCAGTCGCTGATGGATTAAAGGCATGGGAGACGTTAAAGGGGAGACCTCATAACATCGATCTCATATTAACTGAAGTGGATTCGCCATCAATATCTGGATTTGCACTTCTTACCTTAGTCATGGGGCATGACAGTTGCAAGAATATTCCTGTTATAAGTATGTTAATTGACAAAGCTGTCACTTTATTTTATTGACTCGATCTTAAATAGGATAAGAAGCTAAATGTGTTGACATTAATTCTCTTGGCTGATACAGTGATGTCTTCACACGATTCAATCAACATGGTATTGAAATGCATGTTAAAAGGTGCAGCTGATTTTCTAATAAAGCCTGTCAGGAAGAATGAGCTAAGAAACCTTTGGCAGCATGTATGGAGAAGGCATACTGTATGTTTCTAACCTTTAACTTTGCTTCTGCAATGCTTTTTGGATTTTTCTCTATTTCTCTCTTTTATTGTAGCATAGAAATCAATGTGTAAGTGAACTTATTTTTGTTAATTTCATCTGAACAGTTGACTGGTGGGCATTTTCCTCAAAACTTGACTGTTCGACTGCAAAAAGATGAAGCCAGTTCTGAAAATAATGCAGGAAGCAATAATTCAAGCGATTGTGTTGCTTCTACACACAGAAATATTGAATGCAGTGAGAGAGGGAGCGACTCCCAAGTGAGTACCTTCTCATCTTTTATCTATGCTTAAGGCATAGTACTTTGTATGCTGTGAATTGTGGGAGAAGTGTTACAAGTAACACTTTCTCAGATGTCAGTCTCCTCTTAATGTGTTACAGCTGAAGAGAGTAACAAGTGATGAAAAAAATTCCATTTGACTTGCTAAGCTTAAATGGTTCTTTCCATTTAACTTGCTAAACTTAAACGGGTTTTCCTTGATCTCTTCTTCTGGCCCATGGATTGGACAGATGAAATGGAGAGAAATAAGTTAGAATACTGTATCCAGGATCCATGGAACACATACGTAAGGCCAACTATAGCTTGAGAAAAGCTTCCTTCTCCTGATTAGGTTGGCTTGCTTCATGAAGTGTCACATAGAGACTGCATGTTTTGGCACTTCTTGTGCAGAGCTCTTGTACAACTCTTTATTTGGAAGCTGAAAGTGCATACAAAATATGCAGGGTCCTTCAGAGAACAACTGTGGTGGTGCTTCAAATTTGAGAAATATAATTATGGAGAAGCAGGGAGGGTATGCTAAGTTGGATGAGGAATCAGTTATGCCTGGTAGTCAAGATGAAGGTCCGTTATATTATCTTGTTTCCCTGTCTTTTTGTTTCTTTTTTTTTTTTTTTTTTTTTTTTTTTTTTTTTTTTTTGAAATGTTCTCTCCAGAAAAATCTAACATTCTAGTCACTGCAGAAAAATCAAATAGACTGGCATCAGAGGTTGCACTGTACAGAGCAGCTTCAAACTCAACTGCTTTGAGATTGGAAGAAGACACTGCTTGTGCTGAATCTATTACTCAAAATGATGGTGTGCGAGTGGAAAGAAGTAGAGGCAATGCTAATATTGCTAGTAAGACTCACAGCTGCAACAATGAACTGGTTGAACCTTCTAGTGGAGCCATTGACTTGATTGGCACATTTGATAATCATCCCAAGTGCACTTATGAGAATACAAATTATAATGGTGTTGGCACAAAGAAGTTTGATCTTGTTCCAAATTTACAACTTTCTCTGAGAAGAACTTGCTCAAGTAGCTCAAATAACCACTGGACTGAGGAAAGGCCTCTACTGAACCATTCTAATGCATCTCCGTTTTCATGGTGAGTGTCTTAGGTTAAAACACAATTTTATATCAATCAAGTGGCTTGGGAAGGAGCATGGGACTGAATTTAGTACCTAAAAGAACCTTTGCAAAGTTTCTCTAGATAACAGTTGCGATTTTAATAATACATAGTTTTTTTATTTGGTATACTTGTATCCATATAATACATAGTTTTTTTATTTGGTATACTTGTATCCATGATATGATAAAGACCAATTATTGAACTCTTTTTTGGTAGTCATATTTCAATGACTCGTGCTAGTAGAAGCATTTCACATTCTTTTAACTATTTGATAATAAGCCTAGATGACGGATATACCTATTTGAAGTCAACAAATTCGTTCTGGTCTTGAGGGAGCTGTTTTATAATTTTTTTACTCCTATAGCAAGGGTCCAAGTTATGTCCGACCTAAAATGATTATATTGATTTTGAGAATTTCATCATGTGAAGGGCAAGGTCATTCTCAATTACTGTTTGTTATTCTCCTTGGAGTTACTGAATTGTGAATGAAAGGTAGTGAGCTCACATCGCTGACTTTTTGACAAACCTGTCTGCAGGTATAATAGTAGCACGACACTATCTAGGAATTGCACCAATTTGGAGGAGGGTGGAAGTATGTCCCATGAACCTTCATCTTATCAACTCTCTGGAAGTATCAATGGTACTTTACTTCAGCAAGGTCACGAAAATTCAATTACTTCTGTCATTGATCAGTCCAGAGAAGGTGAACCAAAGTTTTCTAGTCATCAGGTTGGGATTATTCCTGTCTCGGGGGTAAATGATGCTAATAGTGGATACAGTCATGTTTTCCCACCCATGTTTTATACTCGATCTGATCTACCCTCTGTTCCCAAACTGGCCTGCCAGCGAGATCAGTCTCCCTTTCCTTCAAGTACCTCAATTCAATCCAATCCTGAAACTCAAAACTCAGAACAAGGTTATCACTTCTCTGATGAGATTAGCAAAAGTTCCATTCACCAGGCTATGCAGGAGGATAAAAATCTGGAGCAGATGGAGGAACTTGGACATGGTTCTGCTGCTGCTGATCAGACTACTAGTAGTAGTTTATGCAATGGAGCTGTCGACAATAGTAAGAGGGTTGCATATGGGAGCAGCTCCAGTAGGAGAGATGAGATTGCCACTGGCTCTGAGAGTTGGAATGAAAGTAGTCTCTCTATTCATGATGGATCAAGAGGAATGGATGCTCTTCGTTCTAGCCAAAGGGAAGCAGCTCTCATAAAGTTTCGATTGAAGCGGAAAGATCGATGTTATGAGAAAAAGGTACTAATTGTATTTATTTCATTCATCAGAGGTGATGATCTCATGTATAAAAATGCCAGTTTTATGCAGACGTTGATGTCTGTTCACTCTGGAATTGCTCCATCCACATTCCGTCTCTGCTACCTAATTTCTTTCCTGTCATACAGAGTTGATAGCCTTTCTTTTTCATAACAGTTGTTATTCCATTAATTGTTGAGCTGCATTAGTAGTTTCAACTAACTTTGAAGCTCTGGTTTGAAGCCATGCGGCAAATCCCGACTCCGTATTCCAAAGGATTACTAACGTCTATCAAGATTTTTTATGTATTCATTTATGGGCATACACTAACCTATATGAAAGAGGCTTTTTATTCTGACATCGGTAATCTTGGACAGGTTCGCTATCACAGCCGGAAAAGACTGGCAGAGCAACGTCCTCGAGTGAAAGGACAGTTTGTACGCAAGGTGCAAACTGACCCTCCAGTAGGTGATACCGATGTTTGTATATGAAATTCATCATCGATGTGTTGTCAATCTGGGTTCCCAAACTTTCCATGGATTCAATTACTTGCTGCGAGAAGAGTTGATTGTCCCACGTGGGATCTCTTCTTGTAGTGCTGAAGCTAAAGCGACTGACGACAACAAGAGAGGTGAATGGTTGGCATGTCTCTCTTAGTGTTCAGATTTCTGACTACAACTTTTGTATTAACAAAAAGATTTTCTTTGTAATTATGTAGTGCGGTTTCTCAGGCTTTTGATGTCACCTTATGTTAATATGCGTTCATGTTTTTGTATTATGGACGAAGTTAATGTGCTTTCATGCTTACCAGATAGCGGAGTTGGGGAAGACAGCCTTAATTTGTACCATAATTTGCTTTGACAGGTTGGAATTACTAGTTAATACTTTGAGAGGCATTTTCATGTTTGCAATCGAATGATGTTTGCCTTCATGTTTGCTTTTGATGTCACCTTATGTTAATATGCGTTCATGTTTTTGAATTATGGATGAAGTTAAGGCTTTCATGCTTACCAGATAGCAGATTTTAGGGAAGACAGCCTTAATTTGTACCATAATTTGCTTTGACAGGTTGGAATTACTAGTTAATACTTTTAGATGCATTTTCATGTTTGCAATCGAATGATGTTTGCCTTCCGTCTTCTTCTCAGCAGCTTCAAGAAGCTGCCCAAGTGTGTTTTGAAGATACAAGCACCGTGGTTTGATAGGAATGGAATTAAATCTTAAGGAACATGTAACACACTCAAAAGGGTTAGAAGAATAATTTCACTTCGAGTGCAAGGACCTCGGGAAGAAGAAGAAGATAGGTGAAGAAATTGATATTTCTTCTACTACCTGGATAATTTTCAGCGTAGAAATCGCTCATTACATATAACTTTCTTCCCTAACAAATTTATCCACTTAATGGGCTTAGCTAACCGAAACAAAGAAATTGCAATTTGCAAGGTAAACTAAGGCTACGGGCCTAAGCCTATTACCTATTACAACAAGAATTCTAATAAAATAATATAAAGAGTAAAAGTAATAAGGATAAATGTGGCCCATGGTTTGGGTTGGCCCCAAGTTAATTGGCTTGTTATATTGTCGTCCCTCCAAAGAACCTTGTCCTCAAGGTTGGGAGCATTGATGCAACTCTATGGCTTAGTCTTTGTAACTTGCTTTCCAAGATATGATTTCACAATCCAACATAAAATTCTCCCTCTTGCTCTATTGCATCCAGAATAATCTTGACAGCCTCATCAGCAGCCTTGCAAGCTGCAATTATAGCATCAACATCACCGGTATGCCCTAGAATAAGACAATTAATGTCAATTGATATAATTCATTGGTAAGCACTTTAGTCATGGATATCACTCCTTGAAGGTCACCAGAAGTCCCTCACAGAACTGGAAGCAGAGCAAACAGTAAACCCATCGCACAAACTGCTGCTGTTGAAGACATTGAAAGGAATGCACCAACAAATACCCCCATCGGAAGCTTTACTACTAGACAACGGGGCTGTAATACTACACAGGCACATACAAGAAAATTTGTAGCAGACCCCCTAGAATAGCAACAGCTCGAACAACTCGAAGCTTCGTTGGGGAAAACTCTAGGCCCAACACAAAAAGAAGAAAAACTACACCAAACTGAGCCATAGTTTCAACTTGAACCACTTTGCTAACAAAGTTAAACCCTCCAAGTCCAATTAAAGATCTTGCTAGCAAATATCTAGTGATAATCGGCTATTCAACACAAGCAAAGACAATTCCACCACGAGTTGTTGAGACAATAACAACTACCAAATTCAAGGACGGATTTTTCTTGGACAATGTAGAGAGAAGCTTTAAGCTTGTGGTTTGTGTTAGCCTTTGTGTCCGAAACATTAACGAGGGAACTAAGGTGGGCCTACTCTTAAACATCATTTGCAAGTTCTAGATGGGCCAATTACAAGATTAAGTGCCCAACACTCAAGATGAGCTTGAAAGAAGGAAAACCAATTTTGATCCACTTGATTCAAGCTGTGGAAGACATGACTTAGAGATAGAGCATATTGTTATTGGAGGCTTTCAGTTTGGTTAAATGATTTATTTTATTAGTTTAGAATAAATGGGTTTGATGATACTTGGCCTATATATTTCTTATGTTTTATTAATTAGGGTTTCAAAAGAACTTTTATTGTATGCACTTAGGGGGGGAGGGGCGCCGGCCACATAGTATTTTGGCTAGGGTTAATTTTTCCGCTAGGGTTTCTAGTGGGAAGGCCATGTAATATTTGGTCAAGGGCTTTTTGGGAAGAAGTCACTTTGGGCGCCTAGGGTTTCTTTTATTTTTTGGCTTATTTAAGCTTGTAGCCGTGCAACACTTAGAGGTAAGACAATATTGAATTTTAATTGTGAGTTGAGTTTACTCCTTTTGTTTTTGATTAAACTTTTAAACTTATTAAAGGTAAATCACATCCTTTGTAGCATTTCTCCTTGTAATCTGGGTTTTTGAGATAGGTTCTTCAACGGGTCTAGATTTTAATATAATCTAGATTCTTGAAACGAGTTCTCAACGGGTCTAGATTCTCCATCATTTGACATGATTCTGGCTTTCTTGGGTGAGTCTTCAAATTGATTGTGGGTTTAAGGGATTCTATTCCCATGGGTTCATATCATTTGGTATTCAGAGTAAGGTTTCTAATCAGGTCTGATTCTATCTTTTATTTCTTGCATATTTAATTTTAGGGCTTCATTGTTCTAGGGTTACAAAAAACAAAAAAAAAAAAAAAAAAGAAAAAAGAAAAAAGTGGCTACCAAATTTCTTCACTATTCTTAAGGCTGCCGAATTTTATTGTTCTAGGATTTGTGCTGGCTGAAATTTCTTGTTCTAGGAGTTGCCGTATATCACTTATTCTAGAGTTTTTTGAGTTATTGTTAGGGTTTTGTCAATTGCTTACTCTTTTAATTGTGATCCAATCAGTTGGTCAAAAGAAAAGAAAAGGAAAAAAAAATCGTCCCAAAAAAAAAAAAAGAGTATAGAAAATCTGAAATTTTTTCTTGAGCCTTATCATCAAAAGGGCTGAATACATCATTATAGTTGGTCTCTTGTCTTATAGTTACTCTTTCATTCGTATAATTTCTTTGATTCTCGTGTCATTTTTATTCTTTCCGTATTTCTCTTGTTCTTCTTTCTTGGACCTAATTACTAGTTGGGATAAAACAAGGTTGCATTGTCTTGATTGAATTCAATTAGTTCTTAAAATACTTGAGTGAGAAAAACTCTTGAGGTAAAAGGTAAGAGAGTGTGAGACTATTATCGGGCAAAAGCCAATTAACAGTGAAACACGAGTAGAGTGTCATTATTCGAGTGTAAACACGTAAAGGAGTGTGTGAGGTTTTCCACTAACATTTTTTTTGTGCAGCACATTACGATGTCTCATAGGAGTGATTCATCACCAAAAGGGATGGCAGATAACTCATCATTTGTGTTGCAAGTCATGCAACAATAGTTTGAGCGGTTGAACTTTGTGTTGGGTGAAGTGAGGGATAAGATGTATCATCAAGAAGCAGCAATTAGAAATCTGCAAGGTGGTAGAGATAGGAGGCGACGTGAGTCTAGGGTTGAAAATGAGTATGAGAATGAAGGAGATGGTGAGGATGAGGAAGACTTAACATCTGAAGTTGGGTCGGGTAGACATATAAGAGTTAGGCGTGAAAGAGGATCCTAGGGGAACCTTAGGGGTCGGGATGGTGTAGATAGAGACCTTGGGAGCATCAAAATGAAAATACTATCTTTCCAAGGTAGAACTGACCCTGAGGTTTATCTAAAGTGGGAGAAAAAAATAGAGTTGGTGTTTGATTGTCATAATTACTCTGAGGATAAGAAAGTGAAGTTGGCGTTAATTGAGTTCATTGATTATGCTATCATTTGATGGGATCAATTAGTGACCAATAGGAGGAGGAATTATGAGAGGCCTATAGAGATGTGGGGAGAGTTGAAAGCTCTCATGAGACAGAGATTTGTACCTAACCACTACTATAGGGACCTTTACCAAAAGCTCTAAAATCTTATACAGGTGTCTAGGAGTGTGGAGGATTACCATAAGGAGATGGATGTGACGATGATTCGGGCTAATGTAGAGGAGGACTGGGAGGCTACCATGGCTAGATTTTTGAGTGGTTTGAATAAGGACATAGCCAATGTAATTGAATTGCAGCATTATATAGAGATAGATGACATGGTGCACATGACTATGAAGGTGGAGATGCAATTAAAGAGAAAATGGACAACAAGGTACGCTTCAGTTTCTATCACTACTTGGAAATCAAAGTGGGATAAGAATGATTCAGTTGAAGCAAAGAGAAAGACCAAACCACTTAAGGGAAAAGATGAGGGAACTAGCAACAAACCTAAGGTAGAATCTCAACCTTCATGGAATAGAGATATTAAATGCTTTAAGTATTTGGGTTCAGGGCACATCGCTTCTCAATGTCCAAATAGGCGGGTGATGATTATGCGTGACAATGGAGAGGTGATGACTGAGAGTGAGGATGATAGTGATGAGGTGCCCGAGTTGGTTGATACTAGTGATGATGATGGAGTGGTATACCCTATGACAGGTGAGTCTCTTGTTGCCAAGCGTGCTATCAATACACACATTAAGGTGGATGCTGCAGAGCAATAGAGAGAACATTTTCCATACTAGATGCCATGTCAACAATAAGGTATGTAGTATGATCATTGATGGGGGAGTTGTACTAATGTGGCTAGCACTACTTTGGTTGATAAATTGAATTTACCAACCTTAAAACACTCTAGACTATACAAATTGCAGTGGTTTAATGATTGTGGATAGGTTAGGGTGGATAGACAAGTGTTAGTTATTTTTTCAATTAGGAAGTATCATGATGAGGAACTTTGTGATGTTGTGCCTATGCATGTTGGCCATATTTTGTTGGGGAGGCCATGACAATATGATAGGAGGGTGACATATGATGGGTTCAAGAATATGTACAACTTTGTAAAGGAGGGCAAAACAATCAAGCTTGCTCCTTTAACTCCAAGCCAGGTCTATGAGGACCAACTGAAACTGAAAAGTGAGGTTGCTAAAAAAAAAGAGTGAAAATGAGAGTGATAAAAAAAGAAAGAGTGAAAAAGAGATTGAGCAAAAAAGAAAGAGTGAGAGTGAAAATGAGCAAAAAAGAAAGAGTGAAAAAGAAAGTAGAAAGGTGGCTGAGAGTAAAGAAAAAAGAGTGGAGCCACGAAAGAAAAAGAAAGAGAGTCTACAGAGAGAAAATGAAAGACAAAAGTGAGTTTCTACGTAAGAGAGAGTGAGGTTAAAAGGGTTTTCTTCGCAGATCGCCCTATGATTTTCCTTGTCTATAAAGAGTCTTATTTTAATCTTGATGAAACTAACCAGTCCATTCCTAGTTTGGCTGTTTCTTTGTTGCAGAAGTTTGAGGATGTATTCCTAGAAGAGATGCCTAATGAGTTGCTACCCATTAGAGGCAGCACCAGATTGATTTTGTGCCCGGAGCTACTATTCCAAACCGACCAGCCTATAGGAGTAATCCAGAGGAAACAAAAGAGTTTCAGAGGCAAGTTGAGGATTTGATGAGCAAGGGGTACGTGAGTGAGACCATGAGCCCATGTGCAGTACTAGTGCTACTAGTGCCAAAGAAGGATAGGATGTGGATGATGTGCGTTGATTGCAGGGCGGTCAACAATATTACGGTAAAGTATCGTCATCACATTCCTAGATTAGATGATATACTTGATGAATTACATAGCTAATGTATTTTTAATAAAATTGATCTTAAAAGTGGGTACCATCAAATTAGAATGAAAGAGGGTGATAAATGGAAAACTGCTTTTAAGACTAAGTATGAGCTTGATGAATGGTTGGTTATGCCATTTGGACTTACAAATGCGCCCAGTACTCTTTCATGAGATTAATGAACCATATCCTACGTCCGTTCATAGGCAAGTTTGTGGTTGTGTACTTTGATAATATCCTAGTGTACAACAATGACTTAAATGAACATATTGAGCATTTGAGATATGTGTTTGATGTGTTGAGATGTGAAAAATTGTATGCTAATTTCAAGAAATGTACCTTTTGTATGGAAAAAATTGTTTTTCTTGGTTATGTTGTTAGTACAAAAGGTATTGAGGTGGATGAAGAGAAAGTCAAGGCCATTAAAGAGTCCAATGCCAAAAAGCAACACTGAGGTAAGAAGCTTTCATGGCTTAGCTAGCTTTTATCGGCATTTTTTTAAAGACTTTAGCACCATTACTGCACCATCACTAAAGTAATTAAAAAGAATGTTGGGTTTCATTGGGGGGTTGATCAAGAGAATGCTTTTGCCACTATTAAGGAAAGGTTGTGCTTTGCGCTTGTGTTAGCATTACTTGACTTTAACAAAGCTTTTGAGATTGAATGTGATGCCTCAAGAATAGGGATTGGAGCCTTTTTGATGCAGGATAGGTGACCCATTGCCTTCTTCAATAAGAAGCTAAGTAGGGCGTCCCTGAAGTACCCTACTTATGATAAAAAGTTTTATGCTCTTATCCGTGCCTTAGAGACTTGGTAGCACTACCTGTGACCTAGGGAATTTGTGATCCACACCGATCATGAATCATTGAAGCATCTCAAGAGTCAAGGTAAGTTGAATAAAATGCATGCTAGGTGGATGGAATACATTGAGACATTTCCATATGTCATCCGATACAAGCAAGGAGTAGCTTGGATGGACAAAATAAGACAGAGTTGGTTAAGTCACTTCAATGAGAGGGTACGAATTCATATTGCCGAAAAGAATGAAAAAGTTGCTTTCCAAGCCAATAAATGGCTTGGGTTGGTGAAGTCACTTCATGAGAAGGTGTGTCATTTTTGAACAAGGAGATTGGGTTTGGGTTCACATGCACAAAGAAAGACTCCCAGCTCATAGGAAGACTAAGTTGCATACTCGAGGAGATGGACCTTCCCAAATTCATGAGAAAATTAATGACAATGCATATAAAGTGGATCTTCTAGGTGAGTATAATGTTTCTGCTACCTTCAATTATTATTATTATTTTTTTTTATCTTTCTCCTTTTGATGTAGGTGAAGATTCGTGGTCGAATAACCAAGGTTTGTCTGCTCTTAAAGATCCTTTGCAAGTTCCAGATGGACCAATTACAAGATCAAGAGCCCAACACTCAAGATAGGCTTGAAAGAAGGAGAACCAGTTTTGATCCACTTGATTCAAGCTGTGGAAGACATGACTTAGAGATAGGGTCTATTGTTATTGGAGGCTTTCAATTTAGTTAAATGATTTATTTTATTAGTTTAGAATAAATGGGCTTGATGATGCTTGGCCGATATATTTCTGATGTTTTATTAATTAGGGTTTCAAAAGAACTTTTATTGTATGCACTTGGGGGGGGGGGGGGGGAGGGGGGGCGCCGGCCACATAGTATTTTGGCTAGGGTTAATTTTTCAGCTAGGGTTTCTAGTGGGAAGGCCATGTAATATTCAGCGAAGGGCTTTTTGGGAAGAAGTCACTTTGGGCGCCTAGGGTTTCTTTTATTTTTTGGCTTATTTAAGCTTGTAGCCGTGCAACACTTGGAGGTTAGACAATATTGAATTTTAATTGTTAGTTGAGTTTACTCATTTTTTTTTTTATTAAGCTTTTGAACTTATCAAAGATAAATTACGACTTTTGTGGCGTTCCTCCTTGTAATCTGGATTCTTGAGACGGGTTCTTCAATGTGTTTAGATTTTAATATAATGTAGGTTCTTGAAACGAGTTCTCAATGGTCTAGACTCTTCATCCTTTGACTTGATTCTGGCTTTCTTGGGTGAGTCTTCAAATTGATTATGGGTTCAAGGGATTCCATTTCCATGGGTTCATATCAACCAAGGAAGCGTCCCTTTGCAACTTATTTCTAAACGTCCAAATTCTCATCAACTATAATAAAAGGAGGCAACTACTGGTCACTGGCTTTAAGTTCCTCCATAAGTTTATTGATAGCTTCAACAACACTTCTAAATTAGTAAGGTGCTTCACCTAGAACTTGGGAATCCCATCCTAGTTTGACTATGTCCCAGTCATTCTCATAACAATACATGCGTCCATTACCTGGGTAAAAAATGAGAGTGTTCTTTTTACCACCCTAGTCATCTTCCCAGATTCCATAGCTCCAACACAAGTAGCTTCTAGTATATCATTAGACTGCATATCTCTTTTTTACTCTCTTTTCTCTCTGGAGGCTCCCAACCTCAAATTGGGAATTTCTTTTCCTATCATCACCCTCAATTTCTTTGCTGCCACATCTAAAGAATGGTTTAGGCTGCTATTATCCAAGAGTCTAGCATGCAAGTTTGAATCTGAATTATCAATAGAAACTATTTGACTTTACCCAGATCCAAGTGTCCTTCCCCTCCCAAAAACTCTTTGACTATCTTCAGTAAATTGAGTAGACGATTCCCTTTGTGACATCCCAAACAACAAATTTCTCCAAATATTTCCATAGAAGAATCCACTAAAAGCCATGTTTTGGCTTGAATATGTTGGGATGTCACCCGCTGAATTCTCACCAATACAACAAAATAAATTTAGGCTGCCTCACACAAGATGAAAGCCAAGAGGAGAACTCATATTTGGCATTCACATTAAGGAGTCCGAAGACACTCCTAGATTGGACTCCACTCAATCTTGTTTAAATGACAATCATAGAAAATAAAATCCGTGAGAAGCCTATTGAGCACTCATTCATAAGAAATATATGAGGGGGAAAATGATTGTGCCACCACTAGTGGAATGAGAATATGAAAGATAGTGTTGCTTATAGCCAATATAATTATCATGTACAAGAAGCTGACATATCCCATGATTTTCTCCAACTCAGAACTCAAAGGAATCAATGCCAACATTTTGAACAAAACATGAAGTAGTGAACTGTGAAAAAAAATGGAGGTATATATCTAGTAAATTTGGAATTGTGATAGAAAAATTGAAGGCGAGAGAGAAGCATATTTCAAAAAATGAGTCATAACCAGCTAAGAGGCAAACCAAGTATAAAATCCCACAAGCAACCACCACCCAGTAAAATATCATAAATATCACCAAACGACGCTCCAGTGCAAACGACACTCTAGTGGAGATGAATGCGAAGCTATCAGGGTGAAAGATCTGGCTGTAGGGTCTCGATATGAGGCTGTCCATGATGCCTGATTCAAGATCCATGGGCACAACCTTGGGAAAAGAACCATTGATCTGCTTCAGTTGAAGATCCGAGGAAGAACTATTGCCCTTGTATCTCTTGATTGGATCTACGCCGTGCTCATGATAATGCTCGATATGGTTCTTGACAATGCCCCCCACCAGGGTCGAACTCCCATATGGTGCCCAGGAAATCAAGGATGTGCCAGTCTTTGGCATGGGTGCTTGGAATGGTCTCGAACACTAGGTCTTTTCCTTTTCTGGCTATGGTATTATTTTTGCTAAGTACTACCATTGAAATGGAAAGAAATGAATGAATGAGTTGGAGATTTGGGAGTTGAAAAAATAAGATGGAATTTCTAAAGGGATATCTGAGAATAGAGGGAAGAGGAATCTTGGCGAGATCACCTTCCTTGGCTCTTTCTTCCTCTTCCTACATTGTACGAAACTGTTGCTTCTGATGTGTGAACTTTTCTTCAAAATCCTTCATGCCATCAATTACACGCTATTGGAGAATTTTGAGATTTTCTTGTATTGTTCTGCCGACTCACTGATTTTGTTGAGGGATACAATAAGTTCTTTCATGATAGCACAAAGACCGGTGTCTCTCTGATACCAATTTGTAACACACTTGAAAGGGTTAAAAGAATAATCTCACTTCGAGGGTAAGGATCTATGGGAAGAAGAAGAGGATAAAAAATAGAAGAAGAAATTGAGCTTTCCTGTATTGTTTGGATAATTTTCAAAGTAGAAACCGCTCATTACATATAGCTACCTTCCCAAACAAATTTATCCACATAACGGGCTTAGCTAACCAAAATAGAGAAATCACAATTTGCAAGGTAAACTAAGTATATGGGCCTAAGCCCATTAATTGATACAACCAAAGGTCTAATAAAATATTCTAAAGACTAACACACAAGGGTAAAAGAAGTAAAAGTAATAAGGATAAATGTGGCCTATGGTTTGGGTTGGGCTCCAAGTTGTAACAATTCAAGAGAACAGTAATGGTAAATCTCTCACTTAGAGGGTGAGAATCTCTAGGATGGTGGAGCAGAAGAGAAGATAGAGAATAAGGAAATAACTGTTTTTTACTTTTTGCATAAAAATCATTCCTGACACCTTGCTTCCCTATATTGTTCATCCTTCCGGTGACAATTAACTGAAAGCATTATAAAAGTGGTCCCAACCAATAGATCTTTGACAACTAAATGGATATAATCAGATATAGTACTAAAGATAAAAAGACAGCATTAAAATCACAACTACAATTAAAATATAACTTGATAATACTAAATAGAGCTCTTAACATCCTTTCGCTACGTGTCCCCTTTAGATTCCTTCCCAGCTCTTCAATCCAACAGTCACGAACTACGGTTAGGAACCCCCTTCTTGACTGTTTGACTAACGACAAGGACTTTAGAACTGACATCTGTCCTCTTTCTTCCTTCTCTCCCTCGACTCCCTTCCTTTGCATGTTTCTCTTCATTCTCCACCGCAATTGTGACAATACTTCCCCCATTAGAACACCTTTGCCCGGGATAGGAGCTCTTCAAGTTGGTATATTGTTCCCAAGTGGCGTCTTTGGAATTTTTTCCTTGCCAGCAGGTGAGTAACTCCACCACTAGTTTGTTGTTGCACTTGGTCATTCTGCGGCCTAGGATTTCCTCCAGCTTCGGTTTAAGGGTTCCCTTCGTATCTACCGGCAGAAGAATGGGCAAATGTGTGACCTTTGCCCCCAGTGTTTTCTTCAACTGAGATACATGAAAGGTGGCGTCTCTTGGCTGATGGAGGTAGATCCAAGCAATATGCCACATATCTAACTTGCTACAAGACATGGCAGAGCCTATAGTACCTCAGGGCCAGCTTAAAGTCCCTCCTCTGTGCCATTTAGACCTGTTTGTAAGGCTGGAAACGTAGATAGACCCAGTCCCCAACGGTAAACTCCCTCACTGTCCTCTTCAAGTCTTTAGCTCGGTGTAGGTTGTGTTTTACTTCCTATAAAATTTGATCCCTTGATTTGAGTTCTTCTTCCATTGATTGAACTCTAGCTGTTCCAGGAATGTAGCTGAAGGCGGGGTGATGCATAGCCATAAAGTGCCTCAAACGGGGTCATCTTGGTGGAAGCATACCGATTAGTGTTGTACCACCATTCGGCCAAGGGAACCTACTTGGACCAATCCCTTGGTCAATCCCCAGCCAAAAATCTCAAGTAGTTTTCTAAACTCTTATTGACTGCTACTGATTGGTTGTAGGATTGAGGGTAGTATGCTGTAGAGAACGCCATTTGTACACGTAGTAGTTTAAAAATTCTTTCCAGAAGTTACTGGTAAAGGTAGGGTCATGATTTGAGATTATGGATAGGGGTAGGCCATGGAGCTTGAAGACATGTTTTAGGAATAGTTAGGCAATGGTTTTGGTAGAGTAGGGGTGGGCTAGAGGTGTGAAATGGCTATATTTGGTGAGTTGGTCTACAATAACCCAGAGGCTGTTGTATCCTTGTAAAGGGGGTAGGCCCTTTATGAAATTCATGGTTATGTGAGACCAGGGTTGAGGGGGAATTGGTAAGGGTTGGAGTTCTGTTGGGTAGTTATGTTCAACTTTCACCCTCTGGCATACATCACACTCCCTGATGTGCCTTTTAACATCTGCTTTGAGCCCTGGCCAAAAAAAAAATTCCTTTCTGGCCCTGTGCACAATTTTATCATATCCAGCATGTCCCCCAAGAACACTACCATGCACCAACTCCAGTGGCTTAACCTTAAAGGCCTCATCATTAGGAACATACAGTCTGTTCTTGTAAAATAATAGGCCCTCTCTTAAGGTATAATGGGTTGGGAGGGTGTTAGCACAAAGTACTTGTACCTGTGGGTCATTCTCATAGGCACTTTTCAGCTTCTGAATCCATTCAACTGAAGGAAATGAAATGAGACACAGAGTAGCTTCTCCCGCGTTTGTTTTCCTTTAGAGGGCATCAACCACTTAGTTTTTCTGGCCCTTTTTATACTACACTACAAAGTCATATCCCAATAGTTTGGTCACCTACTTTTGTTGCATGGGTGTGCCAATCTTTTGGTCTAGTAAATACTTTAGGCTCTCCTGATTAGTCTTAATTATGAATGACTGGCCCAGCAAATAAGGTCGCGACCTGTGGACTACAGACACTAGTGCAAACAACTCTTTCTCATTGGTAGAAAGTTGCAATGATCTCCCCTTCAACTTCTTACTGAAAAAAGTAATAGGTCTCCCCTTTTGCATGAGCACTGCCCCCACTGCTCCTCCCGGTGCATCACACTCGATGGTAAAGGGCTATGAGAAATCTGGGAGGGCAAGGACAGGTGGCTGTGTGACTGCTTCTTTCAACTTTTGGAAGGCCATCCTTGCTTCTGAGGTCCATTCAAAACTGCTTTTCTTAAGCATTTGGGTAAGAGGTGCTACTATACCCTCATACCCCCTTATAAACCATCTATAGTAGCCTGTTTGGCCTAGAAATTCTCTCAGCCCCTTCAGAGAATCAGGAAGTGGCCACTGTAACATGGCTTGTAGCTTCTTAGGGTCTGCCCTAGTACCTTGGGTAGAAATCAAGTGTCCCAAATAAGTAATTTCAATGCAGCCAAACTGACATTTTGAGATCTTTGCAAAGAGATGTTGCTGCCTGAGGGTCTCCAGAGTAGTTCTTAGGTGTTCCACATGCTCCAGTTCAGCCTTACCATAGACTAAAATGTCATAAAAAAAAATACCAAGATGAATTTCCTGAGAAATGGCTTAAATACCTTGTTCATGAGGCTTTAGAAAGTCGAGGGAGCATTAGTTATCCTAAAAGGCATAACCAAAAATTTGTAGTGTCCCTTGTGTGTTCGAAAAGCTGTCTTGTGGACAACCTAAGGCCTAACACAGATCTAGTGGTACCTAAATCTAAGATCCAGCTGAGAAAAGATTATTGACCCAATGCATAAGTTCTTCTACTACAAGAATAGGGAACTTATCTTTAATTGTGGCATTGTTGAGGGCTCTATAGTCCACGCATAGATGTCATGTGCCATATGCTTTTAGGATCAGCAGTACAGGGGATGAATAAGGGCTTTAGCTTAGCTGGATGACCCCTGAATTTAAGAGCTTCTTCTGTTTTTTCTATCTCATCCTTTTGGAAGTAAGGGTAGCGATATGGTCTTACTAAAACATGATTGGTTTGGGGCAACAAGTTGATAGAGTGATTGTGGGATCTCGGGGGTGGTAACCCCTTAGGTTCAACAGACACATCTACATATGCCTCTAGCAGTTCTTGTATAGGCCCTACTGCCTTTGTTTCTCTAGTCAACCCAGGTTCCTCCATTAATTGTAAGATCACACCCCTTGACTCCAGCTTGTGAGTCTTAGTTGAGGGCCCTTCTTCAATTAGTTGTGAAGCTGCCATTCCCTTAATCTCAACTGCCTGATTCTGATAAGTGAAATGCATTGTGAGCTTCTCAAAGTTCCACAATTTGGAAACCAAACCCCTTAACCATTGTATGCCTAACACCATATCACACCTTGCTAGGACCAGAACATGCATATTATCCACAAAGTTGACCCCATGAATGTTGAATCTGGTGCACACACTTTCCCCTTCACTCAATAACTGTTTTCTAGAAGCCACCCTGACTTTGACCCTTTTTTCTTGGTTAACAAGAAGTTGTTCCCTCCTTACTATAGCTGGATCTAAAAAATTATGTGTGCTGCCGGTGTCTATCAAAATAACTGCCCACTGGGAACCCACCTTCCCTTTGACCCTCATGGTCTGAGGATTAGGGAAACATGTGGGAGCATGCAACGATATTTCTGGGTGTGTACCCACTAAGATGATGTCTAAAGATTCAGCAGTCTATTCTGCGGTTTTTTGTCTCCACCTTTCCCTTATCCTCACTATTTTCCAGTATCTCTTTTAGTATATACAACTACGATTTTTGGCACCTATGGCCATGATTCCACTTAGAGTCGCAATAAGAACACAACCCTCTTTCTCATCTATCCTTCATCTGTGATTGATTAATTTTGTGCACTAGCAATTGGGGTTTAAAAGGGGTTTTCACCTGCTCAACTGTAGGAGGAACGAGAGATTTTAAAATACATGTTTCATTCGAAGGCAGTAGTGGACTTCTATGATATCGCCTAGCTAAGGCCACATTTTCTTCTTGGATCTTTGCTAAGTTGTAAGTAGCTATTAAACTAGGGGGATTAAAAATTCTCACAGGTAAGCGGATTTCATCCTTGAGTCCACTTAGAAAACAATTTAGTTTATTAGCTTCTGAAAGGCCTTGTACTCGATTTAACAAATTCTCAAAGGTGGCGTTGTAATCCTTAACAGTTCCTGTTTCTCTTAGCATAGTTAGTGATTCCATTGGATTAGGCCCAAATCTCACTAATATGGCACATACAAATGCATCCCAATCTATAAGCATAGCCATTTCTTCCATGTTCTGAAACTATACTAATGCTTTTCCCTCCATGTGGAAGGATGCCAACCTCAATCTATGCTGGGGTAGAGAGTTATGAAAGGCAAAAAAATGGTTCACTTTGTAGATCCAGCCGCTGGGGTCATCCCCATGAACTGATGGAAAGTCCACACGAACAGACTTGGGTAGTACCTCTCCAAACTGCTCCCTATGATTGTTTGAGTGCATGGTAACTCCCGATGGTGACTCTTCTTTCCACTGATTTTGGTTTTTCTTTTGTATTTCCAGGGTCAAAGCAGCTAGCTGCTTCCCCATCTCCCTCCTTAAGGCGCACATCTCAGTCGTGAGGGTTTTGAATTAGGACTCGGTACTTTTTTTGAGACCTAGCATATCAGATTGCTTCTAAATTGAGAGTCAATGGCTTTCTTTAAGGCATTAAGCCCTTCTTGCAGCTGCTTTTGACGTGTTCCCTCTGCCATTTGAGCAGAACAAAGGATCGAGGACTGCTGATACCACTTGTAATAATTCAATAGAATAGTAATGGTAAATCTCTCCCTTAGAGGGTGAGAACCTCCAGGATGATGGAGAAGAAGAGAAGATATAGAATAAGGAAATAATGGTATTTAATTTTTGCATATAAATCACTCATGACGCTCTGCCTCCCTATATTGTTCATCCTTTCGGTGAAAATTAACTGAAAGCATTACAAAAGTGGTCCCAGCCAATAGATCTTTGATAGCTAAACAGATATAAATGGAAATAGTACTAAAGATAAAACGTTAGCAGTAAAATCACAACTACAGTTAAAATATTACTTGATAATACTAAATAGAGCTCTTAACATCCTTTCGTTATGTGTCCCCTTCATATGCCTTCCCAGCTCTTCGATCCAATGGTCATGAACTAGGGTTAGGAATTCCCTTCTTGATTGTTTGACTGTGACACAAGTTAATTGGCTTGTTACAGAAACTTAATTTCTTGAAAAATTGTCCATTTTTGGCATCATCTCCAAGCTACAAATCCTTTGATCTTAGTTTGTCAATGCTCTTGATATTGGTTTTGAAATACATGCCTTCTCAATTTTTTCATAAAGGGGAAATCACACTAAATACCACTCAAACTACAACTCATTTTACAATTTGATCACCAACTTTCTTATCTCAAATAGGTTATACGCCCATCCTCAATTTTAGGCTGCATTGATTTGATCTAACTACCCATAAGAATCAAGGGATGGAGAATCAACAATATATTAAATGCAGATAAATGATATTTACAGTTCTAGAGTGTGCAAGTCCTGCCCACTTAATATATATATATATATATATAGATTTTCGTTTTTGCCCTTTTTCGCTCTATGTGAGGTTTAGGGTTTCTGTTGTTTCCTGCTTAGCCTCCCACGTCTGGCTGCATGGCATCCGTAGATGGAGCCATTGGTCGGACTTCTTTTGCGGATTTGGTGGCTACTGTCCCTCAGCCCATCCCAGAGATGGTGCTGCCGTCTCGTCTTCCGAAAGTCCTAGATGGTGAAGTATATTTTCAATTTTCACGTGAAGAAATTATCAAGTCTGCAGAGCTGTTTCGCTACTCGGTGATCCTCAAGTTTATGAAACAACGTCCTTCTTTGGATGCAGTCCATGCATTTATACACAATCGTTGGGGCCTCTCATCCACCCCAGTTGTCTCTTCCATGCGTAGGCCAAGGAACGTGTTTGTACATATGGCCAACGAGGCAGATTTCACGAAAGCATTGTCGAGGGACGTTTGCGAGATCAATGGGAGTTTCTATCGAGTCTTCCGTTGGACACTAGAATTCACTGAGGATGAAGAGCCCTCTCATGTTTCGGTATGGATTTCCCTCCCGGGACTCCCTCCAAATTTTTACAGTGAAGCATTTTTGAGTATTCTCGTGGCTTCTATCGGTACTTTTATTCAGCAGGATAATCCGACTCGTTGTGCACGAGAATGGATGGTGCGAGGTTGTGTGTGGAGGTTGATGCGGCAAAAGATCCTCTATCTCATTTCTAGATTGGTGCACTGGGGGCTGCATTCGAGTAGGAAACAAGAAGTAGTTTATGAGACTCTCCCTACCTATTATTGTAAGTGCCGGATGCAAGACATGATAAACTCACATGCCATGTTGAGAAAATTGAGAAGTTGGGTAAGTCTCGAACATGAAGAAAAGAGTTGAAAGAAACGGGAGCGAACGGGGAATCTGCTGAGGTTCATGTCACAGTTCTGAGTGTTACGACTAATCCGTTGCCTGAAGTAGAGTATGGGGACCAAAAGCGTGGTGAGACAGAGAATGGGGACCAGAGGGATGGTGAGCATGAGGGGGAGACTTCGGGTGCAGTTGTGAATGGGAATCCTATTCACTCGGTGCCGAGTGCAGTTGTGATGGTTCTGAGCACAGCTGTGACTGATTTGTTGCTTATGGAATAGGTAATTCTAGAAAATGAGGTTGATAAGGAGAATGATGATGAAATACGTGTTACAGAACATGCCATGATATTGCCTATGGTTGATGAAACAGAGTGTGAACCAAGGCAAATGGACTCCGAAAAAGAGCCTACTTCTGCCATCAGAATGAAACAGAGTGTGAACCAGGAGGATGATGTAGATGCCGAGGAATAGGTTGCAGAACGTGCTGAGGAAAGCTTGAGTTTAGAGGTTGTTGTCTCCGAGTGCTAGAGATAGAATTACATCTTGAAGTATTTCCGCAGGACAAAGAGTATATGATTGAATCCAAGGCCAACAAAGATAAAAGAAAGTATAAGAAAAAAGGTTTTGTTAAAATGAGAAGCTCTACTCGGGTCCTTGCTCGAGTCCCTAACCCACTTCAATGATTTTTGTATGGAACGTTAGGGGAGTTGGGACTTCTAAAGGTAGATTAAAAAAGTTGATTGGTAAGTTGAAACCGAAGATAGTTGCCCTTTTGGAGCCTTTCCAAAATCAGGAAGTTGCTAGGCGATTGGCACAGTCTCTACATTTTGATAACTTCTTATCAAATGAGGTTGAGGGGGGAAAATTTTGGATATTCTGGGACGGCTCAATGACGGTGAGTTTGATGCGTATGGGAGAACAATATATTTCACTCACAGTGGGTGAAGGTGTTGAGAAGTTTTTATTAACTGTGATTTACGCTAAATGCACAAGGGCTGATCGGCACATATTGTGGGATGAACTCAGTGCCCAGTATGTGGGCTTAGACCCGTGTATCTTTGTTGGGCACTTCAACATAATTCAGAATGATTCAGAGCGACGTAGGGGTAGGCCAAGGCCAATTGGAGCTATGGAGGATTTTAATAATTGGATTCAACATGGGGGTTTGATTGAAATGGCTTCAAAGGGTAGTGCCTTCTCTTGGTGTAATGGTCAGTATGGTCTTGCCTACTCTTGGGCACGGTTGGACCGTGTGTTGCTTGATGTCTCCTTCCTCTCGGTTTTTCCTAATGCTATTTGTTCCTACTTGCCACAATCTACTTTGGATCATGCTCCTATGTATATTGAGTTCAAGTAAGACCTTTTCTCCTATGGTCCAGCCCTTTTCCGGTTCCAACAGATGTGGGTGGAACATCATAATTTTTTGAATTGTGTTCGGCAAGCTTGGGCATCTGGATTGGGTGGTTCAACCATCCAAAATCTGATTATGAAACTTAAACAGACTAAGGTTGCTTTGCGTGTTTGGAATAAAAGCGTTTTTGGGCATACGGTGGGTCATATTGCTGCCCTTGAGAATAGGGTTGAGGAGCTTGAATTAAAGCTTCAATTACAATGGGAAGAAGATATTGATCGAGAGCTTCAGGGGGCCATTTCAGATCTAGCAACTTGGAGGCGTCGGGAAGAAATTAGATTGGCTCGAATGGCCAAGCTAAAACAGGCGGTGGATGGGGATCGGAACTCCAAATTTTTCCATGCTTGCTTTGCCACTAAAAGGCGAAAGAGGGTACTTGAGATGCGTTCGAATGAGGTGGTTTATGCGTCCCCAGAGTCCATACACCAAGGTGCAGTTGATTATTTCTCATCCTTTCTTTAGGGTGAGCCGCCGGTTGAGAATCCAAATTTTGAGGGGCTTATTAACTTGGTTATCTCTGTGGAGGAGAATGCCTCCCTTGTTCACGCGTCCTCCTTGTAAAAGATATTTGATGCCTTGTCCTCAATTTCAGTTAATAGTGCTCTTGGTCCTAATGGTTTTGGCTCTGGTTTTTATAAAAGTTGCTGGGAGGTGGTTAAAATTGATGTGTTGAATGTAGTGTCAGAGTTCTTTACTTCCAAGTCTCTACCAAAATTTTTTACAGCTTCTTATTTGGTTCTAATTCCAAAGGTGGATTCTCCAACAAGTTTTGACAAGTTCCGTCCCATCAGTCTTTGCTCAGTTTTTTTATAAAATTTGTTCTAAAATAATTGTGAATCGCTTGATTAGTCTCTTGCCATGTTTGGTTTCCTTGGAATAAGGAGCCTTTCTCCCTGGTCGAAGTATCTATGAGAACATTAGCCTAAAGCAGGAAATGGTTCACTCTATTAATAAAAGAAACCACAACAGTAACATTATGCTAAAAGTAGACATGGCAAAAGCATATGATCGTGTGGATTGAAATTTCTTGATACGGGTCATGCAGAGTTTTGGGTTCTCGCCCTAATTTTGTGATATGATCTTCTTCTGTATTTCTAGCCCTTGGTATTCAGTTATGATGAATGGGACAATGAAAGGTTTTTTCCCGGGAGGCTGTGACCATTGACAAGGTGATCCCCTATCTCCCTATTTGTTTATTATTCAGCAAGAGATCCTTTCCAGGTTGATACACTGGAGTGTGGCTGAGAATTGATTTGGGCATTTTCATCAGGCTCGAGGTACGCCTATCATCTCTCATTTAATATATGCTGATGATGTGGTTATTTTCTCTAATGGAAGTCAAAGATCGGTTCGGTTTGCTCCAAAGTATTTTAGACCAATATGAAAGTTGGTCAGGTTAGGCCATTAATAAACAAAAGTCCGCCTTGTATTGTTCGAATAAAATCTACTCTTCTCGCAAGCGCTGTCTTCTCTGTAGTACAGGTTTTGTGGAAGGGCACTTCCCTTTTCAATATCTTGGAGTTCCCATTATTCTGGGACGTCTAAAGATTTTAGACCTGGAAGGCCTGATGAATAAAGTGTGACAAAAACTTAGTGGCTAGAAAATGCGGCTCCTGTCTTCTGGAGGGAAACTGGTTTTACTACGTCATATCATTTCTAATATGGCTCTTCACCTTTTTGCTGTTTTACAAGTCCATCAAGTAGTCATCAATAAGATCCATCAGATGATGAGCTCTTTCTTTTGGGGTGAATCTAATGGAAAAGATAAAAAGAAATAGGTGGCGTGGAAACATATTTGTAGACCTGTGATTGAAGGAGGGCTCGGGTTGAGGCATATCAGGGACACGTAGACATCTCTGCATATGAGGTTAGCTTGGAATCTTTTACAAGGTAACTCTCTCTGGGTAAATTTCTTTAAGGCTAAATATGTGGGTTCGAAACCTTGGGTCCTTATTGATGTTGATAAAGGCTCGAGATTTTGGAGAATGGTTGCTCGTTGTGGTCCTTTGATTTTGAATAATTCTAAATGGAGAGTTAGAGATGGTGATATTTTTTTTCTGGTATGATAAATGGAGGGACAATGGTCCTTTGTGCAATGATCGGCCTATTGTGGGTCAACCTATGTTGAAAATTAAAGAGTGTCGATTGTCAGACAGTTGGAATGTGAATCTCCTAGAGCAGTTGGTTGGATTTGAGAATGTGGATGATATTTTAGTCTCTTTATCTGGGCTAAAATCGAGGAAGGATGTTCTTGTCTGGACTCCTTCAGAGACTGGTATGTTTTCTACTAAATGTGCATGGCATTGTATTCGTGTCAGAGGCTCATCATTGGATTGGCATTCTTGGATTTGGCATAAAAATCTTTCCCTAAAAATGTCTATTCACTTTTGGAAGGCTTGGTATAGGGCTTTGAGTGTAGATGACAGATTGCGCCGTGTTGGCATTCCTATTGTTTCCAAATGTGATTGCTGTATTGCAGGTCATTATGAAGACATTAACCATGTTCTCATTGAGGGAGATTTTCCTAAAAAGATATGGTCCTTTTTCAGTAACCTCTTTGGACTTCCGGTTGGTAGCAATTGAAAGTTGCATATCTCCTCTTGGTTTCGGCGTGCTCAGTCTAATTCTCAGGTGGGTGTTATTATTGGTTTGCTCCCTATCATTATTACTTGGCGACTTTGGAGAAGGCGATGTCTAGCTCGAATGGAGGGTAAATTGGAACTATTTGCATTTGGATTGGTACTTTTTGCCATGATGCGGTCATCAAATCTATTTGCATTTGGATTGGTACTTTTTGCCAGGCAGTTGATAATTCTTATAGTTTGTCTCAATATGATGCCATGGTCCTTGAGGCTTTACAGATCCAACCGGTTCCATTAAAAGAAAGGCGATGCAAAGTAGTCAAGTGGCATAAGTCGCCTTCAGGGTGGTTTAAATTGAATACAGATGATAGTAGCCTTGGGAACCCAGGTTCTAGTGGTATTGGCGGAGTTACTCGCAATGACCAAGGATAGCTTGTGCAAGCTTTCGCCTCTCCTATTGGTTTTGGCACTAATAATAAAGCGGAGTTACTTGTGCTCCTTACTGGCTTGCGGCTATGCAAATCTCTTCATATTCTGAATGTGATTGTAGAGGTTGACTCTTTGGTGATTATTTCTTGGTGGAATAGGGGGAGGTGTGGGATTTGGTACCTGGAGGATTATTGGGAAGAGATTGTTAGTTTGGCGCAAGTCATTACTTGTTGGTTTCAACATGTGTTACAAGAAGGGAATAAGATGGCGGATTGGTTGGCCAAGGATGGTGCCAATGGCGTCGACTTGGTCTATACAAATAATTCTGTTTTGCCTCGGCCCTTAGAGGTTTGTTGCGTTTGGACTTGTTTGGTATTCCTTCATTAAGATGTCATTGAGTTGTTTTGTTTATAGGCTTCTTTATAGGCTTATTGTGTTGTTTTGTTTATTTTGCTTTATGTTTTGTTGGTTGGTTTTTACCTTGAATATAACCACGGTATTCCTCCGCCACAAGTGAGGGCTTATTAATAAATTTGGGACGGGGCTGCTATGTGGGTGGCTACCGGCTCTTTCTGGAAAAAAAAAAAAGTCTTGCCCACTTCCTTTTTAAAAAATGGGAAAATATGGAACCTACATGAGAAAAATCATTGTTTTAATGGTAGACCCCACTTTTTTTCAAAGAGAGTAAGCGGGACTTGCACACTTTAGAGTTGTATCTAATATTACTCTATTATGTGTTTATTGATTCTTCCTTCACTCACCTCCACGGGAGAATGGAGCCCAATCTGGGTCACAAAAGGCTCACAACTGCATCTGGGATGGATAAACCTTGACCTGGTGTGAATATGAGGTATTGAAGATCATGATGAACTTTTGTCAAAAGGGGTTGTCTTGGCTGAGCAAGAAATGGGTTCAAAGTGTCAAATGGAGGTATTGAAGAGTATCCAATATCAAGTCTAGTGGTGGTCAAATACTATACTCGACCAATGAGTCGTCCATAAGACTTCGGATCTGAGATCAGGTCTCCATCTAACTTGGAGAGTTTCAAGTTTTGCTCCATTGTAATAGTAGTAGGCTTAGATGTAAACAAGCCAGAATCTGATAAAATCTCAATAGTATATATATTTCCTCTGACAAAGGGAAAGGCCTGTAACAATTCTAGCCACTTCAAGGCCAGCCTATCAAATATTTGAGATTAAATTGGGACTCGAGGAAAGACTTCAATGCGATGAAAACATTGACATCACTACTGATAATGACTATATCGTCCATATAAACACACTACAAGAGATTGGGTTTTTTGGGACAAATCATTTTGTCTAAAAAAACCCAAATTTTGTCCCAAAAAGTTTTTGGAGGTGAAAAAATTTCGTCCCTATTTTGTCTCGAAAAGATTGTCGCAAAAAGTTTTTAGAGACAAAATTTGATTTTTGTCTCAAAAAATTATTTTTAGGGACGAAATTAGACAGAACCATTCAAATGCGTTCGAACGGATATTTTTTTCATCCCTAATGATTGTTCGAACGCCATGTCCGTTTGAATGGATTTTTTAGGGACGAAATTTTTTTCATCCCTAATAGTTCAAATGCCAATAGGTCTAACATATTTTTTGAGACAAATCTTTTCATCCCTAATAGTCATTTGAACGCCAACAATTACATTCAAACAGATTTTTTGGGACAACAATATTAGAAATAAGCCAACAATATTCTTATAATATATATATATATATATATTTACATTTACAACCTCAACAATATGAACTATTATTAAACGAAGTTAAATACTCAGAAAAAATAGCCAAATAACTATAGGAACATACATAACTAAATCACAAAACAACATTTAATCACAAAATCGCAGTGCACAGTGGAGACCCGTGAGAGAGAGCATGCGAGGGAGAGAGAGGGGGCTGCGGGAGGAGATCTGGCCGGCAAAGAGGAGTTGATGATGCAGTCTGCGATGAGCAGCGACTATGGTCTGGGATGCGGCGGTGACGTGGAGAAGCTGTGAGAGAGAGCGTGTGAGGAAGAGAGAGGGGGCTACGTCGGGATCTGGGGAGGAGATCTAGAAGAGGAGGAGCTGATGATGCTGTCGGCGACGAGCGACGGCTGTGGTCTGGGGCTTGCGTTGGGAAGAAGGGAAATCGCAAAGGAAGGGGGTGCAGCTGAAGGGGAGAGGAGAGAGAGGGAAGAAGGGAAAATGAGGGATCTAGGGTTTCGTCTTGGGTATTTAATCTAGGGCCTTCATCATCTAGGATTCTTAACCTAGATTCAACGGTGGAGATTAAACACTTTTAAAATAACTAACTAATAGATAAATAAGAGTATAAATATAATAACCAACTTTAAATTCTAAAATTTTTATTTTATTTTTAGAAACAACAATAATAGAAACTAGCACTCATTTTCATCCAATTGCCGTAAAACCTGGAACTCGACAAGTGCCGTAAATTCTGGAGTCTAAATCACGGAGTCCCAGGTCCTGATTTGTGCTGTGAAGCACGAGCCGACAACTGCTTTAGAGGCTTGAGCTTTGTCTCGGGTCCCGCTTGGATAAGATTTTGCAGAGCCTTGAATGCTTTGGGTCTTTATAAAAGACCATTTTCACTCTTCGAAATACACATCAATTTCTTTGCATTTCTCATATTTCTCACTTTTTTCACAATTTCTCACAATCTCTCAAATGGCTGAGCAAAATTCTTCCGGTAATGTTCTCAATTTAAATCAGGAACCATTTATACCTCAACCATTCATCTTTAATCCTAAGGCCGTCAACGCCATGATAGGGGCAGAGTTGCATTTTTCCAATAGGAGTGATGTTGAGGTTGTTGCAAGTTCGAGGATGCTCAACGCTCAATATGCTGGCGCTATTACCACCATGTATCATAGGTTATTGTCACGGGTTAGTGATGTTGATCAGCTTAAGAATCAAATAATAGAGTTGCAACAAAGACTTGCAAATAAAAGGAGAAAGAATAAAATATTAAAACACAAAAACAGGGAGTTGAGGAAATATGTGGACTGGTATGCTCAAGACATGCAACCATGCATAGAGGATCTAGAACGAGAGGGGATACAATTACAAAGTGAACAGCAGCGGTTAATAGCAGAGGTTCATTGGTCACGAGAAACATAGAGACAATCCGCAGTTAATCTTGTTGTTGTAGCTAACTAAAATATGGAGTAATTCTATATGCAGTCGTGGGATATGCAAGCGTCGTGCAATCGCTTTGAAAAAGAGTAGGGCCCACTATTAAACAATTAACTTTTTTCATGTGGGTCTGTATTTTTTCACTTTTTTCAAAGTGATTGCGTAACACTTACGCACTCACGACTGTAATTATCATTTCTCTAAAATATGTACCCAGCATATCATGTAATATGATAGCTTGTCTTGTTCTCATTTCCATCCCTATAAATTTAGTCTTGAGTTTCATTTGCATCAACTCTTTTTTGTTCTCTAAAGTTCATTTGCATTCTCATTCTCTAAGCTTTTTCTTTAATGGCTCAGCAATCTTCTTCCAGCAACCCTCTTTTTCACCATATGGGGCATTCTGTATCTCAGCTACCAATTATTTCTGCATCCACCATAGGTGCCGTGATGCAGCAGGAAAATGATTTGACTAACAAATCTGATGGTGAGTCTCGGTACTTGATACTCATCAGCCATTGTTGCATTTTCCTGGCGATTGTAGTCCAGAACTCTTGAAGTTGAAAAGCTTAATGAGAAGATTTATGAACTTTAACGAATTGTTCATGAATCTAACAAAAAATTGGAGACTTAAAGCAGGAGAATAAGGATTTAAAATCCTTACTTGCCTCTTCATTTCGACTTCCTACTCCTTTAGATAAGGATAACATGCCGATTTATGAAGAGCAAGAGCGCCTAAAAAGTGAGGCTACAAGTCTCATTAGAATCAGATAGTTTGAACGTGGTTGTAGTTGTTCGAACATATTTCTTACCATTCGAACAGATTTTTTTGCCGTTCAAACTAATATAACAATCTGTTCGAACGAAATACATACCAATTGAACGGTATAACCAACCGTTCGAACGGACATCATTTTTTGGGACGACTACTTTCGTCTCTAAATTTTATTGTTCTTTATTGTTCGAACAGTGGCACTATTTTTGGGACGATATTTAGATTTCATCCCTAAAAGTGACTTTTAGAGATGAAAGAAATTTTGTCTCAAAAAGATTTTGTCTCTAAAAGTTAAATTTGTTGTAATGACAAGTAGTGCTATAAAGGTTGATGAAAAAAATTTAGTAAATAATGAGTAGTTTGATTTGGATTGACTAAACCAATACACTAGTAAAATGGTTGAGTTTTGAAAAATACTATCTGAAAGCTTGCTTCACTCCCCTTAAAGGGACTTATTAAACTTGCAAACCTGAGAGTGAAGCCAAGAGGAACCTCCATGTGAACTTCTTCATCGAGTTCTCCCTACAAAAGGTTTTTTTTTTTTTTAAATATCAAACTAATATAAATGCCAATTATTAACAGCTGCTAAGGCCAAGAGACATCGAATGATATCAACCTTTGCAACTGGTGAGAAGGTATGAAAATAATCAATACATTCTTGTTGTGTGCTGTTTGCAACCAATCTGGCCTTATGAAGTTCTAAGCTTCCCATCTGAGATTCTAAGTTAAATTTGCACTTCTAACCCATTTGCAACCAATGGGTTTCTTACCATGCATGTGGAAGACTAGTTAGCGTCTATGTATTGTTTTCTTCAAAGGCTTAGTAGTCACTGCATCTTTCCAATGTTGAAACATATATAACAGGTTGATTATAAGTTCTAGGTTCAAAGTGATAAGAAATATGTAGCACTCTGTCTCCCTAGAGTTTAGAATAATGTAAACTTTAGAAAATAGAATGACCATATAGTGCAAGTCACCTTTAAAAATTTTCCTTTTTTATGAAACACTAGATATATAAAAAAAAATTCAATTTCATAAAAATACAACATACTTTATAAAAATTAAAATAGAGTATGCGAAAGCATTTATTAAGTTTACTAAAAATTCCTCAAATCTTGTTCTATCAAAATAAAAAATCCAAACTTCGGTATATGATCTAGGCCTATATATACCTCGTCACCCAAAATTAGTCCCGTCTTGCAGCTTCAAACCTTAGCTTAAGAATTTTCCAAAGACATGATTCACACATTATAACTAAATTGAATCGAATACTTAGTAACAAGTACTATTTCATACTGTAAGTATATAAGAACGTAAGTTTTCATTCATGCAATAACATTCACTGTGACATTCATCACATCCAATCACATTAATATGTATACATACATTTTTCTTGATTTCTCAAGGTCTCGATTGTACATTAGTTAGGCCGTCACATTTAGTCTAGGAGTGCTACCCGCCCCCTATGGGGCGGGGCCACCCCTTCCCAGCCCCGCATGGGTGGGGGTGGGGGTGGGGGTGGGGATTTCTTTCCCATAATCTGCCCCTGTCCATGCGAGGGCAGGGTACCCCGTTCGCTGCACGGGGTGCGGGGTTGGACTTCTATCCATCCGCACCCTGCCCCCTCCCCTCCCCTCTCCTCCCCAATCGATTACTATTGTGTCTAGTGTCCACCATTTTTCCAACCACAATGACAAACCATTGAAACCAAACCCTAGAACTTGCTGACGGAATCAAAACCCCAAAAAGAAAATGAGAGTGAAAATCTGGTTTGAAGATCAAGAGAGAAGAGGGACTGGGTTTTAGCGTAGGCGAACTCAAAGGGGAGTGAAACAACCTCGTTTGAAGATCTGGAAACAGGCTCTGCCCTCTGTAGTCTGTGGAGCTCGCGAACGTGTTGGTTTCTTCTTTTCCTCCCTTATCAATCTAGTTTATTGTGAAATACATGTAAGGAAAACAAAAGCTTCAAGAACTTGCAAAATAAAGAGCGAGTCCTACAAACGAAACTGGTCAGAGGAAAGAGATTTTGAGGAAGAAGACGAAGAGGGTTGAAGCAGTGGATTCATCTACCTAGGAAGGGTAGAGGCTCAAAGACAAGACAGATCGAGAGATATCATGTGCAAACTGTGAAGAGAGTTTTGATCGAGAGAAACAAAGACGAGAGAGATTGAGAGAGAAGAGGGACTGAGTTGTTAAAGAAGGTTTGGGAAAAGTAAAGCTGAAAACTTGGGGATCTGGTGATATGAACCCGTAGGAATGGAATCTCTTGAACCCACAATCAATTTGAAATCTCTTGAACCCACAATGAATTTGAAAACCCACATCATTCCCTCTCTCCTCAAAAGGATTCGACCTCGAATCTCCACCTGCATCAAAGGAAAAAAAAGGTTAGTAACATTGAAAATACCAGAAACATGATACTTACCTGGAAGATCCACTTTATATGCATTATCATTAATTTTCTCAAGAATTTGAAAAGGTTCATCCAAGCTACTCCTGTCATCAACGAGCAAAAGCATCAAAGCTAAAGGAGTAAGTGGATTAAAACCACAAACAATTTCAAAAGGAGAATAAGAAATAGTAGTATGCAATGTTTTATTATATGCACACTCTAACAAGGGCAAATGATACTCCCGCAAACATTCATGTAATAATTCAATGATTGGCAAATGATACTCCCACAAACGTTCATGAAACGCATCTAAAGTTTTCCTTACACCAAAATGACCACTGTAATTTTATGCAAAGTCAATGATGGCAAGCAATGCTCCCACAAACGTTCATGCAACACGTTAATGAATGACAAATGATACTCCCACAAATGTTCATGCAACATGTCAATGAATGGCAAATGATACTCCCACAAACGTTCATGCAACACGTCTAAAGTCTTCCTTACACCAAAGTTACCCAACAAACCACCATATCTATCACACATAAGCAACTTATGCATAAAACTAGTAGGCACACAAAGTCTATTCTCTCTAAACAAGTACCAATCTAGTTTATAAAACTTTCCAAATGATGCTTTCTCACATGTTCCATACACACTAGCAAAGTCATTGTCATTAGCATGCAATTTCTTATCATATTCAAATCTCAATAACTTCCCATTTAAAATAAAGATAAGGACATACCTTATTGCTAATGCATTAACCACAAAATTTTTCTCACCATGTGTGTATTTGATTACATGAGGAAAAGTCTCAATGCAGTCCTCCCACTTAGCATGCATTCTAGTCAACAACTTACCTTGTCCCTTCAAGTGTGTCAATGACTTGTGTTATTCAAAGAAAGGTCGGGTAGGAATTGTCGCACCTGACACAAAATCAATGTAGTGCTCTATCTCCCTAATAGGTGGCAATCCACTAAACACACTACTAGGAAACACGACCTCATATCCATGCAACAAAGAGACAACAACACTAGGCAAAGATACGTCAAGTTCGTTAGTATTAAGACTTGTTTTAGCATAAAATCTCACTTTTCTCTTTGTTTTTCTCCCACTTTCTTCACTTTCTTATTTCTTTCCACTCTTTTTTTTCTTTTTCACTATTTTTTTTCCTTTCACTCTCTTTTTTCTTTTCACTCTTTTTTTTTTTTTTTTTCTGTCACTCTCTTTGTTTTTCATATTTTTTTGAACTCTCGACCTCACAATTGTTTTTCACCTCATTCTCTCTTCTCCTTGAGGTCTCAGCCTTATCCTCATCTTTTTTTTCTCTCTCTCTCTCCTTTTCGACCTCACTATTTCTTTTTTCCTCAATCTCATATTCACTCTTGTTTTTTAGCTCAATCACACTTTCACTCTTGCTTTTTAGCTTAATCTCTTTTTCACTCTTTTTTTTTTTATCACTCACACTCTCACTCTTTCTTTTTTGATCACTCTCACTTTAACTCTTTCTTTTTTGATCACCCTCATTCTCACTTTTTCTTTTTTTTGAGCAACGTCACTTTTCAATTTCAGTTGGTCCCCACAGACCTGTCTTGGAGTTAAAGGAGAAAGTTTGATTGTTTTTACATCATTTTTAAAACTATACATGTTCCTTAGCCCATCATGAATCACCTTCCTATCATACTGCCATGGTTTCCCCAACAAAATATGGCCAGTTGCATAGGCACTACATCACAAAGCACCATATCCTGGTATTTCCCAATTGAAAATGAAATTAGCACTTGCTTATTTACCCTAACCTCCTCACAATCACTCAATCACTGCAACTTGTATGGTCTAGGGTGTTTCAAGGTCCGTAAACTGAATTTCTCAACTAAAGTAGTGCTAGCCAAATTAATACAACTCCTTCCATCAATGATCATAATACATATCTTGTTGTTGATGTGGCATCTAGTATGAAAAATATTATCGCTCTGCTACTTTGTATCATCCATTTTCATTTGTGTATTAAGTGCACACCTGGCAACAAGAGAATCACCATACTCTTCATTCTTATACTCATGTTCAATACTAGCCTCACGCCTCCTCCTATCTCTCCTGTCCTGTAGATTTCTAATTACTGCTTTTTGATGATCCATCCTATCCCTCACTTCACCCAACACCAAGTTCAACCGCTCAAACTGTTGTTGCATGACTTGCAATACAAATGATGAGTTATCTGCCATCCCCTTCAATGGTGAGTCACTCCTATGAGACATCATAATGTGCTTCACAAAAAGAATGTTAGTGGAAAATCTCACACATTCCCTTACGTGTTTACACTCGAATAATGGCACTCCACTCGTGTTTCACTATTAATTGGCTTTTTATCCGATAATAGCCTCACACTCTCTTGCCTTTTACCTCAAGAGGTTTCCCACTCAAGTTCTTTAAGAACTAATTGAACTCAATCAAGAAAATGCAACCGTGTTTTATCCCAACTAGTAATTAGGTCCAAGAAACAAGAACAAGAGAAGCACAGAAGTAATAAAAAAATGACACGAGAATCAAGAAAATTATACGAATGAAAGAGTAACTATAAGACAAGATACCAACTAGAATGATGTATGCAGCCACTTTGATGATAAGGCTCGAGAAAACATTTCTGATTTTTTTTTTGGACAATTTTTTTTTTCTTTTCTTTTCACCAACTAATTTGATCACAATCCAAAGAATAAACAATTGACAAAACCATAACAATAACTCAACAATCCTAGGATGAGTGACATAAGACAGCCACTAGAACAATGAAATTCAGCAGCCCTAACAATGGTGAAGAAATTCGGCAACCAACTCTTTTTTATTTTTATTTTTATTTTTTTACTTTTTTGTAATCCTAGAACAATAAAGCCCTAGAATTAAATATGCAAGAAATAAAAGATAGAATCATACCTGATTGGAAACCTGACTCTGATACCAAATGATATGAACCCGTAGGAATGGAATCCCTTGAACCCATAATCAATTTGAAAACTCACCCAAGAAAGCTAAAATCAAGTCAATGGATGGAGAATTTAGACCTGATGAGAACTTGTTTCAAGAACTTAGATTATATTAAATTCTAAACCCATTGAAGAACTTGTCTCAAGAACCCAGATTATAAGGAGAAACACTACAAATGTTGTGATTTACCTTTGATAAGTTCAAAAGTTCAATCAAGAACAAGAGTAGTAAACTTAACTTACAATGAATAAATTCATCAAATTTCATAAATTTCTTAAAATGAGACTACAAAGAGTATTTAAATCAAAACCTAATTAAAACCATAGCCAAAATAAAGCCCTTTCTTCCAAAAATACCGCTGGATGAATAGTGCCGTGCTACAGTAACTCGCTACAGTATCTCTTTAAACCATAGTTCCTAAAAAGTAATTTTTCAAATAAGCTCTTGGCCAAAATACAAGGCCTTCAAAAACCCTAATTTAACAAAATAATAAATTTTCTAACATGCCCTTGAATAAGTGCCCCCTTTAAGTCCTTCTAATAAAAAACTCAATTATTCAAAACTAATAAAAATAAGTCATTTAAATGAATTAAACAAGTTGAAAGCCTTCAAGTGCCTAAAGCCTTTAAGTCATGTTATCGCCCTTTTCCATAGCTTGTATAAAATGAATCAAAATTGGATTTTCATCTTTCGAGCCCACTTGAATGTGGGGCTCTTGCTATACTCGTCCTAAGTGGATTTCACTAATCTTTGTATTGTCTTTGATCTTCTTGGCTCTTGACTTTGTAATTGGCCCATCTGGAACTTGCAAAGGATCTTTAAGACAAAGTTCGTCTTGGTGCCCAGCATTTGGGTTCCCCTTATATATGCGGGGGCGGGGTGGGAGATTTATTGAGCGACGTTGAGCTCCTTCCGTCCCCCGCCTCCATAGCGCCCCTTTCATAAGGGTGGGGGCCCCCGCCCCCAGCTTGTATAGGGCAGATCCCTCGTCCCGGCCAGGTGGGGCTGGGGTGAACGGGGCGGCGCAACGGGTGGCGGGCACCTGCTGCCCACCTCTTATTTAGGCCCAGTTTGTATTCGCAAGTCATCTCAATTCATTTCAACTCATCTCACTACTATTCATTATTATTCATCAACTTTAACTCACAAATCTCACTACTATTCACAACTCATCTCACTACTATTCACAACTCATCTCAACTCATCTTTGAATCCAAACGATACCTTAGTCTCATTTATGTCTTTACTATCTTTCCTCCTTTAATCTCATGGCCGGTATACACTATTAACATTTATGTCATGTTAGGATTAGCGACTCTTATTGCTATCTTGGCTCTTCTTGGGACTATTAGGAGACAACCTAGTCCTCCTCAAGAATGGGCAACACTTTATGAACTGCCAATGATACGTTCTGATGTTGCAATCCGCCCTTCTTAGCGTCATGTCATTGTCTTCACTGTCATTGCCCTTTATACCTATATTCCCTCAAACAATCAAACATGCATTTCAGTCTATTTTCTTTTATTTTCATTAAAGCCTTTTTTTCCGTATCTTTCATTCATTTAAACATGTAGATATACATAGCTTGCACTGTTTGCATAAACAGTAAGAAGCTGGGTATAGCCACTTGCCTTGAGCCTTAAGCAAAAAATAACCTTTATGAAGAAATCACTTTCATGCATGAGTCAATCACATTCACATCACATGGCACCTACATATATAGAACGTCATATTATAACTTCAATTTTCCTTCTTAAGCGCACCATAACTGTTAAAGACTCAAAACTTCACTTAATAAGGCTTGATCCGTAATATGTGATCTTCAAATAATTTCCACTTGACCTCATAATAAATATTCAATTATCCAACAGGTGACTTTGCCTCAAATTGTTAACCTATAATGTGATACCCCATATGATATGGATAATGGTTGGTGGTGTATGGGATCCCACATTGCATGGGAAGGAGAAGTTTTGCTCTTGATAAGGTTCTAATGGGGCTCCAATTGTATCAATAACTAGTCTTTTTGGAGTATAGGCCATGTGATTTGAGTCTTCCATTGGGGTGTTAAAAATCATATCAGAGACTATTCCAACTAGAAATGTGGGACTTGAGCCGTGCCACCTACAATGGACAGGCCCGACGAGGACGTTGAGAATTTAAGGGGGTAGATTGTGATACCCCATATGATATGGATAAGGGTTGGTGGTGTATGAGATCCCACATTGCTTGGGAATGAGAAGTTTTTGCTCTTTATAAAGTTCTAATAGGGCTTCAATTGTATCATTGACTAATACTTTTGGAGTATAGATCATGTGGTTTGGGTATTCTTTTGGAGCGTTACATATAATATCATAGTCTTTTGTAATCAACCCTAAGACCGTATATATATATATATATATATATATATATATATATATATATATATATTTATACCGTTATTTTATGTCATGAATTCCTGTAACTCATTAAATATCAATTACTCATGACATAAAATAATGGTAACCACCTTTCTTTTTAATTATGATTATACCCCATACCATACATATAAAATTAGCTATAATTTTATAACTCCACGACCCATCATAACCAATATAAAATCTCATCATCATAATTTATGTCTTAAAATTAATATCCATATAAAATCCTCATAATTTTTTCCCATCCAAAGAATTCATTCTAATATCATTAAACCCTAAAATCACATTAACTCCATCCATCGGTCCTATAATACGGCTCATGCAAACTCATCTAATTCATGTGAACTCATGTCACAACTCGCACACAAAATAATGAGGCCACTCATAAACATGACCGTACGTAATGAAACCTCGTAAAATACGATGCCTAACTAAGAGTCGTGAAGTACATATCCAGTCAATAATATGTAACCCGAAAGCCTACTTTACCCATAAACCCAACCCGTGCCATATAACTTATAATCTCACTCAACCAAATTCACATACCAATTGAAGTCCTTCTCTCTCTCGAGAGTGAGGTGAAAGTCTTCTTTGTCAAGGCAAAGAAGTTGTCTCTCAGGTTATTCCTGTAGACTTTTTGCATGGCTGAGAGTGATTTTTCTTCCCTTGGGAAGGAATAAAGAACTTGTCATTAATATTTCTTCAGAGACTCTCCAAGTTTATGAGGCTCGAGGACAACATTGTTTTTTGGCATTAATGGTGGCTGATAGAGGTTTGAATAAGGAAGGTTTTCGTTCTACGATGTCTCAGGTATGGAATTCTAAAGGGTGGATCAAATTCAAGGAATTTGGTGATAATCGCTTCCTGGTGGATTTCCAAAATGTGGAGGATAAGAACAGAATTATGGAAGGTCAACCGTGGTTTTTTGATAAATGGCTAGTCTCAATGCAAGATTTTGATGGTTGTAAAGCAAGGGATGATATTGGTTTTAAAACTGAGCCATTTTGGGTGTAGTTACATAATCTTCCATTTGTAGGGATGAATGTTGACATTGGTTCTAAACTAGTGTTGGGCAGGTGTTGAAGGTGGATGTTGATAAGGAAAGTATGGGGTGGGGTAAGTTTCTTCGTGTTAGAGTGTTGCTAGACATTACCAAGCCTTTGTGTCGTGGCAGTTGGTTAAAGATTGGTGATAGAATGTAGTGGATAGCTTTTAGATATGAGAGACTACAAAATTTTTGTTTAAGGTGTGGCATTCTCAGACACAATGGTGGCAGTTGTCTTAAGGTTGATGCTAGTAACCCTTCTTCAAGTTCTAATCAACTTCAATATGGTGCATGGCTCAGAGCACAACTAATGAAGTTCTCCATTGCGACTGAGAAATTGTATGGTGGTGGTGGCTCTCGTGGTGGTTTGTCTTCTCAGAGGTGGAGGAAACCTCCTTCCCCAGTTGTGAGTGGTGGTGATAATGGTAACCTTAATGGCAAGGAGGGATTGCAAGATCGAGAGGAATTTTCTAAGGATCTCAATGCTGATTCCCATCAGTAACAAAATGAGATATATAACAGCTCTGAGGTCAATAAAGATGCAATTAGTGGCATGGGGAATATTCAAGGTCCTTCCTATCATAAAGTTGTTATGGAATATTCTACATCTTTACTCTAGGAGGATGCAGCTTCCCACGTGGCACATCAAATAATCACTCCTCCAAGTAAGTTACCTTTTACTCCTTCAGTTGAATCTTTGACTTTTGTCCCTAGTATTAAGTCTAATTCTGTGGAGGGTAAGGGGGTCACTCAAGGGAAATCTTCTCTTCATAAGTCTCCTATTTCTTTGGTTTCTAAAACTTCAAAACCTGTTGGTTGGAAAAGGAGAGCTCGAGGTTATAACATGACTAGTCATCCCCTATGGATACAAGTGTGGGTAGAAGGAAAAGGGGAGTTGGATTATTTGATAGAGGTGGTATGGATCAACAATGTCCTAAAAAGCAGAAGGTTCAACTGAGTCCTGTAAAGAGTCAAACACAGGGATCATTGGTGATGGCTGCTAAGCAGCCCCCCAACTACAATGAGTTGCCTAAGTTGGAACTATAGAGGGCTTGGGAACCCTCCTACAGTTCGTGAGCTAGGCCATTCGGTCAAAACTAAGGTCCCAAATTTTATTTTTTTGATGGAAATTAAGTGCAAGAGAAGTAAAGCTGAGATGGTTAGGAAACTCAACTAGAAATCAGTTGAGTTTCAGAAATAGTTTTGTTATGGACTGTTTAGGAAGGAGTGGAGGCTTAGCTTTCTTTTGGGATGATCTATTTGAGGTAGTGTTGGATACCTATACACAATGTCATATTTCCCAAAAAGTTACTCATAAGGAGACTAGTTCCAATTGTCTTTTGACTAGTTTTTATGGAAATCTAGTTATAGCAAAGAGATCTGAGAGTTGAAAGTTACTTGCTGCTTTTAAACTGTAACACCCCGCTCATTCCTTTTGACGTAAGCAAGTTCTAAGGACATAAATTATGTAATAGTTTGTCCATTTTCTCTAGCGACTACAAGCCTCATTATGCGTGCCGAACCTCGATGGCGTGTTTCTAAAGATATTATGTAAATTCGAAAGTACGTCCAGTGTTTTAAATGCATTGGAAATATTTATATGTGGTATTTCCAGTATTATTGAACTAACCTTGATTTTAAATAAGACAATTATAATATTTTTGAAGAGCTCCAAAAATATTATAATTGTCGGAAATCATTTTAATCTTATTATTAAAATGATTTCAGTTATTTAAATATGATGAGATTTGAATTATGTTGAAAACTCTAATTTATTTAAATGGTTTTATTCTTTTAAAGATATTAAATAAGACTTCATGATTTATTAATGATGAAGGAATATTATTTTATCAACTAAAGTTTAGTTTAAATAATATTTTACCTTAATTCCTGTTAGTGCTTTTAATTAAGTTAATGTTTACGCTTTTTCAAATCAATTTTTTAATCCTCCACCGTTAGATCATTTTGAAGATCACAAAATAAAAGGACCAGGATTAAAACCCAGACCCTCTCTCTTTCTCCCTCATTTTTCCCTCCCCTCTCTCTCTCCTCCCTCTCCCTTACGTCGCGGGCAGCAGCCCCTCCCCCTCACCTGATTCCCTCTCTCTGCTCGCCCAGCCGCATGCCGCCGTCGTAGCCACGTCGCCGGCCACCTACGCACCTCCAGTCATCATCGGCGACCCCCCCACCAAACCCAGCCCCTCACGGCAGCCCTCTCCCTCTCTTCCCGAAATGGGTCTACCCACCCGGGTTCCTTCCCCTTCCAGCCACCGTGAGCGTCTATCCAGGCCACCGCACCTCCACCACCTCACACTGGTGACCACCTCTCACAAACCCACCCACCACGGACCTCCCTCTCCCTCTCCGTCACATAAACGCGCAACACCCATAAAAATGGGTTTCACACGGGTTAAGGCCATCGACGGCCCTAGTGCCACCGTGTGCTAATTTTAGCCCCACCAAGCACCTACCCTGGCCATCGTGACTCCTTCTCGAGCTCATCAAGCCAACCAAGCCCTCCACCTCTCTCAAGCCATTTCTCTCTCCCGCGGCTCCTATCCACCTCACGGCTTAGATTTGTTGCCATGTCGCCTCCACCTCGCCATCACAACTCCACCGTACCCTTCTCAAGCTCTTCCATGGCCAGGCACGAGCAGACCCGCACCTTTAGTGGCCAAAACTGCCATTGCACATGGCTAACCGCCATTGTACAAGGCTAGATACGCCATGTTCCGCCCCCTCACCGCCACCACAAGGCCACCATGAGCCCTTCCCAAACCCTACTTAGCTATCCAAACGCCCAAATAGCCACTGTAGGTAGTTTAGCTGCCACGTACAACCCTTCCAACATCATCAATCGTGACGGTCAGCGAACAACGCATGGGTCAACCCCGACAATGGTATAACCCTCTATCCCTCGTTATTTACTTTATTAGTTGATTGGTTAGGTTGTGGACTATACTGTTTGTACTGTGGAGTTCGGTGTGTAGTATGGAGATGTGATGTGCTGTGTATGTGAAGTGTTGGGCGTATCTATGTAGTGTGATGTGTAGTGTTGTGGACTGTGTTGTAATGGTGGCGTGGCATCATATGGATTGGGAAGAGAGTATGTACTCTCGTGACGTAGTGTCGGATAAGGAAAGTATATCTAAAATATACCCTCTTGGTGTAATGTGGAATGAGAAGAGTACATGCAAAGTGTACTCTGTATGGTGTAGCGTGTGTGAAGGGAGTACACGTGGAGTGTACTTCACGTGATGGAGTGATACACCATATGGTGGGTATGCTGTAGTGGTGATGTGGCGTAGCATGTGTGAAGGGAGTACATGTGGAGTGTACTCCATGAGGCGCAATGATACACCGTGTGGCATGTCACAAAGATAAAGATGGTTGTGTGGTTGATGGGCGTAGAGCGTGGTGAGTAGTGTCAGGAACTATGGAACAATGTCCTGAAGTAGCTGTGATGTGGCCTGTAGTCTGAAGTGACAAGTGCCACCGTAATTGACTTATGGCTGGGAGTATGTGTGAAGTGGTAGAACGAGTGTAATAGTACGCAGCGGAAGCATGACTGAGGAATATCACAAAGTGACATGGTTACTAGCAGTCGTGCTTGTGATGGGTGAGGAGTTAGTGTAGAAATGACGTAGCTGGAATGTGACGAGATGTCAGGATGTGACAGGAGTACGTGAGGGATTGTACTCATGATGAGTTAGGAGTTGGCGTAGAAATGACGTAGAGGGATGTCAGGTGACGTGAGACGGTCACGGTGTAGCTTTGGAGTAGTCTCGAGCTATATGACGTGACATAAGGCGTAGTTGTGAATGGAGTCTTATCGTGTTAAGTGTTGAGATGAACTGTCGAAAGGGACGGGTAGCATGATGGTCTTAGTGTCTTAATCATAAGGTGAATGATGGGTTCACCTTAGTGAATGAGCACTTGAAGTAGAACGTCGAGTTTGGAAGAGATAGTGACCATAAGAAGGTCCTGAAGGGGTTTAGCATAGTAAAGGGCACGTAAGAGCAATGTATATAAGGAGAGTGTTCTAAGTGAAGTATAGCTCTATTTCTAGTTTAAGTTCTTTATGCATTAGATAGAGAATGAAGTCAAGGTTATGTGTATGTATGTAGGTTGTCATCTGACACGCACATGAATGGATTGCATGATATGAAAGTAGCATGGAGTCCAGGTAAGTATTATGTTCATACTCTTCTAGAGTTTTCTAAAATATAAGAAACGAAAATGAAATCTTTTTCCATTATGATGCTTTACGAAATGACATGAAAGATGTTTTACGAAAACATCCTAAGTCTAAGTGTTCAAAGATATACGTATGTACGACCCTCCTTGGTAGCCTCTTTTTACGCATCCAAAAGTATTAATTGTACGCATGTGAATGGATGACTATACGTTGTATCTATTGTATGTATTTTTCACGAAAAGAAATGTTGAGGCTTGTGCCTCGAGCTTTGACTGATGTGAAGAAAGTGTTTTAAAAGGTCCCTATGAACTGATGTTTTAAGGATGCCATGAACCAATGCTTTAAATGATGCCATGAAAGATGATGTTTAAGCCCATGCTTTTAAATGACATTTTCTATGAACGATTTGTTAAATGAAAGATAGAGCTGAAATGAATTGAAAGAAACGACTGAATGTTTAATGTATGAAAATACGTAACAACCACATGAATGAAAAGGGTATCGAATGAATGGGCAGATTGTAATGCCGGGTAAGTAGTATTGATAGTGCACCCAGTGCTCCCCCTAATTGAAAAGAGATTCCCAACCAGTGGCCACGGGCGGAGTGCGAGTCCAAAGGAAGACCACTAAACCCAACACACGGGGCGTAATAGTGTGTATCGACCGATGAAAGCAATAAGATAAAATGTATGAATGTATGAATGCATGAATGCATGAATGCATCGCATTCTTTAAAAAATGAAGGCACTGACGGGAGAAATGTTTTACGAAGAGAAAGCCCATTTTTAAAGAAAAACCCCGTCCAGTGATGTTTTCAAACAAACGAACGCACGTATGCACGTATGTATAGTATGTATAGTGTGATGAATGCATGAATGAAAACCTATGTTATTATATTTTAATCGTATGAAATAATGCTTACGAGTCATCGACTCATTTTAGTTTTATGCATGCCCCTCCCCCCACAGGAACTTAATGAGTAGCACGCGTCACAACAGACACGGCCCATAGGGAAGAGCATAGAAGTCTAGGCATGAGAGTTTAAATGTATGAGAGGCATTTTTATTTTAAAGATTAATGTTTTCCATTATAAACCTCTTTTATTCTTAAAGTACATTTTATTTTATAACGTAGAGTCTTGCACCTTGGGTATGGAAGTAAAAGTTTTAAATAGAATGGTAATTCCCGTCATCTTTCCTAAAATCATTTTATAAAAAGTCCCGCCACAAGGACGAGCGTTACATAAACCTATTACTAATCTACCATGGATCTATTTTGGTGATTTTATTGAAATCATTAGATAGAATGAAAAGTTTGGAGGCCCTAACAGACCTTACCAATAGATGGAAGACTTTAGAGAGGGATTAATTTATTGTGACCTTCATGATTTGGGTTATCATGGTGGGAAATACACTTGGTGTAATAATAGAGAAGGGACTGCTTTCACAAAAGAAATGTTGGATTGAGCTTTTGGGAATTCAAGTTGGTTGTTGCACTTCAATGGCACTGAGGTTTATACACTAGCTGCTAACACTTCAGATCACAGTCCAATTTTCATTAAGTTTGATTCTAGAGACCTTCTCAATAGTAGAGGCAACAAATCTTTTAGATATGAAGCTAGATAGGCATTAAGAGAAGAATGTGTTAAGGTGGGGTGGAAGGCTTGGCTATTTAATTCCCCTAATCTTAATACTCTTTCAGATACTTCAAGGGGTCTTACCAGATGTAAGAAACAATTACAAAGGTGGAGTTCAATAGCTTTTGAGGGACAAAAACAACTTATCAACTTCAAGTTACAATTGATAAAATAGATTACAAAATGATAATCAGGTGACTTTTGGTGATGACATTAGTGTGCTTAAGCAGGAAGTTAACAAGTTGCTTGAAGAAGAAGAGCAGAATTGGAAGCAGAGGGCTAAGCAACATTGGCTCAAGGAGGGAGACAGAAATACAAGCTTTTACCATAAATGTGCTAGTTAGAGGAGGAAGACCAATTTCATTAAGAACATTTCTAAGATGGATGGAAGTGTACTGCATTCTGCTACATAAATTAGCTATGAGTTCCAGGATTTTTTCAAAGATTTATTTACTACTTCTAATCCTGAGGATCTTCAGCAATGGTTGATAAATTTGAAGCCTTGTGAGACTGCTACTATGAATGCTTCTCTTACAAGAGAGATTAGTTCTAAGGAAATTGAGAAAGCTGTTTTTCAGATGAATGGGTTTGGTTCTCCTAGACTAAATGGCTTTCCAGCTATTTTTTTTTTTTATCAACAACACTAGCACATTGTTGGTAGAGGAGTTTGTGATGCTGTGAAAGAGACTTTCAAATCTAACTCTTGGGATGAGTCTATTCATAAAACTTATATTGCATTGGTTCCAAAAGTTGCTAAGCCTACAAAAGTGACTGAATTCAAACCTATAAGTCTTTGTAATGTCCATTATAAGATTATAGCTAAGGTGTTGGCCAATAGACTGAAGTATTTTCTGCCTTCTATCATTTCTCCAACTCAAAGTACATTCATTCATGGTCGTTTGATTTCTCATAATTTTATTGTGGCCTATGAAATCCTGCATTCAATGAAGAACATAATCAAGGGAAAGGATGGTTACTTGGCTTTGAATCTTGATATGAGTAAAGCCCATGATCAAGTTGAGTGGTCTTTTTTAGAAGTTGTTATGTATAAACTAGGTTTTGACAGAAAATGGATTGATTGGATCATGAGGTGTCTGTCAACTGTGTCATACTCTTTACTCATCAATGGTACTCCTCAACAGAATCTTAATCCTTCATGGGGCATTAGGCAGGGTGACCCTTTGTCACCCTACCTTTTCATTCTATGTTCTGAAGCCTTATCTTCCATTATGAATCATGTTGAATAAACTGGCTATATTTATGGCATTCCATTAGCAAGGGGTCACCTTCTTGTAAATCATCTTTTATTTGTTGATGATAATTTGATTTTTTGCATTCCATTAGAATATCTATTCCTACTTCATCTTCATCATGTTGGATGCCTCCACCTCAAGGTATTGTCAAAATTAATTGGGAAGCATCGGTTGATAAACATCTTTATTTGGCTGGTTTTGGAGCTGTGATAAGGGACAATGAGGATCATGTTTTAGCTACCATTAGGATAAAACAGAATTTGTTACCTGATCCTCATCTAGCAGAATCTTATGCTTCTTTTTATGCCTCAAAGTTTGCTATGGAGCTTGGTTACCAGCGAATTATTTTAGAAGAGGATGCTCTAAATGTTATGGAGGGTATTAAAAATGGTGTTCAAGGATGGTACAGTTCCAATATGCTCATATCAGATGCTAGATCTCTCTTGAATCAACTCCAACAATGGACAGTTGCTCATATTCACAGAAGCTTTAATTCAGTTGCTCATGCTTTGGCAAGAAGTGCGTTAAGTATTGCTGATTTAATGTTTGATATAGAGGAAGTTCCTCAATGTATTGCTCATTTATTGTAAGCATGTTTGAACATCCCTAGCATTTTACTGAATGAATAACCATGTTTGGCATGTATATAGCAAGCTCTCCTTCCCATTAGTAAAAAAACTTAAAAAAGCTAATGGCATGTGGACTGATGACACAAGACCCACATCTCCAAAATGGAGAATTTGGGTTCGACCCCCCCCCCCCCCCCCCCCCAAAAAAAAAAATGTATCAAGGATTGATCCTTTGTGATCTATTACGAAGCAGAAATCTATTTTAGGATAAATAAGTCATCTCTGTATGAAATTTTTTTTTCATTCTTAAAGAATACTTTAGTACAGTACCATATATAATATAGTAAACAAATAAAACAGTAGTAGTACTAATGTTCTTCATACAGAAATAGATTCCAAAATCTATACATATAATGTAAATAAGTTGCTTGGAGGCCTGAACTATTGCATTTGGAGTTACACATCTCTCCTGAAGTCTTCTTGTTGTTGTTCTTGCTATTTCATGCGCATCTCCATGTCTACTTGTTTTACCAATTAAGCTTCTAACTCATGCTATCTTGTAGTCAATTCTTCGATTTTGGAATTTGCTTTGTCTAATGCTATAGAGGTATTATAGGCAAACTGATTGAGCTGAGTTATTGCATATTTTATACATTTAGAACCAATATATTTTATTTATTTCATTACATTATTATTGGTTTTAGATGGAAAATGGTTAAGATGAATAAATCCGAATTAGGATTTAAATTGGTTAATAGCATGATTTATGCTTAATTTTATAACTTGTGATTTAATTGGACAACGTTCATTCACATGCACAACATATTTTTTTTATATTCTATTCTTCTTTTTTTATTTTATTTTTTTTCTAATTTTTATTTACTTTTACATAGGCAAAGAAATGCATAAAAAAAGTCAAAGAAAAAGGCAAGTCAAAAAGTAAAAAAGAAGTAAAAAGGACACCAACCTCTTGGTGTTTGGATAGTGGACGGAAGTAACAAAAGAAAAAAAAAGAAAAAAAAAAATCTTATCTCAAAAAGGGACTCAAGACCTGCAAGACGCACAGAAGAGAAAAAAAGAAAAGAAAAGGGAAACGCACGCACGCCGCACTGAAAGGAAATAAAAAAAAAAAGGCAAGGGTTTTTTTTGGAGGGACGGACGAAAAAACATACTTTTTCGAGGAGAGGACGTAGCACCGTTTGAAGAATTCCTTTGGGGTCCAATTGCCGCTCCAGCCTTCTCCTCCATTGCCTACCACTTCTATCTCTATTTATTTGGTTTGCTCTTTTCATTCCCTACTTTTTATTTAATTTTAGTTTAAAGTTTATGAAATATTTTTGAGATTTTTGGCTTAGAAGTTTGGGCAATTTATTTGCTGTTTATTTACTTCGTGTTCTTTATTTTTCTCGCTTCTTTAAGCTTTCATTTAATAGTGATTACAATTACTATGGATTGATTTTGAGAATTTGTTATTTGAATACAATGATGAACCCTAGAATCTTGATTTTTGGGCTTTTCAATTATCAGTTCGTATTTTGTTAATTACTTTTTAATTTAGTTTAATTCTTAGCTTAGTTTTATTAATCTCTTAGTTTCATTGCATATTAGATTGATTAAAGTTTAATTAGGACTTAAATAATTTCAGTTTTATTGTTTAATTTTCAGATTAATTAAGATTGTTTAGTTTAGTTGATTCGTTGATTGTTAATTTCAATTGGTTAGTCTTTTACATTTCATTTCGATACTCAAAAATCCAAAAATATGAATCTAGTCCATGACTAGTGCCCTTTTCATTCTTGTTGCACTCTTTCATCCATTGCACATACCATCATTTTTATTTTCTCTTTGTGAATATTTTCACCATTTTAAATGAGTTTGATTTTAAGTAACTTTCCCTGAGGAGACAATTTAGGAATTTATTCCTAATTATTACGCGACATCCTCTTGCACTTGGAATTTGCTTTGTCTAACGCTATAGAGGTATTATAGTCAAACCTGGACAATGAAGAAGAGCTAGAAGGCTTTTCACAGCGACCCAAACTCCTTAAATATCCTGAATGTTGACCCAGAACTTGTGTAAAAATTTCAACATTACTTGTTGAGGAATTTTGATCTAATGCAGATTCAGTACGAAGGGCAACCATTTTATTCTACACACAAGAAAAAGAATTAATATTGTCACAAATATTCAAATATGTTTAGTTAAAACAGATTATAATTCTTACATAACTTTTACGAGTATCGGGATGAGTCTACTCTCCATTACAATAAGTATGTGATGCAGCATATAATTTTTTCAGATCATAATTGGTATCTGACTCTTGCTACAAGAGACATTTGTTGAGATATAAAGTCATTAAAATACTTCCAAATAACAAACTATATACAATAAAAAAAAATAGCATTACCGATTTCTTAAAGAAGTGATGAAAAAATCTTGAGCTTGCATGATGATGAATCTTCAACTTCGATCTATTTTTTTATTTATAGAACTTTGTTCTTGCATAGAAATTGTAAATATTAGGAAGCTAAAATTATAAATAGGATACGTAAAAAAATTTATTTAATTTACCTTATATGATGGATTCTCAAATATGTCACAACGTTTTTCCCAATCAGAAGATCGAATATCCTTAAAGTTATGCTGGCGTGCATCTTCATTGTTCTCGAACTTACTGCAATGCTCATGACATCTCGCCTTATATTTGCAGAATGTGTTACACATAAGCTCATCGATAGTCTTATGCTCCTTTCTCCGACCAAAATTTAGTTCAAAATCATCATTGCAAAAATTTATACACAAAGATATTATAACTTAGAATATTCTAAATTTTGCATATATATTAAATAATATTAATATAAATCAATTATTTAAATATTACCAAACAATACTTCTTGATAAGCTCTTTCACATTTTATTGGACTTTCTACTATGAACTCATAGCCAAAGGTGCATAAGTTCATGTAAGAACACTCACGTACTATATAAGCCAAGTTGCTTGTTGTCCTTTGCCTCTGGTATATTCGTCAGGAATGTTAACTTTAATCTTACCCACTTTACGATATTTTTCCAACATCATGCCTCTAGTAGTGCCTCGATCCTGATGAGATTGTACTGTTAACTTTATAAAATATTTAATTTGTTGTAGAAACAAAGTAAATGATGGTTAGAAACTATGTAATATGTACGAATGACCTTAATTGAAACAAAATGACTATTAGATTTTTACCTTGTTCTATAGAGTCAATCTCCAGTGGTGAGTCAGACGGAGAGCTAGGAACAGGTGAAGATGGGATGCGAACTTCCTTACACTTCGGTGGCATAATTTCGAAATACAGATACATTCATTACATAAGAGATTTGTCATAATGTGTAATGTAAATACAAAACCAGTCAATCATTTGTAAATACTTCTAATGACTTATCATTTTGCTCAACTCTCGCATCAACAATTTCAGCCTCAATATCTTCTCTATGTAATGGAATTATCTCATACTAGTTCAAATCCACAAACAAGTTAAAGACGGGTTGAATCTCTTGATATGCTTCTTGAGTAGAAGGATCATCTTCTTCTTCATCTTGTCTCTCCGCCTCAGGGATAACATCATATATACTTCTTGGAGAAAATTTTTGTACTACTCGCCATTGATTTCCTAACTCAGGATCATCTAAGTAGAATACTTGATATGCTTGAAAAGCCAAAATAATATGATCATCTTCATACCATTTTTTGATGTATTAATACTAAAAAATATTCATTATCTCTTTTTCCCATTCGAGGACTGCTTAAATCGTATCAATCACACTTAAACAGATACACCACAAGCTCTCCGAAATATTTCATTCCAATTATCTTGAAAATAATCCCATAGAAATCAATGTTTTCTCTGTCATGACTTCATTCAACTAGGACACCACTATTTTGTGTTTTCCTATAGCTTTCTTGATCCATTGTGTGATACATACTTTCTCGAGCAATACATGCGGAATATCGAGCAGTGCGTCTCGAGGGGCCATGCGCCAATGCATACAGGTCGTCTGGTATATCGTTTGGATTACTCGCATGCATTTGTACAACTTACATATTGAATAAAGCATAAACATACAAAAATAAACAATCAATGTATTTTTTTGGTAATTTAAACTCGCGTTTGTAATTTCATTATCCGTTGTTGAAATCATTTTGGGAGTTCTTATTCATGTTTCTGGTCTATATCATTTACTCCCAATTTTTTGAGCACATTCATATGATCACTGAAATTAAAGATTACCAAATAATTTAGATTCTTATAATTTTTTTAAGTAAATTACAATATTAATTAACAAATAATGACAACTTACTTTAAGTAGCGCTCTATCTCAGGGCAATTGTTTAGCATGCACTACTGAGCTTTCTCAAACTTTCTTTCACACAAATCATAACCACGCGCTGTACTAAGTAGACGTATTTGTTGGGAAAACACAGAAAACTCATTTCGATGTCTTGCTTGGTCAACATCAAAGTTTCTTTTCACCGATCAAACCTCTTGTCAACTCCTTGGTAGTACTTGGAACAGAATGTATGCCACTCATCGTCAATATATGTTTTTGCAATTGATCCTTCTAGGCAGGCCTTGTTACCCACTGTGCATTTCAACTTCCTAATGAATCGTTCAATGGGGTACATCCATATCTATTGGATTGGTCCTGCAAGTCGAGCCTCACGTGTTAAATGAATGGCTAAGTGAACCATGACGTCGAATAATGACGATGGGTAAATACTCTCCAGCTTACACAATATTATAGCAATTTTCCATTCCATATGATCCAAAGCTTCTACATTCAACGTCCTAGTACTTAAGTTTTTAAAAAATGCACCCAACTCAGTCAAAGCCATGGGCACATCTCTCGTCAAGTACCCACGGATACCAATAGGCAAGATACGTTGTAAACATACATGACTTTTTAATCTAATAATTTTCCTGTCATTTGTTCGCACACACCTCATTAGATTCGAGTCATAACTATCCAGTAATTTAATATTCATTAGCCACTCACAAAATGTAGCCATTTCGTTCATTAACAATGTATACAACCCAATCGGCATGTAAACAGACAAATCATTTTGTTCAAAGTGCATTCCCGATCTTATTCTCAACAGCTTCAAAACCTTCTGTGAGTTTAACGAATCATTTGTTTTGCCTTCAATTAACATCAATGTTCACAACATGGACTCGCATATATGTTTTTTCAATATTCCTAATATCGAGACTATGCTGCAAACGGATTGTCGACCAGTATGGGAATTCAAAAAATATACTCTTCTTTTTCTAATTCTTGATTATCTCGAACTTGGAATGAGTAAACTTATCATGAAATATGGATCTTTCATACACTTTTAAGGTGAAAGGTTATATGGCATAAGTACAACTGGCCAAGTACTACGACTAGTACTCATGATCCCAAACGGATTAAATCCATCTCTTGCCAATCCAAGTCGCACATTACGAGGTTCTTCAGCAAACCATGAGTGTTCCAAATCAAATTCCTTCCAAACCTAGGAGTCAGCAAGATGTGACAAGACACCATCGTTCCTGACTCTGGATGATGAGTGTCATGTCATTTCTACAGCCGTTGCACGAGACATAAATAACATTTGTAATCTAGGTATCAATGGAAAGTGGCGTACAATCTTTCGCGGCACATTCTGCTTCTCAGATGTCTATCTTGAATCATGACAAATGGGACACTCGTTCAATTGCTTATTCTCTCGCCAAAATAATACATAATCATTCTTATATGCATGTATTACGTTGCAAGCTAAAATATTGTCTGATGGAAGTGCCTCTTTAAATAACTTGAGTAACATATTGACAACCTTAATAGATAATTGACACATAGATTTTATGTGAAGCAGTCTAATTGTAAATGACAATTTACTGTACCTTCTACATCCTGGATATAACTCATGCTATGAATCATTCCACAAGCATGCAAAAGTGTTATTACCCTCATCATTTGAATTTGATATGTCCGTATCACCTTCATCCATAAACACTCCCGCACCAATGTCACCTAGCATTTGCTCCATATCTTCATTGTATTCATCACCAACAACCTCTGGCAGTACATCTTCATCGATGTCATCTTCTTCATATGGAGACTCAAATGACATTGGATATGGTTCGCCGTGTAAGACCCAATCAGTATAAACCTGGTCAATACATTTGATAAACAGATGCTCTCTCACCAAGTTTATCTTATGAGAACACAAATTCTTGCATTGTTGGCATGGGCATCTAATACACCCGTCACTATCAACTACAGGATGTGAACTCCAAGAATTTCTTAACACGTTTAGCATATACATTGTAATCCTCACCCAAGTGATCTCTAACTCACATCCAACTCTTATCCATTCTTAATACCATATTACAAACAGTCAAGTGGGCATCAACAAGCAAGCATGTATCTAACATATTGTGCAATTTCTTCTTTTCACCGGATAGTTGGTCCTATCCCATTCGGGATTGAAAGATCATAGTCGCCAACCTATCAACTATTATCTGTCATGTCCAACTAAATTTTGGCAGCATCTCTCCATAGTTCTCCAAATATGCTCGTTTGGTCATGTGCACCAACAAGTAGCACGTTGATGCACCATCACTAAAACTGCATATCCAGAGCACAAGAAGGGATGACTCTACCAATATCATAATGTCGGACGCTAACAGATACAGTTGTATAGTTTGCGACATGATCTTACAATTCCAAACTGTCCACTCTAGATAATTCAAAAATTATCAATCAATTGTTCATCTAGATTGATAACTTTCGAATGGATCTAAAGTTTATTTTGATGAAACATACAAGACATGAGAGTAATACACAACAACAATGCAAGATACGAAAATATATCAAATAACAGCTAAAAAAATTACCGATCTTTATATTAAGTTTAATAATTAATTAAGATTTTAACTTATTCTATATATTATTAAATATTCGATTTGCTATGATTTTCATGTAAATATGATTATTATTAGAATAAGTTAACACGTTATTAAGTATTAAGAATTATTTATTTATTTTTTAAGTATTAAGTGTTATTAAGTATTGAGAATTTTAATTTTTTCTTTTATACTATCCTTATTTTAAGTATTAAGTATTTTTTAATATTTTCTTTTATACTATCCTTATTTTAAGTATTAAGTATTTTTTAATATTTTTTCTAAGTATATGCCATTTTAATATTTTCTTTTATACTATCCTTATTTTAAGGATTAAGTATTAAGTATTTTAATATTTTTTTATACCATCCTTATGTTAAAAAATGTATTTTAATATTTTTTTATACCATCCTTATGTTAAGTATTAATTATTTTTAATATTTTTTTATACTAATCTTATGTTAAGTATTAATTAAGTATTTTTTATACTATTATTATGTTAACTATTAATTATTTTTTAGCTATTTTTTAATAAACATTTTTTTTATACTATCATTGTGTATTCTATTATTTTCTTGTAAATACATTCTTGTAAAAAGTATATTTGTTATATATGTGTAATCTGTATTTAATGGAAGTTAACGTTCGAACGAAACAGTACCGTTTGAATGGTAATATATACACGTTCGAACATATTCAACCCAGATTCTAAATGCAAACCCAGAACAATATCAAGAACTACAATCCTCAAACACAACCTCACAAATCATGCACAATATCAACAAACACACAAATACATCAATTATAATGAGTAAACTAAAACTATAAAACATGAAATTTATCTTCAATACAATTCCAAACAACTCAACCCACAATAAAACACCTACACAACATGCAAACAAACCATAAAATCAGTGAACATAAAATTCATGTGCAGTGAAGAAGATGAGTTAACAATTTAAAAAATTTGTGAACAAAGAACATACCTTTAAAAAATTTGTGTGCAGCCCTCTTTTCAGTGCAAGTTCAATCTAATTCACTCTATTTCTATCTCTATGTCACTTTTTGTCTCTCTCTAATCGAAATGGGAGAAGAATGAAGGAGTGTGGGGAGAATAATGAGGGAATGTGGGGAGAAAATGAGGGAGTTCGATGCTGGGTTGAAGGAGAATAGGCGATGAATGAGAACAAGGGGTGTTGTCGGGTATTTAAGTTTGTGTAGAATTTTTAAAATTATTACGACGAAAAATGTCGTTCTAATAAGTACTAAGTGCACGAAATGTCATCTTGCAACTCAAAACTTCTCTTATTAAGGCGAAAAAATTTCACATGCACACCTTGTTAAGTTGCTGACCGTTCGAACATAAATATTACACGTTCATACGTAAATATTACACGTTTGTACGTGGAAATTAATTCAGCACAAGTTTTCCCGCTTCACAAATTTTCGTGCTACTGTTCAAACGGTAATGAAGTACCATTCGAATGCTATTCCACTACTCAGGGATTGGCAGAAGACATTCCCGCCACTATTTTTGGAGGTGCCAAAAACCCTAGAAAACATTCGAACGTGCTTCTTCATGGCTAAAAACGTTCAATCATTAATTAAGCCTTTGAATGCTAGGCCATAATGTTCGAATGTATCTTGTGATATATAAATATCTGCACTATATGTTTTAATTTATTACTGTATATAGTTTTTTTTCTTACAAACATTACTATATATAGTTATATATATTGTGATATATAAATATATAAATATAGTGATGATATATACTATAGTTATATACTAAAATACTGTATGATAATATACTATATTATAATTAGCATATTCTAATACTATATATTATAGCATTTATATATGAAATCACTATATGATATATCATACATATAATATCATATAGTATATAATGTATTAAATATAAAAAATCAATTAATTTACTAAATTTAAAATAAACACAATTCGAACGGTATTATAACTGTTCCAACATATAACTTATCATTCGAATGGTTCTGTAAATATAAGGTATCGGGGAAGGCTTTTCAATGCCACCGTTGCCCTCATAACATCTATTAAAAAAAAATCAAACATAACCCGTAGACAGTCAAATGCCGTTGTCAAAGACTCATTCATTTCAAGTGGTACGCTCCTTATATACCTCGTTTGAGTTATTCTAAGTAAGTTTAGTTAGATTATTTGTAAAAAATAAGAAAATTTTATTTTTTGGTCGATAGCCACCATAGGTGGCTGAAAATCCACCGTAGGCTGTTTACCCATCATTGTGTAGTTGTTATTTGTGGAAAAATGAAAGGAATCGATGGATTCCTTTTCGTTTTCATGGCCGCTGAGTTGACTGCTGAGCTTGATCCAAATATCGTTCAAACGATGTTGCATTTGTTCGAACTGTAGGAAGTCAAACGTCGAACATTTGATCGGTTCACCATAAGTTCGAACCAAATTTAATTTCTGCATTCGAACGTATATGATTCACGTTTGAACGGTGATGTTAAAATTATAACGTTCGAACAGGTATGGATTCGATCGAACGGTATAACAGAAAACAGTTTCTCATTGTTTTAATTAGTATATAATTTTGTGAATATTTATGTAACCCCCGCTCCTTTCTTCTTACGTAAGCTTCTCTCTTTCTTATGTAAGGCTCCTCTTTTCTGACGTAAGCAAATTCTGATGACAGAATTATGCAACAGTCTGCCATTCTTTCTAGCGACTGTGAGCACCGTCATGTGTGCCGAACCATGACGACGTGCCTCTCGAGATATTAGGTGACTTCTAAGGCACGCCCAGTGTTTAAAATGTACAGGAAATATTTATATGAGGTATTTCTAGTATCATTGAGTTAAACTTGTTTTTAAATAAGACAATTATAACATTTTGAAGAGCTCCAAAATATTATAATTGTTGGAGATCATTTTAATATTAATTATTAAAAGGATTTCAGTTATTTGAATATTATGGGATTTAAATTATATTGAAGGCTTTAATTAATTTAATGGTTTTATTATCTTAAATATATTAAATAAGACTTCCTCATTTATTAATGATGAAGAAATATTATTTTATAAACTAAAGTTAGTTTAAAATAATATTTACCTTAATTCCTCGAAGTGCTTTTAATTAAGTTAACGTTTACGCATTTTCAAATCAGTATTTTAATATCTCAACGTTAGATCGTTTTGAGGATCCCCAAACGAAGGGACTGGATTTATAAACCCAGACCCCCCTCACTTTTCCCTCCCCTCTCTCTCTCCTCCCTCTCTCCTTTGGCGTACGCTGTACGCAGCCTCTTCCGCCCGTAGTTTCCATCGCACAGCCCGGCACTGTCGTGCGCCACCAGCTCTCACCGCCAGCACCGTTGCACTCCTCTCCCTCCGGCGAGCCTCCCCATAGCAACCTCTCCCTCTCACGCTCTCTCCTCCTCTCCGCTGGAAGTGCAAAGCCCGAATGGGCTTGATGCACGTATTGCCGCCGTGCGCAGCCACCATTCCCACGTCAGCTTCTCCTCCTGCCGGCCATCATCCTCCACCGAAGCCAGCCCCTGTTACGCAACCCTCCCTCTCCTTCCACGGCAAGAACCTGAAATGGGTCTCTAACCCATTTCCTCACCGTGCGCCGCCATGCGTAGCTCCCACAGCCACCAGGCACGACCGTGGATCTCCCCTTACCCACCCCTTCCTCCTCCATGTGACTCGAGGCCAGTAGCCCTCCTCCATCGCACGACCTCCCTCTCCCTCACACGCACAGGCTTCACACCATGCACCACCACCCACGGTGGGTAACCACCGTCATCAGCCTCAGGCCACCACCAAGCCAACCCAACCTCCCATGGCCCCGATCTGCCACCCATGCACGCACACTCTCTCTCACTCTCCCACGGCCTTTCCTCCATCGTGGGGCCAGATCTGCCGCCTTGAGCCACCGTGGTGCCACCACGAGATCCACCGCATTTCTCTTAGCCGAGCCCTAGGTCCAAACCACCACTTTATGTGGTGGATAATCACTGCACGTGATGGACAGTCATTGCGCGTGACTGACCGCCACTGTACACGGCTAGAGCCACCATGTTATGCCCTTCACCACCATCACAGGGCCTTCACGAGCCATTCCAAGACCACACTTAGCTATCCAAACGCCCAAACAGTCAACGTACATGGGTTAGCCACCACGTACGACCTCTCCGATGTCATTGGCTGTGACGATCAGCGAGCAACGCACGGGGTATCCCGTCGATGGTATAACTCTCTATCCCTTTTAATTATGTTAGATATTGATTAGTTGATTAGGTTGTGGATTGTGCTATTAGTATTAGGGGAATGACTGGGTTGTATTGAGATGCGCTGTGTAGTGCGCTGTGAAGTGTTAGGCATATCTGTGTAGTGTGGTGATGTAATGTGCCATGTATGTGAAGTGTTGGGCTTATTGTGTAGTGCGCTGCGAAGTGTTGGGCTTTCTGTGTTGTGAAGTGTGCGGTGAAGTACGATTGTGGAGTTTGTGTTGTAATGATGGCGTGGTTGTGCTGTGCAGTGTAGTTGTGGGGCATGTGCTGTATGGATAACGTGGCGTTGTGTGGAGTGGGAATAGTACATGCTGAGTGTACTTTGTGTGTGGCGTAGTGTAAGATAAGGAGAATATATGTGAGATATACTCTTCTGGCGTATTGTGGATTGGGAAGAGTATACGTAGAGTATACTCTGTATGGTGTGGTGTGTGAATGGAATACACGTGGAGTGTACTCTATGTGGTGGAGTGATGCATCGTATGGCAGGTATGCCATATTGATGATAGGTTGTAGCGGGTATGAAGGGAGTACATGTGAAATGTACTCCATGTAATGGAATGACGCACCATATGGCGGGTATGCCATAATGGTGATGTGGCGTGGTGTGTATGAAGGGAGTACATGTAGAATGTACTCCATATGGTGGAGTAATGCACCATGTGGCGGATATGCCATAATGGTGATGTGGCGTGATGGGTATGAAGGGAGTACTTGTGGAATGTACTCAATATGGTGGATTGATGCACCATATGGCGAGTATGCCATAATGGTGATATGGCGTAGTGCATGTAAATGGAGTATGTGAAGGGAGTTGTACTCCATGTGGTAGAGTGATGCACCATAAGGCGGGTATGCCATAGTGGTGATGTGGCATATGTGAAGGGAATATACATGGAGTGTACTCCATGAGGTAGTGACACTCTGTGTGGCGTGTCGCAGAGATAAGGATGGTTATGCAGTTGATGGGCGTAGAACGTGGTGAATAGTGTCAAGAATTATGGAACAATGTCCCGAAGTAGTTATGGCGTAGCCTGTAGTCTGAGGTGACAAGTGTCACTGTAATTGACTTACGGCTAGAAGTATGGGTGTAGTAGCAGAATAAGTGTAAGAGTGCGCAACGGAAGCATGAGTGGGCAACGTCACGAAGTGACCTGGTTCCTGACAGTCAGGCTTATGATGGGTGAAGTTAGTGTGGAAATGGCGTAATGGGAACGTGACAAGATGTCATGATGTTACGGGAGTACGTGAGGAACCGTACTCTTGATGAGTTAAAAGTTGGCGTAGAAGTGACGTAACAGGATATCAGGTGACGTGACAAGGTCACGGTGTAACTTGAGAGTAGTCTCGAGCTATGTGATGTGACATAAGGCGTAATGGTGAATGGAGCTTTGTCATGTTAAGTGTTGGGATGAACTGTCGAAGGGACGGCTAGCATAAAGAGTCGTGCTGGCCGGGTTAAGAGAATGTTGGTATCAGAATATGGCCCTCATCCCTACGAGTAGGTGATCAACATGTTATATGTTGATCTTAGGCGATAAGGGGTAAAGTACATGTGTAATCTGGTGAGACACGTGTATAAGACGGATTCACCATATGTAATGGGTAATCTGTCCACAGTAGAGTTGCGCGGTGATTAAACCTCAGAGTTGGCTTAGAGCCGTGTGGCTTGTATGGATGGGAATGAGGATTAGTATGGGCCAGGATGTATGGCGGTAGTGACAGGTGTTTTGTCTAGGATTGGGATGCGTGACTTAGTTGGTCTTAGTCATGCATCAAGATGAGTTCAACAAGGAGAATAAGATAGAGGTCTTAGTGTCTTAATCTTAGGGTGAATCATGGGTTCACTTTAGTGAATGAGTACTCGAGGCAAGACGTTGAGTTGGAAGATGTGGTGACCGTAAGTGGTCCCCGAAGGTTTTAACGTAGTGAAGGGCACGTAAGTGCACGGGATAGAAGTAGAGTGTTTCAAGTATAGTGTAGTTCTATTTCTAGTTCAATTGCTTATGCAGTAGATAGAGAATGACGTTAAGATGTATGCATGTAGGTTGCCAGCTGACGCGCTCATGACTGGACTGCATAGTATGAAAGTAGCATGGAGTCGAGGTAAGTATTACATTCATGCCCTTCTGGAGTTTTCTAAAAATTACGAAACGAAAATGAAAAGCTCTTCTCTTTAAGAAAATGTTTACGAAAGAAGATGTCATGCTTTCAAACGTATATGTACGTACGGCCCCTCCATGAAAGCCCATTTTTACGCCCCCAAAGTTATTAATTGTACGCATGCGAATGAATGACTATAAGATGTATCTATTGTATGTATTTTCAAAGAAAACGAACTGATGAAAATGCACGAAAGACGAGCTCGAGCCGACGCCTTCGTGGATCCCACGGACCAATGCTGTCGCGAGCGCCGCGAGGTGATGCTCGCGGATGCCACGAAGGCTGACGTTCAAGGTGATGCTTGCGGATGCCGCGAAAGGTGAAGTTTGAGCCCGTGCTTTATGTTTTATGGACGGTGCGAACTGATACTTTTGTGAATGCCGCGAGGTGATGCTCGTGGACGTCATGAAAGAGGACGTTCGAGCCCACGCTCACGAAATGACCTTTTCTCACGGAAAGAAATGTTTTCTCATGTTAAATGAAAGAAAGAACTGAATGAAAGCTCCAGCTCTTCAGAGCTGGCATGAACGAATGAAACTCCAGCTCTTCAGAGCTAGCATGAATGAATGAAAGAATGAAAGAATGAATGAAAGCATGAAATTTATGAAGATACGTAACGGCCACATGAATAAATGAAACGGTACCAATGAATGGGCAGATTGCAATGCTGGGTAAGTAGTACTGGTAGTGCACCCAGTGCTGCCCCCTATGAAATGGGATTCCCAACCTGTGGCCACGGGTAGAATCCAAGTCAAAGGGGGCGCTAACCCTAACACACGAGGCGTAACAGCGTGTACCGGCCTATGAAAGTGAAAAGAAAGAATGTATGTATGTACGTATGTACGCATGCACGAACGCACTTTAAGAAATGAAGGCACTGACGGGTGAAACGTTTTACGAAAAGAAAGGAAAATCCCGTCCAGTGACGTTTTCAAAAGGACGCACGTATGCATACTTGCATGTATGTATAGTATGTACGAACGATGGGTGCATGAATGAAAACCTACGTTATTATATTTTAACTGCATGAAGTAATGCTTACGAGTTTTTGACTCATTTTAGTTTTTATACATGTCCCTCTCCCCCACAGGGAAGGAAATGAAGTATGCGTCGGGACAGACACGGCCCATGGGGAAGAGCACGAAGTCTAGGCACGATGTTCAAATGTAAGAGAGGTCTTTTATTATTAAAATTGATGTTTTCAGCTGTAAACCTCTTTTATTGCAAAAGCACATTTTTATTTTATAAACGTAGAGTCTTGCACCCTGGGAAGAAAGCAAAAAGTTTTAAATCGGACGGTAATTTCCATCGTCCTTTCTCAAAATATTTTATAAAAAGACACACTACAAGGACAGGCGTTACAATTTATGTATTATATTTTATAACTAATGTTGCAAATGTATTTTATTTTTTAAATTTCAAGTTGATAATGTCTTATAGGGGATGTAAGCGTGGTAGACCAGGGCAACCTTCCATCGAAACAGTTTGATAGAGGACTATTTTATTAGAGCATCAAGTGAAGATTTTTTACTTTCTGACTCTTATCTGGGAGGGTCATTCCTTGACATCAGTCCTCAATGATCGTAGTTGGACACCAATCCTTGATCAGAAGGATGAAGCATGGGACCTTGTGTCTTATATTGACATCGTCTCTGAGTTTTATAAAGAGCTCGATGGTGCCAGTCCAGATGACAGAGGAGCATACACGATCTATATCCGAGGAGCTTCAATTATATTTTCAACAGACAGACTCACTAACTTTATTGGTATTCCTAGACTGCACACTGCATATCCGAACGTGGTGTCTCGAGAGTCTCCAGCTTCAGGTGATGGGGAGACGACTGAGGACGAGGGATCAGCTTACACAGATGAGCTCGATGCCCTCACTGATCATGAGGTGAGGGAGTTGGTTGTTGGTCCAGATGCTCCTCTGTATGATGGAACGAAGAGCATCAAAGAGGTAGATCTATCTGCTTTCTTCAAGATCATGAAATTGATCATCACCAATAATATTGATCCTCGACAACATAAGATAGAGATTGGCATGGATTGGGCGAAGTTTATGATACGGGTCGCTCATGGTGTTCCTATCGACCTAGTGGGTTATATATTCAATAGGATTCGGTCAGAGGCCTGGTATATTACGATAGATATATTGCCATTCGGGATCCTAATCACCCGATTTCTACTACATGTTGGAGTCATGCCAAATATTGCTGATGGGACTAATCAACAACTCCACCCTCTCACGAAGCACAGGACACTCAAGACTTCGTCTTCGTGGTCCTATTCCAGACCCAATTGATACTTAGAGAGATGGACACCCGAGTGATCATGGAGTATCGGCCGGTGAGACATCCACGCAAGCCGAGGTATCATGCATACCTAGTTGTGAGGAGATGGCTGATATAGTGCATGCAGAGATCAACGAACAGACATCAACGGTGATCGATGCAGTGAATACGGAGATCCGTACTACCATGTCTAACTTACGCACAGAGATAAATGCTAGCATCTCTCACATAAGTATAAAAATTGATGTCATGTATGCGACTCAGGTCACGATCAGTACTTGACTAAAACAGCTAGAGACATGCCTAGCTATAGTCGAGGATGTGTGAGAGTTAGAATCTTAGTAGTTTCTATCTTTTATTTACATTTTTTTTTTTTTGTTTTTGGTATGGACAATATTTGGTATTTTGTAAATTTAATTTAATTATGAATTAAATATTTTTTGTTTTTTCTAACTTAATTATTGATTTCTATTATTCCTATAATTTAATTGATAACTTTTATATAAATTAAATATTTATCCATAATTAAGTAAGGTATTTTGTTGGCATCAATAATTGTAAAAATTCTATAACCATTCAAACGGAATATTTTACGTTTGAACGTTTCTAATCTCTATTCGAACACTTTATTTTACATTCGAACATTGATTAATTTATTAGTTCGACCAATATAGTAATATGCTTGAACGGTAAGTTAATGTCCAGCTAAATTTATTGACTAAACCTGCCATTTTCCCATTCGATCATATATAATAGGTGTTCGAACATTAATTATCTTTGATGTTCGAACATGTTGTATGTTGTTCAAATAATAAGTCAATATCCAGCGAAATTTATTGACTTAACCTGCTAATTTTCCATTCGATCATATATAATATTTGTTCGACCATTGATTAACCTTGACATTCGAATCAAACAGTATATTGTTCAAACGATAAGTTAATATCCCGCTAAATTTTGTCACTTAACGTGTCAAATTGTTGTTCGACCATATATAATTTCCATTCGAATGTTTATTTTATTTTGTTCAATCAATTTTTTGTGGATATTCGAACGGTTATTTTTTTAGGGATGAAGTGTTTCATCCCTACATATACCATTCGTACGTGTTCGAATGGTAAACACCTTCCGTCATTTTTTAAAATTTGAATTTCGTCTTTACATCTCATTTTTTGGCACAATATTCGTTTCGTCCCAAACAAAAATCATCCCAAAAATGAATTTTTGTTGTAGTGCCATTAGATAGTGTTGGTGTTATGAAACACCTGAATAGACATATCCATAGATGGAGTAGTTTCGACTAGTTATAGATAAACTCTTTGAAGTTATTTGGTTTGCTAAAAGTTGCACAGTATTCAGTTTAGAAGAATTAGAATCATGGGTTTATTTGTCAGAGTTAATTAGTATGTTGCATCTTAGTTTAGAGGTGCTAGTTTAATTCTATTAACCTATAGATTGTGTTTATGGTGTCGATTGATTTTTGCTTGGCAATGTGTGAAGCAATTTAGAGATGTTAAAAAGTTTACGATGCTCTCATCCTACTTTTGTCCCAAACTGAGCCTAACTTTTCAGAAAACTTGCATGCATGGTTAAGAAAACTATATTGGCTACATTTTTTAGTTATTCTTTGAATGAATTAGTGAACTGAATATTTTGTTATGAATAGTGTAGACATGAGTTATTTTTACATAAATATGGGTTTCTACCATATAAACAATGAAATCAATTTCTATGAAGACTTTATAGTTACATGAGGTAATCCTGTTATTGCATTGTTAATTTATTGCACAGCATCTTGAAACCCATAAGGTACACTACAACACAATTTGCCTTTTGTGACAGAGGAAACCATCACCAAAAATTACCAAAATGTCACCAAAGATATTTGGTGACGGTTTACTGTTGAACCGTCACTAAAAATATTTTAGTGACGGTTGGAGGTGTTCCATTTGGTTTAACGTTCAAACGTTCCCTTTTTTGTGACGGTTGAGATCTGTCATAGAAAGTAACGTTCGGACGTCCAATTGAACATTCGAATGGCAACCCGACCAATTGGCGTTCGAATGAAAGAAGTTGGCGTTCGTTTATTGTAGTTTGAATGTATCATATTTACGTTCAAATGTTAATGCGTCTGAACGTAAATTACAATCAACGTTTGAATTTCAGTTCAAACATTAACAGACCAATGTTCAAACGTAACGGCTTTAACATTCAGACGTTATTTCGAATGTTAACAAAGAAGCGTTCGAATGCAAGTGGTACGTTCAGAGGTTTGTTTGAACTTTAATCGTTTAATCATTCAAACATTTAGTTCATTTGAGGGTGAGTACGTTCGAACGTAAAGTCCTACATTCAAATGTTACTATATAATTTTATGTATTCACGTTCTAATGTTGGTTCGAAGGTGAACCAATATTCGAACGCTTTTAATTTACATTCGAACGTACAGATTAGAAATACTAATTTCATAAAATTTAAAAACATACAAATTGTATCATATTACATACCATCAATTAACAACTAATAATGTCTTATAAAATTTTAAAATTAGATATTAAAATTAGTTATATATCATGATAAAATTTATTTCTTCTTTTTTCCTAGCCCACTGTGATTCTGTTACAACGACATAACACGCTCCATTTGCACCATCATCTCCCACTGCACTTGCTCTTGGGTTTCATTGCGCATTCTTTCCTCCTGGTCTCTCTGTTGGTCTTGCAAACACGTCTCTAAATGAGACTGTCGTTCTAAGAGAGACTCTAACTCTTGTTGTTTCAACCACATATACTCATTCTTACGCCGTACAACCTCTAAATCTTTAGTAAGATTATTAATTTGTGAATTCGATGAGGTTGAAGAGGATGAACATCTATGCTTGATAGATCATCCCCAACCTCTTGCCATACTAGACTGCGGCTCGAGCACTTGCGTGAATATATTTATGTCATTAAAAGAAATAGAAATAAAAAATAAATTATTCACATGTTCCATAATTTATTTAACAAAATTAACACTACTTACATAATTATCTGTAGCGATAGGATCCATCCACTCACTACGCTCATTAGTGTAAGCAGCAGCATAGACATGAATGAGGGAAAAATTTTCAGGATTATCACGTTTCTAAGAAAGCGACATTAGCAATTTTAAAAAGATAATGTTAGTACTTGCATAAAAGAATATCAAAAAAATAAATAAATTTTTTAATTACCATTTTTTCAGTAAGACGGTGGAATGACCTTGAACCGGCACGATGGTGGACAGTCAGAGTGGATCTATTCTGTGCATTTGTAGAACTCAAGTGCAACAAAATATATTAAGAATGTTAATTGTAATATGTATACATATAATATATAGAACGAATATGAATGTAAATCATTAAAAGATATAAATGTAAAATACCTGATAATCTGGAGATGCGAAAAGATCACAACACTTTCTCCAATCATCTAACTTCATCTGCTGGAAAGGGGACTGCGCAGCCTGTTCCAACGTCTCAAACTTCTTGGAAGTGATCATGACATCATTCCTTGTGATGTCGGAATAGTGTAGCCATCAACTCATTCACGGTCCTTAAATCCTCACTAAGGCCAAAGTCAAGGTCGAATTCATCATAACAAGTGAATCAGGTAAAAAATATGATATACTAATCTAAGTGAAAAAAATGTACTCTCAAAGTAAACTCACTAGCACACGACTTCGAATGTGCTCATTAATCTCATTCGGAACATCTCGCCATGAGCGCACATAAAATGGAGCATAACCTCGAACTACTGTGCCAATATAGGAAGAAAGGGCTGCTGCACTATCATCCACTCCTCCAGTGAAATTATCATGAATGGTGATCTTGAGTTTTCCGTGTCTTCTATTTTTCTCAAGAGAGATGCCACTTGTATAGCCCCGACCGCAATGTGCAAATGCATCAACTACATGATAATAGTATAATTATAGTTGTATAGTTATTGAGACAAAAGTATAACTATATAATGAATTATCAACGACAATATTTCCTTATTGGTAGGTGTTGACTGGCTATTGCTCTCTTGCATGTTAACTTGATCTTCAGGAGCGGATTCCTCAAGTGGGGAGTCCTTAATAGGTTTGAGACTTGGACTTGGCGGAGGCACATTTCTTCATTATCGTTTTGGTGGCATCCTTGAAAATAATTAATTATATCAAGGAAAATTAATTAGAAGAAATTATGAAAAGTATAATATTTTATAATCACCCATATGAATAAAATATTTAGTACTTTTATTCTTCATCTTCAGATGTATTTTTTATGCTTGTTTCAGAATCTACCTCGATAACATCTTCATCATCATCATGCATCTCTTCTACGTCCTCCTTATCCACCTCCTTCCCGGATTCTAATTCATCATCATCTTCTGACTCTTCTTCTTCTTCTTCCTCCTCACTTATTTAAATTGAATGATCATTTAATACGGACGGGTGAGACATCATCTCTACGCAAGGGGAGCAACTTGAGTGCACCGAGGTCAACAAACAAGTTAATACCCTCTCCATCTTCCTGGTATGCCACTATAATCGGAGTGTCATCTTAATCTCCACTATTCTTGTAATCTGCACTCATTCCTGCTTCATATATATTTCGAGGGACAAATTTTTGTACGACTCACCAAGTTATCTCTCCACTATCTTCCTCAGCGCTTTTCATTGGATCAATCAAGTAATAGACTTAGGTAGCTTGACAAGCTAATACGAATGGATCATCTTCGTACCATTTAGATGCAGTATTGACACTCGTAAACTGATTATCCATATGTATCGAAACCCGACCATAGCCTAGATCCCACCAATCACATTTAAAGACATATGTTACAAACCCACCCAGATATTTCAATCCGATAATATCACGTATGACACCATAATAGTCAATATCATCTGTTCCATGACTCCTCTCGACCAACACACCAGAATTTTGAGTCTTTCTATTACGTTCACGGTCCAGAGTATGGAATCTATAACCTCGAACCGCGCATGCAGTGTATCGAAGTGCTCTATTTGAGGGACCACGGGCCAATGCATATAATTCAGGAGAAATTAATCCGGGATCACGAGCATGTTGTTCCAAAATCTAACAATTGAAATAGTATATATTTATTAAAAGTTACCCAGAATTAAAAGTTTCAAAATGTAACATATATATAATTTTAGTTCAAACACGTTCTTCAAACCATCTGGGAAATTCTTCCTCGTGTCTTGCCTCTATATTTTCTATGCCTTCCGTCCTAAGTTTGTCCATGTGCTCACTATTATATATAAATGCAAAAGAAGTATATTTTGAGCATAACAATTAGAGTTAAACTTCAAGAAAACTAGAATTATTCAAAGCATGGAACGACATACCTAAGATAGTCATCAATCTCTCAGCAATTATTTAGCACATACCACTGAACTTTACCCAACTCTCCATCAATTAAATCATAACTCGTTTGTGCACCCAAGGGTCGTGCATTCTGGGAAAACACTGATAGATCACGAAGAGGCCGAGCAGCAAAATCAGCATTTCGCTCTTGATGATTAAATCGTGTCTCAACATCACGAAGATATAGAGAGCAAAATGTTAACCACTCATCGTGTATATAGACCTCTGCTATTGAACCCTCAGCTCTGGCTTTATTCCCTACAGTGTGCTTTAGCCGACCCAAATATCTTTCAACTGGATCATTCCAACGAAACTGCACTGGTCCACCCAACAATACCTCTCGTAGTAAATGTATTGTTAAATGGACCATGACATCAAAAAATGTTGGCAGAAAGATCTGCTCAAATTTACATAGTATAGTAGCAATGTCTTCTTCCAATTTCCGTAACACATCTCGATTTACTACCCGAGCGCACAAATCCTTTAAAAACATACAAAGTTCGGATATGACAATACGTACATTAGATGTCAGCTTCCCACGAATTCCCACAGGTAATAGCTTCTGCAAAAATACGTGACAATCATGACTTTTCAATCCATTGATCTTCCAGTCATCAGGGCTCACGCATCTCCCAATATTTGAAGCATAACCATCTGGCAACTTCACACCTTGCAACCATTCACAGAAGTCGATCCTCTCCTCCCTCGTCATCGTAAAACATGCATACGGCATGACCACCCTATTGCATTCTACTTGCAAATGTAGATTATGTTTAATTCTCATTCTCTCAAGATCTTTCCTCTTCTTGATCATGTTCTTCATTTTTTTGTTAATGCTCATCAATGTACCCAATATACTATCACAGATATTCTTCTCTGTGTGCATTGCATCCAAACTATGTCACAACATGCAGGATGACCAATACGGCAAGTAAAACAAAATACTACATTTTGTCCAATTCAATTCTGCTGCACCTCGTTTTCTCTTGTTCTTTCCCCGACCTTTGCCAAAATTGTTCACTCTAACATGTACCTGTTGTTCTACTATCTCTTCCCCAGACAACTCATTTGGTGCAATTCTATCCACTACTCTTCCATCAAACGTAGCATGATTTCTTCTCCATGCATAATTTGCTGGTAGATAACGTCGACAGTTTCTTTATTACACGTCGGACACACTAACTTCCCTTTTGTACTCCAACCAGAAAGATTCTCATATGCTGGAAAGTCATTTATGGTTCACATTATAGCAGCATGCATCTGAAAAGATATCGACGTGGATACATCATAAGTTCTAACGCCTGTTTCCCATAACTCTTTCAACTCTTCAATCAACGGCTGCATGAATACGTCAATGTCATTCTCAGGTGATCTTGGGCCGGGGATAAGTAAAGCTAACAAAAAGTTGGGCGCCTTCATACACCTCCATGGTGGAAGATTGTACAGAATCAACACTACAGGCCAAGTGCTATAACTTGTACTCATATTCCCAAAAGGGTTGAATCCATCGGTTATGAGTCCCAAGCGCACGTTTCAAGCTTCTATCCCAAACTCTGGATATTGATTATCGAAAGACTGCCACGCAAGTAAGTCAGCTGGGTGCCTCATATATGCATTATCCTTAACTCTTTTCTCCACGTGCCACCTCATATCGTGAACTGTTTTCTTACACATATATAGTCTTTGCAAGCTAGGCCTCAAGGGAAAATACCGTAACACTTTAACCGACACGTTTTTCTTACCATTCCACCTTGACTCTCCGCATACAGGACATACTTGTTTCTCCTCGTTCTCCTTCCAGAACAAAACACAATCATTCTTGCATGCATGTATGGACTTGTACTCAAATCTTAATCCCTTTCTCAATTGTTTCGCTTCATAAAAGTTCTTGGGCAATGCAGACCCTTCGGGAAGTACCTCGTTACATAAATCCAATACTATGTTTATTGCTTTTGTCGACATCCCACATAATGATTTAATGTGAAGCAACCACACAATAAACAACATTTTGGAATGTTTTGTACAGTCTGGATAAAGCTCGCGCTTTGTATCTTCCCACATTGAAGCGAAATTTTCAAAATCAGTCCCTTCGCCACTTGAAACATTCTCGTCAACCTCATCCATAAACATCCCCGCTCCAATGTCACCCAACATCTCCTCCATCTCATCCTGCTCATAATCATCATCCATGTGCCGCAAATAATTGTGATGATCGACCAATACATCTGCTGACTATTCATACGGCTCACCATGCAGTATCCATCGGGTATACCCCAGATCCATACCTTTTACAAATATATGACTTTCAACTTCATCCAACCCTTTGCACACAAATTTTTACACCCTCGACATGGACACTTAATGTAACCACGACTATTAGCAGAAGCCCGTGCAAAATCAATGAAGGTTCTTACTCCACGCGCATAGGGTATGTAATCCTTTCCAAGTCTATCGCCCAAACGCATCTAATTTTTGTCCATTTCTAAAAATATATATCTATTAATAACACGTACATAGAAAATTCACATATATGTCATGCTCTAATTCTCATTGCTTTCTTGATAAGATAGTTGGTCCTATCCCATTCGAGATTATATTATCTATATTGCACAAATCTCGTCACTCTACTACTTTCCACATTAGTAGAAATTTCGGCAGCACCTCCCCATAGTTCTCCAATTATACATGTTCAAATAGAGGGATTGTAACCTTACGAACAGTATACTCGAAGAACAGTAGAGGAAGACACTGAAACTTCATATTAAACGTGAAAAGTAGGAGTAACAAAAATGTGCAATACAAATAATATAATCTCAAACTGTCCACACTGGACAATTCAGGATTTAGTGGACACATAAATGTATACTAATTCCTAAACAGGTCTAAAGTTATTTGTGTAATGTCACACCATATCTATAAAAAAACATTACAAACAATAATACATACATATTATGTGTCTAGATTGTCAAACAAATAGTATTGCATATTATATTGTTAAACTAGCTAGAGAGAAATGGAAGAATAAGTTCACAAGTTTCTTATCATAAGTAGATAACGAGGGAGAATGATATTGAAAAAATGTCTAAATTTTAGTCTAATTGCTTAACTGTCGTAGACTCTCCGGCCTTGACAACTCTCAAGGTCGGAGTTGTCAAGACTAGAGAGACTACGAGAGTCAAGCAATTTGATAGACATTTCTTCAAGATCACTCTCCCTCGTTGTTATTGTATAATTGTTATTATAATTGTTATATATAATTTTAAAGGTTATTATATAATTTTAATTATTATCAATCCTAAATTATAATTTTAATTGTCATACTTAATTGAGTGAGTTATTTATTCATATAGAAAATAAGTATATAATTTCTATATAAACATTTATTTGATCCTTATTTATTTACTCTCTAGTTTATTTTAAATAAGTATATTTATTTTATTCCAACTCTACCTATTTGGTAGATTCAAACAAATAGTCTTGCATGTTTTGTATATTATACTTTATATATAGTTAAGTTATATATTTTTTTTCTTTTTCTTTTAAATTAAGTTTTATACTATACTTATAATTTGAATAATAATCATATTCTAACTAAATTAGTATGAATATATTATATATACTTATTAAATGTTAAATATTAGTTCTCATATTAAATGTATATATATTAAATGTTTTTAATATTTACTTAAATTAAGATCCTAAACTTATAATTTTCTTGTTAAAGAACAAATTCAAAAAACACCAAAAAATATTATATCAAAAAATTTACAAACAATAGTCACAATATTTCAAATCCATATCACAACAACAACAACGATATTCCCACAACAATATTTCTACACATATTAATTCATCAATGAACACCATAAACTCACAAACTATTCAAAAAATTCACAAACAATAATCACAATTATTTCAAAAGTAAGCATAAAATCAAAACAACATATATAAACATATTGCTAAACTTTAGAAATATAACTAGCACTTACAAATTCAAAAAACACCAAAAAGTATTACATCAAAATTTTTACATAAATCCAAAACCTAAAGGCAATATATTCATAACCATATAAACATATTCAAACAAAATTCACAAACATTAATCACAATATTTCAAATCCATATCACAACATATTCACAATATTCTCACAATAATATTTATACACATTAATTTATCAATGAATACCATAAACGCACACAAACTATTCACAAAATTCACAAACAATAATATCAATATTTCAAATCTATATCACACCATATTCACAATATTCTCACAACAATATTTCTACACATATTAATTCATCAATAAATACCATAAACTCACAAACTATTCACAAAATTCACAAACAATAATCACAATATTTCAAGAGTAAGCATAAAATGTATAAACATATTGCTAAAGTTTAAAAATATACCTAACACTCACAATATCCTCTTACAAATCAATGAGTTCCAACTTGCGAAAATAACCAATCCTTCAAAAAAATACAACACTAACTTATTAGAAGCATATATATAACAAAAACACAAAACAAATATCAAAACATTCAAGAAAATATAAAAGAAAAATAGTTTTTCCTTAACAAAATCAATGGACCTAGAGTTTCAAAATATTAATTAACCCTCTCTCACTCAACTCTCTCACTCTAACACTCTCTCACTCTAACTGTCTTTCTCTCTAATTCCCACGACGACCCTCTCTCACTCTAACCCAATACCTTTGATCTCTCTCTAAACCACGAGAGAAGCAGCAGAAATGAGTCTGCTGCCTCCCTTGTGTGTGTTCATTCATTCCTAAAATCTTAGATGCAACGTTCAAATGTCTAAGTTGCACATTCGAACGTTATATTGTGACGCCCCGACACCCACGTACAAATAAAATACGGGAATCGTGACGTCAGGATGATGACAACTCGGTCACGCATCCTAACTAAAGTGCCAAGTGTGTGTACATGCAACAATGTACAGTAAACAACGCAGCGGATAATATAAATAAGTTTACTAAGTACCAGAATCTTATATACAAATATTCAAAACAAATCATCTTTAAAAAGTTATACAGTTATCCCAAAATATATTACAAAACAAAAATATAAATAATTGATAAAGCGAATCTCGATAAACAGGAGCAATCCCAGATCACTCCTCCAACGGAGCCAAACTTAAGGCTCGTCATCCTCATCTGCATCAAAATCTGCGATACCATAAAATAGTACCACATGTAAGTATAAACCAAATAACTACGAGATAATAACATATTGATGCAACCAACATGCATGCATATGATGAAATATGCAACAAATCCAAAATATCATTTTCCACGAAAATGGATATTTTCCAACACACGTCAAAATCTCATTTGGCCCAAAAACAATTATCCGTCATTTTTCCAGAAAATGACCCAAGTTAATAAAATATTATTTTCCTAGAAAATGAATCACATAAAATCTTTTTATTCAACACACGCTATTTTTCCAGAAAACAGCCCATTAATCCATTAACCAATGCACCATGATCTCCCATAGGGATCATCCGCACGTCCTGGCTTCTTAGCGATGCTCAGTTCTGCGCCCAGCGCGTTCGTGGCCAAGCACCCACTACCCAACTAGCGATGCCTAGTTCCGTGCCTAGCACGTTCGTGGCCAAGCATCCTCTAGCCCCCGCCAGCAGAAGGGCCACAGAATCGGCACGAGACCATCTCGTCCGATCTCGTTGTCGCCCAGCGACAACCCAGGGGACGTCACTCAGTATATTCCGCTCCCGAGTGACCAGAGGAGCTCCACCGAGATAATACCCCATCTCGGCTTGGGGTCGTGATACACACGCACCCAAAATCCTTTAACACATGAAAATCCAGTTTTCATGAAACACATGAACATAAATGCATATACACGAAAACTCAGTTTCCTTTACAAACATGATCATGTGTGCAATATGCCATGTACATGAACAACACCATACTAACAACCAACATTTCACAATACCAACGAAACACACAACTCCGTCCACAATCCATCCGACTCCCGAACTCCTGGGACTTAGTCCGGCATGTCCAACCAGATCACAATAATATGAGTTAGTGTAAAAATATATTTAAATCACGATAGTTCTTTGAAAAAATACTTACAGTGCTATATAATAATTACCGAAGGATCACAGAGGTGCAAAAGGTGGCGACACAGCAACGTAACAGTGTAAAATACACTGTGACCGTGGGTCTCAAAAACTTACTTTTCAACGGGGATAAACCAAGACCCGAAATTGATAGGGTAGGGCTTAGGGATGTCGGTGAAGCTAGTGGTAGTGGTGGTTTGCTGTGGGTAGTGGCGCAAAGGGTGGTTTTAGGCCAAAAATGTCGAAATCGAAGATGGAGATAAATAGGCTTCACCGATGACGGATCGGAATTGGGGTTGGGTCCATTGGGTTGCTAGGAGATCGAGGATGAAGTGGTGAAGAAATGGTGGCCGGTGGTGGCGCGATGGCGGCGCGCGAGCACAAGAGGTGCCGCGGCTTGGTGTTGTGCGTGGGGGCTAACGGCGGCGATGGAGGAGCTGAAATTACAGTGGGGTGATCGCCGGTCGAAAGGGAGGTGAGAGGGAGGTGAGATGCGGCTCACGAGCAGCGCACGGTGGCGCTGGTTGGAAAAGAAAAAACGGATGGGAGAAAAGAGAGGGAGGTCGCGCGCGGGAGAGAAATGGAAAAAGAAGAAGAAAAAGAAAAGAAAGAAGAAAAGAAAAAGAGAGGAAAGAGAAAATAGAGAGAAATAAATGAGGTCCAATCCCCGCATCTTGGGTCACAAAAATGATCCAATGGAAATGATTTCGATGCAGCATCTCAATTAAAATAATTTAAATGTAATGATAAAATAAAAATAAAATAATTAAATCCAACAGTAAATTAATTTAGAATAAAGAAAAATTTAAATGCATAACAATAATTAATAATAAGAAAGCACTTCAAAATAATTTTCACAAAATTAAAAATCATAAAAATAAACCAACTAAAAATCCAACAATTTTAAAACAAGAGAATAAATTTTTGAATAAATAAAAATAATCCTTCAGTAAAAATACACTAAAATACGGGATGTTACATCCTCCCCTCCTTAAATAAAATTTTGTCCTCGAAATTGGCAAGATCAACATTAAACGAAGACAGGAATGAGATTCGACTAAGAGAATACATAAGAAACATACCGCCAGAGTCAATGAAACAAATATGGATACTGCTCCATCATGTCGGCTTCTCTCTCCCAAGAGAATCTTGAGCCAATAGATCACCCCATGACACTTTCACCAAAGGTATTGTCTTAGACCTTAACATTTGCTCTTTTCAATCCACAATCTGCGTCGGGCCAACTTCATAAGTAAGATTAGGCTGAAGTTCAATGCGTTTAGGGTCGACAAAACGCAGCTCTAGCTGTCCAAAACTCTTCTTCAATGATGACACATGGAACACATCATGGACATCTCCAAAATAGTCTGGCAAGGCAACTCTATAAGCAACTAGCCCAACTTTCTCTATAATCTAGAAAGGGCCAACATACCTTGGACTAAGCTTTCCCTTCTTGCCAAAGCACTTAACCCCTTTCATTAGAGAGACCTTAAGGTAAACCCAATCACCTATATCAAATGATAAGTCTCTTCTCCTTGTATCTGCATAACTCTTTTGGCGACTTTGGGCTTCCGCCATTTTAGTCCTTATAAACTGAACTCGGTCCTTCATTTCTTGAATTATCTCAGGCCCAATCAATTTACTCTCGCCCACTTCGTCCCAACACAACGGTGATCTACACTTCCTCCCACACAAAGCTTCATACAGGACCATCTGAATGGAGGAATGAAAATTGTTATTATAAGTAAACTCAATTAGTGGCAGATAATTCTCCCAACTCTCCTGAAATTTCATGACACAAGCTCGCAACATATCTTCAAGAGTCTGGATAGTATGCTCTGATTGACCGTCTGTTTGAGAGTGATATGCAGTACTAAATTTCAACTTAGTGCCTAAAGCTGCCTGCAAACTCTTTCAAAAATGGGACGTGAACTGCGGGTCCCGATCCGTGCAAACGCACTATCTCCTTGACATACAATCCAGTCAACTTAGCCAACGAGTTGGTATTATTAATAGGTAAGAAATGGGTACTCTTGGTCAACCGTTCAACAATCACCCAAACTGAGTTCTTTCCACTAGGAGTCCTTGGCAAACCTACAACAAAATCTATGGAAATATCATCCCACTTCCACTCAGGAATAGGGAGAGGTTGAAGCCTACCAGCAGGTCTTTGATGTTCAGCTTTAACTTGACTGCACGTGTCGCATTTCTCAATAAACATAGCAATAGCCAACATACTCGTATTAGTCCTCCAGCGGCACATCACGACCAATTTTCCTAGGTGACTATGCTATCCAAAATCTTATTTCCTCGAGAACCTTAATACAACATCCAATAAACCCCAATGATTAGTAGCTCCATACAATAATATGTACAAACCTCAATCGACTCCTATGCTACAACTTCTAAACCTCCATTGAATTCTACCTTCGGTAACCTAATATCCACTTCCAAAGTTAACCATCAATAACAAATTTGCACAACCAAATAATTAATCTCCAATTACAATAATCTTCTCAAAATTTCAAGTCACCACTAATTCCTCAAAATCAGCACAATCTGAACTCCTGACTACAACAAAAAATATCACGCTTCTGCTGCGCACTCTGATATTCGCCACATGCATAAAGTTTATGTCCTCATAAAACTAACACCATTGAGTACAAGGTGGCTCCATTCCTACTAACCAACAATCTTATCACAATTTGGTAAAAAAAATACTCTCTTTCCCAAAACCACGAGTTATAACTCAAATTCCTCAATTAACTCCTGTTGCCTTGATCAAAATCAAATTCCATAAAATACATCCATGATCATAGACAGAAAACCAATATCAACCAACCTCAGTATCCCAAATTGAAAATAAGTAACCTCAACCCAAAATACATCCGTCTCATCTACAATAAGGAACATACCTTAAAAGGCTCGATTCCAACCTGGCGAACCAATAAGAGCGCCTATAAACTTCTACCTGACAACCTAAACCCAAAAACTCATCACCTACATTCTGAATAACATCTAATCTAGCGGTGACAAAACTCACTACGAACCACCATTGACTTCACCAAAACATTATCGAAACCATCTTGGTAACTCGCCCAGCTATTTCTACTCCTATAAGCTAGCATTAACACAACTAGTTCCTTCAATAGCACATCACTATTAAACCTCAAGGCAAGCCATATTGCTCAAATCTTCAATCCACCAAAAGCCATTACAAAGCACCCATGGATCCTAATGATATAATAACTCACATACTTAATCATGTTATCCATTGTTGATGCTTAAGCTTCAACTTCCAAGATCCTATCATACACCTTACATGACGACCCATCAATCTCTCTTTAAGTTAAATAACAATGTCCTTAATTCAGCCAACTGGACGCTCAATCTCCAAAGGAAAGTATAGCCTCAAAATTTAAATTCCTATGTGACCTTAAGTCACAATTAATTCCTGTAGATAATCACAATAATTATTGTCAACCATCATTCCATTGAGTAATCCGCTTCGACTACACACTTCGATTGACTCACCAAAAACTCCAAACCAAAATCTCTTGAATTTAATACTATTGTATTTACTCATCTTCAACACCTATCCAAGACACTTCTTCCAAGCTAAAATGAGACTAGGACCTATACTCTCCGAAATGCATAAATACTTACCACTAATACGTATCGATCTCATGCACCCTTAGCCAAAACAAAATATGCTCCAAATGTGCAAGTGAACCATTTTCATCATCTAGACGTATATCCTCGAAATCAACAAGAATTATTTCCTAAATCCATACCATCTATTATCCTTAAAATTGATATGGATTAAATCCTCAACCTGTCACTAACCTCGAGTTAAAAACAATCATTTTCTGAACTAGATCAACATCTTCAATCCTCAGAAAATACACAAACTAGATCATTACCTTCCATCTCCAAAGAAATTCTCTCCTGAAAAATTCTCATATTAGTAACTTAACTCTGATCAATCCCATTTTAATTCAGTCATTCAACTCTGCAATTCTAAAATCTTAAACTAGATAAAAATCATTTTCCAAAATCTTGCAGATCGATGACCTTAATTCTAAAACATTCACCTTATAAAACTTGTAAATTCTAAAATCCCAAATGCTACCAAATTGCTTATCAAGGTCGACAAGATCGAAAACTTCTAATCTAAGTAATCCCTCAATTGCTTGTTGAACCAACCACCTTATATTCCATAAACTTATTTCCTAAAAACTATGGGGCCTCAAACCTTAGATGACCTTCTCAAAAATCTAACCTTGAAATTCGTTGAACTTACAACCTCCTACTCCAAAAACTCATTACATAAATTCTACGGAACCTAAGACCTCAATTATCCAAAGCAATTTAAAACTAATCCCCTCCTCAGCAGCAACTTGAGTTCCTACTCCAAAGAGTTCACCCTGACCATGATGTTCGAGCCTTGATCTTAAAATAAACCAGTTGCCAAGAGTTCAAGCCTATTGCACCAAATGTTCAAGCCTAACAATGACATTCACAGTCGTACCATTTTCCTGCCATAGCACAATCCTTAACCCGCCTTTCAACTTCGCACAAACAAAACTAAACAAAATAAAATTCCATAATTAAAATAACATACGACAAAATAAATAAAACCAATGAAGTAGTTCACAAAAAATAATTAAAACAATAAAATAACTTACCATAAAATAAAGCAATAAAATAAATAAACAAACAATTACTATACAATAAACTAAATAAAACCAATAAAAACCACATACTTTAAATTAAATAATTTCAAATCACAACTTTAAAACTTTCTGGTACTGCACCTACAGGACATGTGGTTTTACCCAGAGCCGAACTGCTCTGATACCACCTGTGACGCCCCGACTCCCACGTACAAAAAAAACGGAAATCGTGACGTCAGGATGATGACAACTCAGTCACGCATCCCAACGAAAGTGCCAAGTGTGTGTACATGCAACAGTATACAGTAAACAACATAACGGAAAATATAAATAAGTCTACTAAGTACCAGAATTTTAAATACAAATATTCAAAACAAATCATCTTTAAAAAGTTATAAAGTCATCCCAAAATATATTACAAAACAAATATATAAATAATTGATAAATCGAATCTCGATAAACGGGAGCAATCCCAGATCACTCCTCTAATGGAGCTAAGCTTAAGGCTCGTCATCCTCATCTGCATCAAAATCTGTGATACCATAAAATAGTACCACATGTAAGTATAAACTGAACAACCACGAGATAAAAACATATTGATGCAACCAACAATCATGCATATGATGAAATATGCATCAAATCCAAAATATCATTTTCCCCGAAAATTGATATTTTTCAACACACGCCAAAATCTCATTTGGCCCAAAAATAATAATCCGTCATTTTTCCAGAAAATGACCCAAGTCAATAAAACATCATTTTCCCAGAAAATGAATCACATAAAATCTTTTTATTCAACACACGCTATTTTTCCCGAAAACGGCCTATTAATCCATTAACCAATGCACCATGATCTCCCCTAGGGATCATGCGCACGTCCTGGATTCCTAGCGATGCTCAGTTCCGCGCCCAGAGCGTTCGTGGCCAAGAACCCACTACCCAATGAGCGATGCCCAGTTCCGCGCCCAGCGCGTTCATGGCCAAGCATCCTCTAGCCCCCCGCCAGCAGAGGGGCCACGGAGTCGGCACGAGACCATCTCGTCCGATCCCATTGTCGCCCAGCGACAACCTAGGGGACGTCACTCAGTATATTCCGCTCCCGAGTGACCAGAGGAGCTCCACCGAGATAATACCCCATCTCGGCTTGGGGTTGTGATACACACGCACCCAAAATCCTTTAACATATTAAAATTCAGTTTTCATGAAACACATGAACATGAATGCATGTACACGAAAACTCAGTTTCCTTTACAAATATGATCATGCGTGCAATATGCCATATACATGAACAACACCATACCAACAACCAACATTTCACAATACCAACGAAACACACAACTCCGTCCACAATCCATCCGACCCCCGAACTCCTCGAACTCAGTCTGGCATGTCCAACCAGATCACAATAATATGAGTTAGTACAAAAATATATTTAAATCATGATAGTTCTTTGGAAAAATACTTACAGTGCTATATAATTATTTCTGAAGGATCATGGAGGTGCAAAAGGTGGCAACACAGCAACGTAACAATGTAAAATATACTGTGGCCGTGGGTCTCAAAAACCTACTTTTCAACGGGGACAAACCAAGACCCGAAATTGATAGGGTAAGGCTTAGAGATGTCGGTAAAACTAGTGGTTGTGGTGGTTTGCCGTGGATGGCGGCGCAAAGGGTGGTTCTAGGCCAAAAATGTCAAAATCGGAGATGGAGATAAATAGGCTTCACCGGTGACGGATCGGAGTTGGGGTTGGGTCCATTGGGTTGCTAGGAGGTCGAGGATGAAGTGGTGAAAAAATAGTGGCTGGTGGTGACGAGATGGCGGCGCGCGAGCACAAGAGGTGCCGCGGCTTGGTGTTGCGGTGGGGGCTAACGGCGGCGATGGAGGAGCTGAAATTACAGTGGGGTGATTGCCGGTCGAAAGGGAGGTGAGAGGGAGGTGCGGTGCGGCTCACGAGCAGCGCACGGTGGCACTGGTTGGAGAAGAAAAAACGGACGGGAGAAAAGAGAGGGAGGTCGCGCGCAGGAGAGAAATGGAAAAAGAAGAAAAAGAAGAAGAAAAAGAAAAGAAAAAAGAAAAGAAAAAGAGAGGAAAGAGAAAATAGAGAGAAAGAAATGAGGTACAATCCCCACATCTTGGGTCACAAAAATGATCCAATGGAAATGATTTCGAAGCAGCATCTCAATTGAAATAATTTAAACGTAATGATAAAATAAAAATAAAATAATTAAATCCGACAGTAAATTAATTTAGAATAAAGAAAAATTTAAATGCATAACAATAATTAATAATAAGAAAGCACTTCAAAATAATTTTCACAAAATTAAAAATCATAAAAATAAATCAACTAAAAATCCAACAATTTTAAAACAAGAGAATAAATTTTTGAATAAATAAAAATAATCCTTCAGTAAAAATACACTAAAATACAGGGTGTTACATATATTATCCCGCCCAATTTTTAGATGACGTTCGGACGTATCTTCCAATGACAGAGCCTGAAATCTAGCGAAAAATTTCCCGCACTTTTATTTTCATGTTCGAACGTTAGGAAATTTGATGTTTGAAAGTTTATAAATTCTCAGTTATTTTCATCGACTAACTTTCGAACGTAAAATTTTAATGTCCAAACGTTTCGGATCATCACAGAGGTCTAAATCGAGCGAAAAATTTTCCACACTTTTATTTTCATGTTCGAATGTTAGAAAATTTGGCGTTCGAATGTTTATAAATTCTCAATGAGTTTCGATGACTAACGTTTGAACATAAAATTTTAACGTTTCAAATCATCACAGAGGTGCCTAAATTGAGCGGGAAATTTCCCGCATTTTTCTTCTCATGTTCGAACGTATTATAATTGTACGCTCGCACGTTCGCATGTTAAATTGAAACGTTTGAACGTGGAAAGATCATCACAGATATGAGGAAATCGATAGGGACTATAATATTAACATTCGAACGTAAAAAATTAACGTTCGAATGTTAATTTTATTCAGTAGTTAGTATTTATTAATATAATGGTTATATATATGTATTTTTTTCTAGATACTCATAATATAATCTCTTTTAATTTTTAAAAAGTTGAGAAAAATATTAACCTTTTGTGACTATTTTGTTCTTTCATATAACCCGCTTGTTCGAGATATTCTTTGTTACTTATTAAATTCTTCTTTACTTAAGGTGTGTATTTGGACATTATCTCCAATCACTTGTGAATATGTTGGAGAAAAATATTCATTTTTAGGATTATGAGAGGTGAATGTCAGGGTAAATAATCTGGACTATATATATACTATATTATAGAATAGTATATATACTATATTATATATATATATATACCATGATAGCATAATACTTTAAATGAAAACATAATATATAGTATATATATATTATTTATAGTATATATACTATTCTATATAGTACTATATATATATATAGTCTATATATAATTCCCCAAATCTGTGTGTCAAGACTCTGGGATCTGGTGACAAAAGATCTAGTGTCAAAATCTTGAGATTTATTCCGAGAGATTGATGTAAGAACAGATCTAGGTATATGATAACTAGACGGTGCGAAGCCAATATTTGAGTATTTCTCTAGTTGAACTTGATGACTTCAAAATGGAGGTATTCTTCATAAACAATTTGATTATTCTCTTCTTTAATCTATTGATTAGTAGTCCTGTTTATGGTAGACAATTGATTTGATTTATAGATCTCAAATCATGAAAAGAAAGGTAAATTAATCTGTATTTTCTCTAAATACTCATAATATTTTTCTTAAACATAATCTCTTTCTATTTTTGAAAAAGTTAAAAAAAATACTAATCTTTTGTAACTATTTTAATCTTTTATATAATCTTATTTGAGATATTCTTTGTTAATTTTAAATTCTTCTTTATTCAGAGTATATATTTGGGCATCATCTCCAACTACTTGTGAATATATATATAGTGTATTATACATTATATATATAATACACTATATATATACTATATAGTAATAAAATATACGTGGCACATGCAGATCCTATAGATTTGCCACTGCACATCTTTGAGAGGATCCGTTACGAGGCGAGCATCGTCTCCATGGACAATCTCCCATGCGGTGTCCTGATCAGTCGACTATTATTTACTCGGAGAGTGCCAACCCAAATGGAAGAGCGGGTCAAAGATCAGATGAGCCCCCTCGATATGACTACGCATCGATGTAGCATTGGACAAATGAGGGGACGTCAGCCATCCCCTATAGAAGATCTAGTTCCTCTAACGCGGCCTGCTTGGGTTGATGCGGTGATCTCACAGCTGACTGCACATATTGATCGTAAGATCGATCGATCACTCGGGGCTCTAGAGGCGTCTATCGCCGAGATAGCCCATCGTGTAGGTATCATCAACGACAAATTTGATACCTTGACTGAGGAGATACGGAATAAGAATTTCGCGAATAACGCTATTATCTGAGTGTTGTTTACGAAATTTTATCATATTTTGTATTTTACTTTTAATATATGTAAGGAAAAATATTATTTAATATTTCTATGGTTTTTAAATTTCAATTCCCAATCTTCTTTAATGATATATTTTCCAACTTTAGTACTAAATCATTGCACTTCAAATATATATATTCATATATGTATATATGTAAACATAAATATATATTTATATATGTATATATAAATATATATTTATATTTTATAAATTGTGTATATATAAATATATACAAGTTAATTTTTAGACTTGTTCACAAATTATGCACTATAAAAACTACGTAATTTTAAAATTAGAGTCACATTTAATTTAAATTTACAATTAAGGTTTGAAAATTAATTAATAATATTCAAACTTTGGCGCCAAAACATTTCATGTTTGCACATAAATAGCCACAATGTTCGAACGTAAATTTTTCATACGTTAAAACGTAAAAAAAAATATCATCTGTTTTTAATGACGGTTTCCAGAAACTATCACAAAAAATACATTTTAGTGACGGTTTGAGAACTGTTACAATTTTTCAACCGTCACTAAAATATAATTATGTTGTAGTGGTATGAGATTACTATTACTGTTACTAGCACTGCTACGGGCATAAAACGTGGCTATCGATTATTGGGATTATTGTTACAGGCGTAAAACTGTAGTTACTGCTACTTATACTACTACTGCTTATGTCCTTGGGAGTAAAATTTATTGAGTTATACTGTTGTATATTTTTCTGCTCATCAATGCATTGCTTCTAAATTACTAGCTCATATTTCGTGTACTAGTATATGGACTCATCATTTACATTCCCTTGCTTTTTCTCTTGGGCAGTTAATGCTTGTTCTTCACAAAATGGTGGACTTTTCTAATCTCTAGGTAGATGTGTTTTTTCTTGTGTAAAACCTTTTTTTTTTTTTTTTTTTTTTTTTTTTTTTTTTTTTTTTTAAGGAAGAGAGTGGATGTGCAAGCAACAGAGGCAACTTGGTAATGCTTTCTCTTCTCTACCTTTACCGATTATAATTTTTTTTTTCCAGCATCTCAACTAATCATGATTTCTTCGTACAGTGAATATGATCTAAATTTTTCTGACAACTTCTTAAAAATGTGCCATAGACAAAATCTGTGATATGATATTGGAAAGACCATAGAAATAGCAATTTGCATTGTCTTATCATGATCTGTTATTATTGCCAAATGAGCTTGACTTTCCATGCAATTCAACCAGGATTGAAATAAACACATAAAGTATTTGCATCTTCACTTTATATTAAACCACAACAAAAAAGAATTAAGTGACCACATTGAGTAACCCCTACAAAATGAGCAAATGACATCTTATACATGTTGGTCAAGGAGATTGTGTCAAATTTTGTCACATCCCTAAAATATTTATAGGCAACCTGACTTCGAGCATTAAGACTAATACTATTACCAGTAGCTATTCAACAATGATAAAATGATTGTTCTTCTGCTACGCATCCATAGTGTAAGGTAATATTGTGAAGCCTACAAAACTTAGATGTGTATAATATTTTTTCTGTATTCTGTTTTGTGAATTTTTTTATTTTTATTTTCTGAAACTCCTTTTCTGGCAAGTAAACTTGAATGTGTAATACGTTTTTTTATGTATTTTGGTTTTGTGCTTCCCACTTTTTTATGTATTTTGGTAGTATACATTTCTAACGTCATGTTTCTCATGTACCTCTCACATTTCCATTTTTAATAGAAAGTTATTGGTTTATCATGTACCTCTACCAAACTAAATTTTTTTTGTATTGCAAGAAAGTGTTGATTTTGTGACTCTTGTTGGACGTAGATACTTTTTAAAGACCATTAGCTGGTCTCTGATGATGTCATTGTTCACTGTGAGTATGAAATATGCTTCTCTGCTTTACAGTTTCAATGTTGTAACTCAAAGTATTTGGATTGGAATTCCTTGACCTTTTGTTAAAACTAAATATCTTTGTTCTACTATTTCTGGAACTCTCTGATTATTATCCTTTCCTTCAATGTAAACGATAAACGATTTTAGTAATATAAGACTATTTGTATCTTGAGGATGAAATTCTACTGATTCTGTTATTTGTTAAGTGGGGGGCAATATTTTTCTAAGAAATAGAACTTCTTTCTTGCATTTAATGCTAATGTTCTATTTAGAACATATATCATAGGGCACTTGTGATCACTTTGATATGCAATACTAACTGCATACACATGAGCTTCATACTCATTGGAATCACACTATATATAGTGATTACTTAAGGAAAAAAAGACACTTTGAAAATTGGTTGTGAGGATGAGTAAATAATAAATAGGTAGTGAGCTTTTATCATTTTCCAGCAAAATCTCTCATTTCATTGATATGGATATATATATATATATATATATATATCTGTGTGTACACGTCTCTATGTGTGTGTATGTAGTATTAAAACACCAGTCAATGTGAGGGATTGCTGCACTATTTAGGTGAATTAATTATATATTACTGATATATATACATATATTATACATGTGTAACTATATATAATGCAGCATTCCCTCACATATATATATATATATAATATATGTGAGGGGTTGCTGCACTATTTAGGTGAACTATACCCAAGCTATATTTCATATATATTAGGAGTGGTTTGGATTCAGAGATGAGTTGAGATAAGTTGAGATGGTTTGTGAATAGTAGAATAAAAGTTGAATTATTTATTATATTGTGTGAGAATTTGGGAAAGTTGTTGTGAGATTTGAAAATGTTGAATTGTTTATTATATTTTGTGTGAGAATTTGATAAAGTTGTAATGATGAGATGAGTTGAGTTGATGTGAGTTTTGAATGCAAACCAAATGGGTATAGTTTATCTCTGTTTTTGTGCATTTTTTTTTTCTTTTTTGGAAAGCCATTTTCGGCGAGTAAATTTCGCCGGAAAATCTTTTTTTCGTCGATTTAACTTATTTCCAGCGACAATAACTGTTGGGACTACGTAATAGCGACGATAATTTATAATCGCTGGAAAAAATAGAGCCTTTTGTAGCGATTTTACAAACAATTGCGACGATATATATCACTGCAATTGGTTTTTCTCAACGATTTAATGGCAAACGGAAAGGCTATTTCCGCCAATTTTTGGGACAGTTCCGATGCACAAAAATTGTCGGAAATAGTAGTTTTTTGCAACGATTTTTGCTTATCGCTAAAATTGATAAAAAAAAAAAAAAGACACTTTAATTTCGTCGAAAATGCAGCGAATTAAAAATCGCTAAAAATGCTCAAATCGTTGTGTAGCTCTGGAAAAAACCTGATTTCTTGTAGTGTGCATTCGGACATGAAAATAATTTTGTTGAGCTTCGACATGACCACCTTCACTATCTTTCTACCATGCTTTAAATACTATTTCCCAATAAAGAAAAACCATAACCATTCAATTATGACCATTGACTCAAATTACTCACCCATTAGGATTACTCATCTTTTAACTCTTCTACTTTAAAAGTTTTATATTCTTTCCTGTTAATTTTGATATTTCTTGAAGTATTGAAATTTCTCTTTAATTATCTCAGTTTTAATAAATAATTTTTCAATATATATATCCAAAAGTGCAAATGCTAGATCTTTTAGTGTGCCCGATTTAGTTTTTTTTTTATTTTCAAAACAGAAAAAAATGTTCTCGCATTTTAGATCACTTTTATTATAGAGGTTTTAGGCAATCGATGAATGAAAGTGAGGTAACTATTGCAGCAAATGGCGTGCATATAGAGGTGACTAGTTAGAAAATAATTTATATAGTTCTAGAATGTATAGTCTTATATTTTGCCCATTCAAAACAATTAAAGAAATAAATTAAACCACTAGTTTTATTTTGGAAGCTTTCTTGGTGGATGGTTTTGGGTTCAACTCTTCAAGGAATTGATTCACAAGCAGGTTCTCGAGGCATCTCTGTCATTGGTTAAGTCATTAAAGTAAATATATAACCGTATGAATCCGATTCCTCCTTTATCCACTTAACATATGGAATCAATCAAACTATATATTGCGATATGGCTGATAGATGCGATGCCCATTAATGGGGCTCTCGTACTAAAGTTTCTATGGCTCCCATTTGAAGAACCTTTGTTCTTTAAATGGAATATTTAAACCCAACTTTATGGAACATGGAGTGTAAAACCATATCATCCTTTCTTTTTCACTTAAAATTTAAATGGATATGAAGCAGTACTTTTAGCTATTCACTATAAGAAAATTATTTATTTGTAGCCAACTATTTCCCGTGAAAGTGATTATTTTCTACTAAAATGAGTTTGTTTTCATTGTAAATAGTCATTTTTGCCGCAAATAATCCGTTACAAATACTCGTTTTTCTTGTAGTAATTTCACAAGTATTATTAATCATTTTACGTTTTATATTAATAAATTAAGTAGATATTATAAGGATATTTTGGGTTATTTAGAAATTACAAGACAAATTAATGGTGTTTAATTTGCTGCTCGGAAAGCCATGCAATATCCAAACTTCTGGCTGCTGCCTTCTGGCCATGCCAAATGCATATACAGCCAAATTAGGGCCAAAGCCAGAATCTTAAGCATGAGTTGAGAATGAATGCAGATTAAAATTTAAGGGATTAGGTATGGGAAAGGAGTAGGAGAAAGAAGAGGTAGAAACCTTCTACCATCCTTATAAATTCATATATATGCCTTTTAACTCAGTACTTTTGGACTGAACGACTTTCTTTGATCCATCTCTAGAGCTACAGATTGGATTGCAAAGAAAGTTTTCCAAATGAACAACTAAAACACATACAGATAAATTCATATATCTACCGAAAGTAAATATAGAAAAGAAAATAGAAAGTTGCAAATACAATTTTTCATATATCCACTTTGCATCCAGCTGGAGACCCAAGCAAGGGAACCTGACCAACAAAACCTTTCTTCAGGCCCAACAAGACATCACATTTCACATAAATCCCATAATGCGTAGTCTTTATAGCCCCAACCTTCCATCTAAGCCTCCCCAACAACACCAAACTCAACCCCATGACCCCATCCGCCTCATCCATCACCAACCCATTTGCCACCTCCACCGACACTGGTATTTCCCCACCGCCAAGCACCGGCGACACGGTCACGGTGCGGTGGTGCTTGTGGAAAAACGGAGGCAGCATCACCTGGGGCGTTATTGCTTGGTTTCTATACCATACAGAAACTGAAAGTCTGTCATAGTAAATGGAGATGCGCTTGTTTGGGTTTCTTGTGACGACCGTGAACTGCATGTTGGTGGTGACGAGCGGCGCTGCCGAGTAGTTGAGCTCGTAGATGGCGATGCCGATGATCTTGAACTGAGGGTTGTGGGGGCGGTAGACTAGCCAAAGTGTAAGGGCCGTTGCACCAACTAAGAGGAGAAAGATAGTGATGCATGTGCAGATAACTTTTCGACGGCTTTTGTGTGGGCATTTGTATTCTTCGGTCATTTTGGAGTCGGGTTTTGGGTTTATTCTGGAGGAGGCTCTCCTACCTTCGAAGGTGATGTATATAAGAGTTCAGAGAGAGGAGAAAAGAGTTGAGAAGGAAATGTTGAGGGGAAGAAGAATCAACGGGACAATAGAAGAAAAAAGGAAGGGAAAAGAGTGGAGAGATGGAGAGAGGAAACGAGTTGGTCACTTCTTTCTAAGCAAACAAGTGGGGTCACTATTTTTTTTTTTCCCCCTTTTTCCTCTAAGCAAATGCAAAGGTTATTAATTAAAAAGAAAAAAAAAAAATCTACTAATCGAAATGGCAACCGATTATAAAAGGTAAATTTTAGGATGCTAAGTCTCGTATACTTGTTTGAAAAAGTAAGATTTATTATTAAAAAAATAAATTTTTTTAAGTCCAGATTTATCCCTTTTTTTTTTAAAAAAAACATTTACGGAGCTTACCATGCACTTTAAGATTGCAAATTTACCCAATACTTTGTTCCAAATACGTACGGTATAAGTACTGTACGTACTCAACTCACAAAATTAATGTAGCCCACTCTCGCTAATGACACATATAATACGTGCATGTGTGTGTATATATGTATATGCATACGTCTCGTAAAAAGATGGACTAATCCACGTATGTCTCATCGCATTAGATATAGTATATACTATAATGTCATGTTTAACCCGAAGTGGAGATTGTCACGTACTTGCTTTTATAAGTCATGGAAATTAGCTTGGATAAGACTGACTCCACCTAGGATAAGGATACTCTGATTCACTTTAAATGATGAGTTTTTATCTTACGTAAAATATAAACTATTTTTGTTTTTGGGTCTATTTAATCTTTTAAAAGCAATAATAATGGTAATGACAGTTGGAATAGATGGCTCGTGGCAAGATTATAAGAGAAGTGCTAAGTGGCACTAGTGGATTTGCCAAGTTTAAGAGAGAACTTATTAAGGTTCAACTTATCTTTCTTTTGAAGGATTTTTGTGAGATGATGATATTATTGTATTGAGGATTTGTGTTGTAGTTCTTGTTTAATATAGTTGAAACGGTTCATCCCTGGAGGGCTTGACAGACAATGGGTTTTTTGGTGTTGACCAAGATTTCTTTTTTTTTTTTTTTTTTTTTTTTTTTGAAAAATGCTAAAAATACAATGAAAACGCACACTCCTTTACGTGGTAACGTGGTAGTAATAGGTGTCACTGCATCGTCAGCCTTTTATATTAGTTTTAGAAAAAAAATAAGAGGGGCAAAAATCGGATTACAAACATTTTGCTTTTTTCCTTACTGTCAACTCCTACCCTTCACGTCTTGTCCCATCTATAGAACTCAAATCTCTTGCTTTTTCTCTAAAGCTGGAACATCTTGCTTTTTCTCTGGGTAATGCTTGTTGGGTGGATGTGCTAATTTTTCTTGCGTAAAAATATTTTTTTACCAGGACGAGGGTGGACGTGCAAACAACAGAGGCAGCTTGGTAATGCTTTCTCTTCTCTACCTTTACAGATTACAAACATTTTTTTTAATATCTCACTACAATGTTTTTTTGTATGCAAAATGGTGGTATGATTGATCTATGTGATTTCGAAAACCTGGTTCCTGAAAACCCCTAGATAGATTTATGTGATTTAGAAAGGCAAAGATCGATCTATGTGATTTCAAAAATTTAGGTTTTTAGAAAACTTTAGATCAATCTATGTGATTTCAAAAATTTGAACTTCGAAAATTTTGGTGCCAAATGCTTCTCTAGTTATTGGGCTATAGCAAAGTTGGCTTTCTGATATTGATTTGTTTTCATACAATGGCTTCCTGAATATGTTTTCGAGTTAATGTAACCGTAAAAAAAAACATTTATACTCACGCTTCTTTGTGTATACTCATGCAAATTAAAAGTGTCTAGTAGTATTTCCCAACCATTTTCAATGTCCTTCGTAGTCAAACAATTATAAACAAAATTTTATATCCTACTTTTTATTGCTTCTTACTGTGAGTGTTATCCAGATTTTTCTGGCAACTTCTTAAGAATGTGCCACCAATAAAATTTGTGCGGTGATGTTGGAAAGACGGTAGCAATGGCAATTTGCATTGCCTTATCTTGATCTGTTATTATTGTCAAATGAGCTTAACTTTCCTTGCAATTCAACAAGGATTGAAATAAATATACAAAAATGTCCACATCTTCACTTGATATTAATCTACAGCAAAAAAGAATTAATTGACCATAGTGATTAACCCCTACCAAAGGAGCCAATGGCATCTTATACCCGTTGGTCAAGTAGGTTATGTCGAACGTTATCACACTCGCAAAATATTTATAGGTAGCCTGACTTCAAGCATTGACTAAAAAGACATTCCTTAAATGACCCTCATCATCCACATCCATGTTATAATAAAAATGATTGTTCTTTTGCTACATTCGGATAAAATATTTTTGTTGAGCTTCGACACCACCTTCACTAAGCCGCAATTGTCTCCCTTATGAAGATAATTTCTGCAATCTTTTTTTTTTTTTCCAAATATTAGGTTCTCATAACCACCAACTTGAACTATGAAAGACTTAAAACTTTTACTTGCCTTATATCAGTAGTGCTATCTCCTACATCCAATTATTTTTTTGCAACTGAATCCATCTTTCTATTACATCTAAAAAATCTCACTTTTCTAGGACTCAATGCATGTTTGTGTTCAAGTAAAACAGTAGAAAGTGTATACCTTCCATCGAGACAGAGTTGTATTTATTTTTACTTTACATCCCAATCTCTCGATTAGTCTTGACCAAAGAACAATAGAAGTTATTGATTTAGTCATGTCTTGATGTACACAAACTTCTTTTGGACACACCAAACTCCTAACTTTTAGCATATTTTGTATAATAATATGCTCTAACCTCGTCTTCCGAGGCAAAAGCCGTTCCAACTTTTAGTTCTTCGACCACTTCTTGTGTCCCAACATTACCACCACAGCTATTATCATCGGTACAAGGAACATCTACATTAATCAAATATTATAATTACTAGCTACATATTCAACAACTAATTGCAAGTTCAATATCACATATCTTAGGCTACGTAACCAGAAATATTGGAAGGTAAAAAATTGGACAACAAATTTCAACCACTATTACAAACCTCTACTACTCAAAGCGGCCTCCATGCCAACAGTACACCCAAGTTAATAAATCTGATATCAAACCACCCAAATGGATGAAGCTGAGTGCCCCCACCCAAATTGGCACGATGGAGGTGATGAATAATGTTTTTCAAAACTAAGAAAGTGGGAAAAAAAATTAGGCATATGAAAAAATAATAATCTTACGGTCACTTCTTAACCTTTCGGTTCTCTGAAAAAAAAAGAAAAAAAATATTCCAATTCTTCTTCTGACTAATGAAGCTCAACTTCTATTTGGATGTTGAGATGAATTGAGTTCTTTATAAATAATAGTGAGTTGAGATAGTAGAGTAAGTTTTGTGAGGTCCGTCTAAAATGAATTTAAATGTGTTTGGATGCTAAGATGAATTTAGATATATTTATGAAAAGTTAGAAAAGGTTGTGGGTCTCACGTATAAAGATGTGTTAAGTTGAAAAAGATTGTAAATCTCTCATATAAAGAAGTTTTGAGTTGAAATGAGTTTAAGAATTTAAAAATTAAATATTTAAATATTAGACTTATTTAAAATTTAGACTAAAATGAGTTGATATTATTAATTCATTCTATTCACAGAATTTACTGGTATATATTCGTTTGTCCCTTACCTTTGAATGTTACTTTTCACCTACCAACGAAAGAAAAAAAGGGAAAATAAAAGATTACTTTACCATTGCAGGATGTCGTTTGATTCATCTATAGATGAAAATGTTTACGAAAAACGGGTTCTTTAAGCAATCAAACCTGGAATTCTAGCTTGAGCCTACATGCTGTTATTGCACTTTGTTATTTCATTTGAAGTTGAGCCACTTTACAATCCAAAACATATATTAGGCTTAAAAATTGAAATAAAACCATTGTTGATAGAAGACAAAAAAAATAACCCTAGCAGAAATTAAAACCGAGGCAGCATAAAATGTTAAGAAAAAAGTGCAGGAAAAAAAAAAAAAAAAAAAACTACAGAATATATCACTAGTAAAGCCATTGTCGGTAGACGACCAAAAATTAGCACCAACAAAAATTGAAACAAGGCTAGGGGTGTAAAGAAAATCGAGAAACTAGTGAACCGGTCAAGTCCGATATCGGTTCCAATTTCATAAATCCGGTTGAAAATCGGATCGGTACATAAATATATTATTATTATTATATATTTAACATATTTTTATATGATTTTTATATTATATATAATTTTTTATATTATATTATACATATTATATGCTAAATGTTAATTAACATTACGTGAAATTTTAAAATCTTATTATTCATGTGTAATAATATAATAATATAAAATTAATATAATATAAAATTAATTTTATAAATCTTAATATAACATTTGAGATAATATATAAATTAATCTTATAAATCTTAATATAACATTTGACATAAAATATAAATTTTAAGTTTATAATATAAAATTTATATAACATAAAATTTTAATCTTAAACATGAACATTAATATTATGTTATTAATATAAACCTATTTTTGATATATATATATATAATGGATAAATACATTTTATGGCGTAATAAATTATAATATATATTATTTTTTATAAATACATATTTACACATTTGATCATATATACTTATACAAAAAATTAATAGCCTAACTTATATAGACTATAGTAGTATAGTTAAATTTAATATTATACTAGTATGCGTTAATTATTATAAAATAATATATGTATACTATAATATAAATAAACTAAAAGTTTTAGTATTTGTAACCATCATATTATCACTAACATATATAATCAAATAATAAATTAGACACTATTATAATAACATGAAATTAGATACTCTAGTATGGAAATAAATAAACATCACTACAGCAGAAAAACTGGACCGAACCTAATCGAAATTGATAAATCCAGAAGTTCTAGTTTCATTGATGAATCGGTCCGGTACCGATTCTCCAATTCTCAGAACCGGTGTATATCGGTTCGGTTCTAAAATATGATCAAATCGAGCTGAACCTGACCGGTTACACCTCTTATAGAGGTAGAAAAAAAGTGAAAAAAAAAAAAAAAAGAAACACTAGCAATGTAATGTTGGGAATTGAAATGGGAGAAGAAAACATACACTAGTCCCTTTGTAATGCTTATGGTCGGTCACTTAGTGAAGTTAGCTGAAATGATGGAAAGCGAAATGGAATAATAATAAAAATGTTTGGATGAGAAAACTAGACGGCTGGAGTTTGTCCAGTTTCTCTCATTTCTTTTTTTAATAAATAATGATGTGGCAATGACATGTGTCACTGCTACGTCAGCACGTAACCAAGACTGCATTTTTGTCAAGTTGAGTAACAGGACTCTTTATTTTTTGGATGGATATGTATCCCACCATAAACGCGCAAGGTTGAGAGCCTCCCCTCGGTGCTCAGTCAGAACTCATGATCATTGTCTCTATCATCTGATAGGTGGAAACCCAAATTTTAAGAAGTAGTGAAACATTTAAGAGGGAGAAAGGGACTTGTGAGAATGAGATTGAAATATGTAGAAGAACATATTAATATGGCCACCGAAAAACACTCCTCTGTTTCAAGAGTTCAACTCACCACAATAAACTCCTCACCTATAGGATTTTTAGAATCAAGATAGTGGATATGTAATCTATTTGAATTTTGAATCTTACGATATAGCTATAAAGTAGGATAGCTGTTATTTTCATACTCTATTTAAAATCCTTGTATTACACAACTCAAATACAAAGGAAATTGAAAGCATAGCTTATTTCTACATGGTATCACAGAGCCCGACAAAGACCAACGTTTGATCCCAAATGGCCTCCTCCTTATCATCCACCTATAATACTGCAACTACCCCGCCCACCCCTCCATCCCTCTCAAATTTACCATTGTCTATCAGTATCAAACTAAATCATTATGCCAACTATCACGTTTGGAAAGCTCAAACCCTAGCATACTTCTATGGCCAAGCTATTTTTGGCTATCTTGATGGCACTGTAAAGCCCCCTCCCAAAGAAATTGATGCCCCTCATCCCCACCTCAAGTGCTATTGTTAAAATTCCAGCTTTCTTAAATTCTCACATAAAATAAAATAAATAATTAAACTTTTTCAAATCTCAAAACAAAAATAATATTAAAAATATATATTCTGAAAATATTTTATTCAACTATTAACTTAAATCTCAACTTATCTCATCTTATCTCATCTGTGAAAACAAACAAGGCCTTAAATGGCAATGCATGTTACTTATACTAATGTGTGTGTGTGTGTGTGTGAGAGAGAGAGAGAGAGAGAGAGAGAGAAGTGGACGTGTATTTTTAACAAACGGATTTTAATCCAACTAGGTAGTAGCCCATTTTAGAAAGATCTCGGAAAAAAGAAAAATATATGTCCATTATCCTACGGTTTAGCATAAGCAGAAGCAGAAGCAGTTTAGTGGGCACTCCTCCTCATATGGAAGGGTACTAGAGTTGCACAAAAATATGAAAACTTTTTTATTTATAAACTTAAGAGAATTACTTCGTCTATGAGCTCTACGTCGTGTCATTTCCATCTAATCAACCATCTCCAGTCAGTCGACCTCTGATCGATATGTCTCCTAATCTTGACACATGATCTACCATTCCAAAGGGAATGGTAGTTGAGTCTACCACAATGAGATTTGATTACAAATCTCAGGAAGTTAACAAATAATTCAACATATAGGTCAAAGATGTATACATAACAGTAAAAGCATGAATACATACATGATCAAAAATAAGCTTGACGTGACTTAACATTTAACATGGCATAAACTGACATGACTTGAACTTCAGCATAGACTGAACTGAAACTAAACTTGGCATGACACGAACTTAACTGAGACTTAACTTGACATGACATGAACTTGAATGTGAACTAACTTGGACATGAACTTAAACATGAATGTGAACATAAATTGAACTTGAGCTGAAACTAAATATGAACTTAACGTAAATTGAAACATGAACTAAACATAAAATTGAAATATGATTGAACGTGAATTGAGTTGAACATGAACTTAAACATGAACGTTGTTATAGTATGTGGCTCATATTCAGTGGAACACGTATATAAAGAAAGCAGGCTAATCCACTTGATGTATCCTATGGTTTGTACAAGACTAGATTTGGCACAAGCAATCAGTGTGATGAGCAAGTTTCTATCAAATCCGGGACGATAGCATTAGGATGTAGTTAAGTGGATCTTCAGATACTTGAAGGGTACTACAAACTGTGGCATCATGTTTAGCAGACAGTGGGGTATTATTGGAATTTTCTAATACCTCTTGTATTGCTAGGGTTTAGTCTAAATAAATACATATGATGTAATCCTAATTTGATACTTAGTGAAAATTCAACCCTCGCTCCTCTGAATGTAGGCACATTGCCGAACCACTTTAAATTATGTGCGTTTTTTCTTGTTTTATCTTTTTCATACTATTCATCATAATTGCCGCACGTAGCACAACAAACTTGAACATAAACTGAACTTGAACTGAAACTGAATATGAACTGAACGTGAACTTGAAATATGACAGAACGTGAACTTGAAAAGTGAATCGAACGTGTACTTGAGCTTTAATAACATGAACTTGAATTTGAACTGAATAATATGAGCATGAACGTGAAATACATGAACTTGAAATCTTGTTCAATAAACTGAACTTGAGTATGAACTTGAACATGAAGGTGAACATGAAATCTGACAATCAAAATGATTTTGCCAATTATTTCTTCAGAAATAGTGAACAATCAAAATGATTTCGCCTAACATATTTCGTCATAGATACTCAAACAATCAAAATAATTACACCATGAGTATTTTAAATGAGATACCCTAACAATCAGAATGATTTCGCTAGGAGTACCTAGTAATACTCTGATAATCAGAATGATTATGTCAGGAGCATTTGAGTAGCAATATTTTAACAATCAAAATGATTACGCCATAAGTACCTCGGTGAATTATAAATGGAGATGCTCCGACAATCATAATGATTACATTATGAGTATCCTTGGCATGACTGACTGAGAAAATATTGTTTTAGAGATACTCTATACTCTAGACATGATGTGACGTGAAGCGAAATGACAGATAACTTGACATACGTAACATAACATATACGTGCCGTATACATGACTTGACGTAACATGACATATACATCACTTGACTTAACATGAAACAAATAAATAATACATAACATGGAATAACATGTAACATCTAAAATTACACGATATGGCATAACGTGTAACACACAACATTACGTGACATGGCATAACGTGTTATAGATAACATTACATGACATGAAATAACATGTAACAGATAGCATTATAGGACATGGCATAACGTGTAACAGATAGCTATTTCATGACAAAATATAATATGTTTTACAAATGAATATTTCATGACAGAATATAATATATGTAACAGATAAACGTGTAGTAACATGGCATGGCATGATATATATGATAACATAAGTACATAACCAATAGTTCCTTTACAGCACAAATAGACAGTAATCTGACAATAAGTTAGAAGCTAACTTATAGTGATCATCGCATTACGGGGTTTAAGCACGAAATACAAGAAACTGTAAGTAGGGATTCTAAAAGTTATAAAATTTATCACTAACAGTTAGAGACATGAAAAATGCAGACTTAGAGTAAAATTATCATTTTACCCTCTACATAAGGGAAAATGACCATTTTTCCTCTAACTTAAGGATTTCACATTCTAACTCCAAAAATCACCAAAATTTATATTCCTCATGTAAATCTTGTCCTAAACTCAAATATTAACTGAGAAAAATTTAAAACCAAACACAACTATGAAAAAATCATAGGGCCGAAACTTCCAACTCCAAAATTCATGATCAAACCGACATATTGAAACAAATGTCCTCTTATCTTAAGCTTAAAAATATGGTTAAAACATCCAACAAAAATATACTTCTCATAGACACAAAACGTTTTAGAAAAAGAACCAAATTTTTTAACTAAAATACAAACCCTTGAATCTCAAGGTTTGACCTATTTCAAAACATCTCCAAGGACTCCAAAAATCTAAAACTTTCTTCAAACATGTTCATAACACATTCCTAAGAACTAAAATACTTTGAATCAACACATAAGAGTCACCCAAAATCACAAAATCTCACTTAAAGTACTCGGCTCCAACACTTGCCAAAAACAGAATTTTTTTCTCAATCTTGCTTTGATCAAACACTCGATTCGAGGCAAACCATTATGAGATCTTCATACCAAAACATCATATGGTTTAAAAATGTGTCCTAAAGTAGATCCAAGCATAAACTTAAAATCACATGGCTAAAAATAAACCAAAACATGGATCTAGCCAAAATTCATATCTCTGAAACTAATACAAAAAATCTTCAAATTAACATCCTAATATGTATATAAAAGGTTTAAGATTATCGGATAAAAATATCAAATCTATTGGAGTAAGATTAAGTCGCAAAAGATCCAAACTTTCTTAAAACAAAAAATATTTTTCCTCTTCCAGTTTCTAAGTTTCTAGATCTGAGAAAATATTTCATCAAAAGCTTTATTAATGCAACTAATCTCCACCCAAAATTCATATAAACATGTTAAAAACCCTCCATAAAAATTTCGGTCCAAGATTTTTCCATTATCTTGGTAAAAAACTCCAACATACAACACACTATCCAGATTCTCGCCTAGATTGACATTTCCAAGGTTATAACAACTTTTGAACAATTAAATGGCTATGTAGTAAAAAAAAAAAAGGTACCTATGAAAACTAGACTAAAAAAAGAACAACTTTCATGAAGGAATCATTGTGAGAAAATATATACAAGGGTTCCAAAAATGGAGTGCCAAAAGGCTCATAAATTTGCCCAAGAGAGCTTCTAGGTGTTCTCTCCAAGAACGGAAATGAAAATTGGTAAAGTGAGTGAAAGACTTGCACGCCTTATACACTTCTAAAAATTGAAGTATGGGCTTGAGTGACACATTGATGGATGGTGATTAGGTCACAAAAATGTACAAATAGTAAGTGATTTTCAGCCAAGGAAAGTTCCAAGAGAAGGGTGGTGGTGAGGTGGCCTTTGGCCTTCACATCGTCACGATTTTGGGGTTGTCATGAGCAGTGGATGGTCAGCCTTGAGTGGGTGGAACTTTCTCAGAAAATTTTGCTAAGGTGGCCAAAATTCGTGGGCCTAATGGGCCTTAAACAAGTGGGCTTTATTTTAGGATTTAAAGAGGGTTTGGTTAGGGTTTGAAATGCTATCAAGCCTAAATCCAATTTTTTATTTGGCCCAATCAAATTTTCAAGGTTTAAAGGATTGAATAATGATGTCATAACATGGATTTGAATAATTAATAGCATGTGGAAGTGATTTAATCAAGTGATTAAACACAATGCTAGAAATCAGATCAATTAGGGTTTGGAGGCCAACTTTAGGGTTTGGGGAAACCGTTTAGGGTTTCGGTTTCATCCAAACTTTTAGAGTTTCAATTAAATTCTAAATATTTAGGGTTTCACTAGGGTTGAGACCCTCATTGGTTTGGCACAATTTGGTTAGTTGGATGGAATAGCGTTTTGGTTAGGTGGCATGATCTCACACCTTGATTTCCTTCACATTTCCATCTCATGGTTTCTCTTAGTACCAAGTGTCCAATACTATTCACCAAGTATGGTTAAGATCTTGCCAAATGTCCAAATAAAATTACTCTAACCTACTTTGGACATTCCACACTGTGATTTTGAAAATACTACACTAAGTGCTACTATTGAGGTTACTATTCACTCCGAGAAAAGGAAAAATTAACTTTGCACTGAAAAATCTTAAACATACACACTCAACTAACCGTGTAATTCGTTTATCAAAATTTAACCTCGAAGTCCCTCAAAATATTAAAAAACGCATTTTGAACAAGTGTTTCATCCGAAAACTGAAAATGAGATTATTGAACCATAAAATCCTAAATATTCCTCTGAGTCTAATGGTTTAGACAATATCACATTCTAACATTTATAACTATCTTAAATAAATAAAATCATGTTTCTGATACCATAGTGAGTTTTAACATTGACTATGCTGACAGACTAAAACTAACACAATTGGTCGATTTGTGAAAACTTAAAGAGTTTCTAGGAGGTTTCTAAAGCCTATAGAAATTCCACCATTGAATTTCTAGTATGCTATTACACAAAACAATTAAAGAAATAAATTAAACACTAGCTTTTATTTTGGAAACTTTCTTGGAGGATGGTTTTGGGTTCTACAAGCAGGTTCCCAAGGCATCTCCATGTCATTAGTTAAATCATAAAGGTCCCATTTGCATTGAGAAGTTATCTCAATTTATCTCATCTTATCATTACAATTTTTTTCAGATTTTTACATGAAATATAATAAACAATTTAATTTTTACAAATCCCAAAACAATAATAATATTAAAAAAATAATATTTTAACAATATTTTATTTAATTTTTAACTTTCATCTCAATTCATCTCATCACAACTCTCAATCCAAACGGAGCCTAAAGTAATTATATAACCGTATGAATCCGATTCCTCCTTTATCCACTTAACATGTGGAATCAATCAACTATATATTGCGATGTGGCTGATAGATGCGATGCCCATTAATGGGGCTCTCGTACTAAAGTTTCTATGGCTCCCATTTGAAGAACCTTTGTTCTTTAAATGGAATATTTAAACCCAACTTTATGGAACAAACCATATCATCCTTTCTTTTTCACTTAAAATTTAAATGGATATGGAGTGGTATTTTTAGCGAATAATTCACATTTGTCAAGTATTTACGTTTTATATTAATAAATTAAATAGATATTATAAGGATGTTTTGGGTTATTTAGAAATTACAAGAAAAATTAATGGTGTTTAATTCGCTGCTCGGAAAGCCATGCAATATTATCCAAATGTGTATACAGCCAAAGCCAGAATATCTTAAGCATGAATTGAGAATGAATGCAGATTAAAATTAAAGGGATTAGGTATGGGAAATTAGGAGTAGGAGAAAGAAGAGGTAGAAACCTTCTACCATCCTTATAAATTCATATATATGCCTTTTAACTTAGTACTTTGGGACTGAACAACTTTCTTTGATCTATCTCTAGAGCTACAGATTGGATTGCAAAGAAAGTTTTCCAAACGAACAACTAAAACACATACATATATGTTTGCCAAAAGTAAATATAGAAAAATAAAATAGAAAGTTGCAAATACAATTTTTCATATATCTACTTTGCATCCTGGAGATCCAAGCAAGGGAACCTGACCGACAAAACCTTTCTTCAAGTCCAACAACACATCACATTTCACATAAATCCCATAATGCGCAGTCTTTATAGCCCCAACCAGCTTCCATCTCAGCCTCCCCATCAACACCAAACTCAACCCCATGACCCCATACGCCTCATCCATCACCAACCCATTTGCTACCTCCACCGACGTCGGTATTTCCCCACCGCAAACTACCGGTGACACTGTCACGATGCGGTGGTGCTTGTGGAAAAACGGAGCCAGCATCACCTTGGGCGTTATGGCTTGGTTTCTATACCATACAGAAACTGAAAGACTGTCGTAGTAAATGGAGATGCGCTTGTTTGGGTTTCTTGTGACGACCGTGAACTGCATGTTGGTGGTGACGAGCGGCGCTGCCGAGAAGTTAAGCTCGTTGATGGTGGTGCCGATGACCTTGAACTGAGGGTTGTGGGGGCGGTAGACTAGCCAAAGTGTAAGGGCCGTCGCACCAACTAATAGGAAAAAGATAGTGATGCATCTGCAAATAACTTTTCGTCGGCCTTTGTGTGAGCATTTGCATTCTTCGGTCATTTTGGAGTGGGGTTTTGGGTTTATGCAGGAGGAGGCTCTTCTGCCTTCGAAGGTGATGTATATAAGAGTTCAGAGAGAGGAAGAAAGAGTTGAGAAGGAAATGTTGAGGGGAAGAAGAATCAACGGGAGAATAGAAGGAAAAAAGGAAGGGAAAAGAGCGTAGAGTTGGAGAAGGGAAACGAGTTGGTCACTTCTTTCTAAGCAAACAAGTGGGGTCAATATTTTTTTTTTTTTTTCCTTTTTTCCTCTAAGCAAATGCAAAGGATATTAATTAAAAAGGAAAAAAAAATCTACCGGGTTGGACAAGGATCCCACGTAAATACAACCTACTAATCGAAATGGCAACCGATTATAAAAGGTAAATTTTTCTGTAAAACATAGACTCAAAATCATCTCCTATAAGACAAGAGGGCTTCCCTCGTCCTTCCTACCCTTCCTTCCTTCCTCCCTTGGTCTCTTTCCTATTTTCCTCAATTGTCGATAGCTTTTCTTTTTCCGTATATATTCTCTACCTTGGTAATGTTTCAATTCATTGCGCGCTTTCCAACCACTCACAATTCACTAGGGGGGCATTCCCATCCACCGCTCACCCACGGCTGTCCCATAGGGAAATTCAAACACATGGTAGAAATTAACAAAATTATAAAATACCAAAAAAATAACAAAATACCACAAAAAATACCATCGAATCGAAAACAATGAACAAACCAACAAAGATACAAAATACAAATACAACACAATACACATTGTCTACGAAAGGGAGAGATGGTCTGATAGACTAAGAAGAGGAGTCGAGGAGGAGAATGAGAAGAAGAGGATGTGATCCATGCCTCCATGGTGACTATAAGAGGGAAAGAGGGCAACGACGTAGAGAGCGAGAGAGAAAAGAGAGAGAGTGAGGGGAGAAGATTGAAGAGATAAGAGACTGCAGGGGGAAGGGGGAAAGGGGAATTAGGGTTAACTTAACCCCCCCGAAAAAAGATGACGTTTCGATGTTTGGTTTTTAAAAAGACATTATTCGTTACAAAAACGACGTCATCTTGGTAACAAATATAATATATATTTTTTGGGCCGGGGTGCAGAGTTTAGGGTGCTGAGGGGGGCGGGCTTGGACTATTGATTTAGGAGTGAATGAGCACATAGCGCGAGATAAAGTTGGGTTTGTGAAATATTTTCTTATTGCAGCTGGGACTTGTGACATCAAGGTAGGAAATAGAGCTAGTGTGAAGGTGCTGTGAGTTGGTACCTACAAGCTAGACTTGTAAAGCGATCACACTTTATTGCTCCATGATGTGCTATATGCTTATGAATTTCGACGAAACTTACTTTCGTAGTTACTTTAGTTGGACTTAGTTTTCATATTTTGTTTGAAAACAATTGTATTTCTATGTGTTTTAGTAACGTTTTTTACGGTTATGTTTTTCTCTTAGACAGTTTTATGATAATGAATTTGGATTATTTAAATGTGAATAAATTTACTGCTTTACTTACTACATGGATAACCTAGACTCAAATAAATGTAATGCTAGGCTTGGTGATATTTGGTAAGAAATGATTACTAGATTAGCTAAAGAATGCCTTATAGGCAATCTAGCTAAAGTCATATTGCCTACATGTGAACATTGTTTGATGGGAAAACTAAAGATAAAACTATTTGAAAAAGCAACGAGGGCATATTTTCCATTGCAATTAGTCCACTCAAATATTTGTCACCCAATGAGTATGTGGCCAAGGCACGAGACTGTCTATTGCATCATACTTATATATGATTTTTCATGATCTGGTCTTGTTAATTGGATCACCCAAGTATGAAGCATTGGACTACTTCAAACAATACATGAGCTTAGTTGAGAATTAATTAGAAAAGATTGTAAGGGCTCTGGGAACTAACTGTGGATGTGAATATCTATCTAAGCAGTTTAAAAGGTTTTGTGATGAAAAATGAATAAAAAGATAGTTAACAATGCTGAATAAGCTACAACAAAATGGCATGACAGAAACTGAAGGAAAGCTTTCGTGGTGGCTCTGCAAGATGACAATGAGCCTAGAACAATTCAAGAGACTCTCTCATCATCTACTAAGAATGAGCGGATTAAAACACTAAATAATGAAATATAGTCTATGAGGACCAACGAGGTCTAGGATATGGTAGACCTACCACTAGGGCGAAAGGCCATTGGTAAAAAAATGGGTTCTAAAGGTAAAGAAACAAATAAGATGGGTCAATAGAGAGGTACAAAACTCGCCTCGTAGCAAAATGATATACCCAACAAGATGGTGTAGACTATAAGGAAAAATTTTCTCCAGTAGTAAGGTTTGTCTCAATTCATCTGATTCTAGCCATAGTAGCATATAGAGATTTGGAACTCTATCAAATGGACATTAAGACAACATTTCTAAATGGAGAACTGGATGAAGAGATTTATATGGATCAACTCACAAACTTTGTGGTCAAAGGTCAAGCCCGTAAAGAGTGCAAACTCAAGCAATCTATATATGGCCTAAAGTAATTATCTAGATAGTGGTATCTTAGATTCCATCAAGTCATTCTATTAAATGAGTTTATGATGATTCCAGAAGACCACTGCGTCTATGTAAAACACTCCAAGAAAAGTTTTGTTTTATTGTCATTGTACATTGATGACACTCTATTGGCTAGAAATGACAAGTGGATGATTGTCACTATTGAGGAGTGGTTGTCCCTCAATTTTGAGGTAAATGAAATGGGTGAAGGAAAATACAAATTTGGGTGTTAAGATTTATAGAGACTGTTCAAAGATACTTCTGTGTTTGTCTCAATAGACTTACATGAAGAACATTCTTGAGTGCTTCTAAAGAATGAGTGTAAACCTATGGACATCCTTATTGCCAAAAGCGAGAGCTTATGCAAAGAAATGTTTCCCAAGACTCCAAGAGAAATAGAAAAGATAACTCATGTTCCCTATTCTAGAGTTATAGGTGGCCTAATGTACGTAACGATTTGTACTTGGCCAAACATATGGTATGCAGTTGGTCCAATTAGTAGATTACAATTGAACCCCAGATTGGCTCATTGGAAAGCAATAAATAGGATTTTAAGATATCTCAAGGGGACTACAGATTGTATTGTGATATCATGATTCAAATTTGCAAGTGAAAGGTTATAGCGATTCTGATTGGGGTAGTAACCTAGACGAGCACAAATCAACAACTAGGTATTTTTTTCTTTTCAAACAATGGTTCCATTACATGGAGTAGTAAGAAACAAACCTACATAACCTTGCCCACCATGGACGTGGAATACATAACATCTTTAGCAGCAATTTAGGAAGCTATTTGGTTGAAGAGGTTCCTTTAGTTGCTAGGCATCGACACTGATACTTTTGATCTGGTAAAGATTTTTTGTGATAGCATGGTTACTCTCACATATGCTAAAAACCCAATGTATTATGGAAGAACCAATTAGATTGTTATCTGATACAACTACTTCAGAGACAGGGTGGCAGAAAAGGAAGTGGCTCTGAAACATTTGTCTGAAACAAATGTTCTAAAACATTTGTGGTTGCTGATCCCCTAAAAAACTCATAGCGAAAGATACTTTTTTGCCTCATGTTAGGAGTTTAGGATGGCATAGACTATAATTATAATTTTTTTTTTTCAGTTGACAAAGTAATGTAGCCTTCCCTTTGAGATATTAAAGTAATATGATATTTTTCTAAATTTGTCTTTACCATATGGCATGACTTGTATACACACACACACCAACACAAGGTATGTCAACAAACTTAGATCAGCTTACTCACATGAGTGATCGCCTTTGGTGCTGCATAGAGCTAGCGAGTAGAGATGAGACATTGTGCTCCCAAATACTTGTCCAAAATAGATAAGTTGAATGGCACAAAATGAGGTGATGTATGACATTTAAAAGGATCGTGCATGTACACCCCACGATCCATGTAGCCTACAGTTAGTTGCTAGACCCTTTTTGGAGCTTTCGAGGTGAGCAAATAAAGTGAATCGGGTTAGGCATAAAGATGGTGTATGTTTCATATTACAGCTGTAAATGAACCAGTCTATTCAATAATCCACTCGGTACTCACCTGGTTAAACTCAACTCATGGAAAAAAGCTCGCCAGTGAAAGTAGATTCCCACTCAATTAGTAAATGACACATACTCGATAAAACTCATGTAACAGCCAGTTAGAAATTCAATAGTGGAATTTCTATAGGCTTTAGGAATCTCGTGAAAACTTCGTAAGTTTTTACGAATCGATTAATCACATACATGTTCGTTGGTCAACATAGTCAGTGTTACAACTCACTGTCGTGCCAGAAGCACAATCTTATTTAATTGAGATAGTTAGAAGAGTCAGAATGTAATATGGTCTGCGTCATTAGACTCAAAGGAATATTTAGGATTTTATGGCGAAATAACTCATTTTTTAGTTTCTGGACAAAATGCTTGTTTGAAAACATGTTTTGATTATTTTGAGGCCCTTCAAAATTGAATTTTGATAAACAAATTGCACAGTTAGGCTAGTGTGTATATTTATAATTCTATAGTGCAAAGTTTATTTTCCTTTTCCCGGAGTGAATAGTAATCTCGATAGTAGCACCAAGTGCAATGTTTTCAAAATCAGAGTGTTGAATGTTCAAATTAGGTTAGGGAAGCTTTATTTGGACACATGGAGAGATCTTAGCCATAATTGGTGAATAGTATTAGACACTTGACACCAAGAGGAACCATGAGATGGAAATGTGAAGGAAATCAATGTATGAAATCCTGCCACCTAAGCAAACCATTATTCCATCCAATTATCCATTTTGTGCCAAACCAAAGGGGGTTTCAACCCTATCGAAATCCTGAATGGTTGAAATCCAATTGAAATCTCAAAAGCTTGGTTGAAATCGAAACCTTAAATGGTTTTCCCAAACCCTAAAATTTGGCTCCAAACCCTATTTGATCCGATTTCTAGTATTGTGTTTAATCACTTCATTAAATCACTTCCACATGCTATTATTAATTCTTTAAATTCATGTTATCACATCATTATTCAACCATTTAAACCTTAGAAATTTGATTAGGCCAAGAAAAATTGGATTTGGGTTTAATAGCATCTCAAGCCCTAACCAAAGCCTCTTTAAACCCCAAATTGAAGCCCACTTGTTTAAGACTCATTTAGGCCCACGAATTTTGGTCACCTTGGCAAAGCTGCTTGAGGAAGTTTCCATCCACCCATGGCCGGCCAACCTCTACCCATGACAACCCCAAATAGTCACTTGATGTGAGAAGAAAATGCCACCTCACCACCACCCTTCTCTTGGAAGTTTTCTTGGCTGAAAACCACTCACTTTTTGCACCTTTTTGTGACCTAATCACCATCCATCAAGGTGTCACTCAAACCCATACGTCACTTTTCAGAAGTGTATTAGGCGTGCAAGTCATCCTTTCACTCATTTTATCCCTTTTTATTTCCGTGTAACAGCCCGCTAGAAATTCAATGGTGGAATTTCTTTAGGTTTTAGGAATCTTGTGAAAACTTCATAAGCTTCCACGAATTAACCAATCGCGTAGGTTTTAGTCTATCAGCATAGTCGTGTTGCCACTCACTATGGTGTTAGAAGCGCGATTTTATTTATTTGAGATAGTTAAAAATGTCAGAATGTGATATGGTCTGCACCATTAGACTCAGTTGGTTATGGTACGTCTTAGGTTTAGATATTTTTTTTATAGGTTTCAAATATTATCAAACACCAAAATGTTCTAACAATGGTATATTCTAGATGAGTTTACATCCTTTTAGAGTATTTTTTTTATTATTTGAGTGCGTTTGCATTGTTTTTGTGTTCCCAAGGTTTGTTATCCCAATGAATGCATCAGTTTCCATCATGTCTTTGAAGAAAAGTTTTTAACATTTTCTAATGCTTCAACTTGGAAAGGAGAATCCACAAATATACCCAACTCACAACACAAATCAATGGACTCAGTCACTCAACTACAACTCATAACCATAAGTATAAAAAGTACAAAAGTATTGTGACTCGTAAAACTAAATAAAACCTTCTTCGTGCTAACTGTTTCATCTATTGATATATTAAAATCATATGTATGAACTATTAAATAAAGTTTTGGTAATTTGTAATTTCATTTCACTGGTATGTTTGACTGGTAATAGTTTTAGAAGCATCTTCCTTCTTCTCCAAAAGGAATTGGTTTAGTAACATTATGTTATACAAGTTGTAAAAGTGATTATATATTCTAAAGGTTTTGCTGGAAACCAGCTAGAAAATTGAATCTAATTTCACTTGAAAACAATGTTTTGAATACCGTACCGGATGCCGTATTGGTCAAGGCACTGGAACGAAATATTTCGATACCGGTACCGTTTCGGGATAGTCAATATATGAATAAATTATATATATAAATATATGTATATAAATTATATTTCAAAATAATAGTCTATATATGAATAAATTATATATAAATAAATATATATATAAATTATAAATAGCCTAGTCTGAATTGAGGGTTAAAAAATGAGCTTGTAGTGTGAAAAAATGAAAAAAAAAATTAAGGCCGAAATATCGGCCGGTACACAGGCCGGTACAGGCAGAAATATTGGCCGGTACAGTCGGTACCGGCCGGTACGGCTGGTATTTGGGCCAGTACGAAATATATATAGTACCTGTACCGGCCCAGTGGTTGGTACGGCAAATACCTACTGTACCGGCTGGTATGGTACGGTATTAATAACAGTGCTTGAAAATGTCATGTAAGAAAGTCTCATTTAACTATTCTAGTCCCTCAAGTCTCATTTAACACATCAAGCCATGTAAAAGTCTCATTTCAGAAACACCCAAAGGAAATGAAGTAGCAATCAAGAAGATCCCATGTGGCAAAACAGAAAGGAAATTAAATAATGAAACATGAAGATCTGGCAAATATTACTTTCTAGTCAAATTGAAAATTGAAAATGAAAATGAAAATGAAGATCTACGTCTACCCACTTGTTAAATTGAAAATGAAAATCCTAAATAGTAAAATTACCAATTAGCAATTGACGTTGTGACGGTGGTGTGAAGACGGCAATAAGGCAAATGGTGGTGTGGCACTACGGCAGCAGCAGTGTGAAGAAACCAGACGTAGAGGAACTCATGGTGAGAGAAAGAATCAGAGAACTTGAGAAGTTAAGAACGGAGAGGGAAGAAGAAAGGCAATGAGGGCTTCTTATTTAGGTAGCAAAACAACGTCGCTCCTATTTAAATGGAACGCCATCATTTAAGTTAGGAATAAAAAAAAACATAGGTGCAAAACGATGTCGTTTTGCATTTGTATTTTAAAAAAAAAAATTCAGAGTTTGGAGTCAGAATTCGGAGTCCCCTTGGACTCCGAACTCCGACTCCATTTAAATTTTCGGAGCCACTTCAATTCTGAGTCTGATTTCCAATCACTCCGACTCCGTCGAAGTCAAAATCAGAGCGGAGGTCGGATGGAGTCAGAATTCTCATAGATTTGCATAGCCCTAATGTAAAAACTTTAGGAAATTATTCAATCAGATCTCTTAATAAAGATGCAGCTAGCCAAGACGAATGACGTATTTATTCATTGGTATAGGATATGATCAAGCTAAGATAGGACTCCTAACATTGTCTTGTGAGCTTGAATTATTTGTTGGAATTTGGAAGTGGATTCTCAATCTAATAATCGCAAGCATGTGTTTTAGGAAGTAACACTTGGTGAGTAGAAAGGTACCGACAAACCTCGGTGGACGCAACAACTAGGAGGAACAAAATCCTCCAATGGATGGAGGACAAGGGATAGCAGAAGCTCTTCATTTACTGACATATGTGCTCAGACAACAACAACAATAGCAGCAAGTGCCTGTACATAGACCTGAAGTTAGAGGCAGTCCCTACGAGAAGTTTTTGGTGCACCACTACCCAAGCTTCATCCGCAACAAAGGGCCTATGAGGGCAGACAAGTGGATAATCGACCTCGAACAGACTTTTGAGATATGTTGTTGCACCGAGGACCAGAACGTACTCTATGCTGGGTATCTGTTCCAAGGAGAAGCCGATAGATGGTGGGATACACGAAGCCAACTTCTGAATAAGGAATTGGGAAACGCCTTAACTTGGGAAAGATTCATGGATGGTCCGATAATCGATTTTTTCTAGAATTGATGAAGCAATAGAAGACTCTGAAGTTTGCATCACTAGTATAAGGCAGCATGTCTATGGAACATTATGTTGCCAAATTTATGGAGTTAGAGAGGTTTGTATCTCACCTAATTTCTATTGAGAAGATGCAAGCCCAAAAGTTTCAAGTAGGTTTACAGCCATGGATCCGCATCCAAGTGGCTTGGATCTGGATTGAGAACTACCAAGAGTTGGTTAGTGTGGCAACTATTGCTGAAACAGAGTATATGGGTTTAACTACCCATGTTAATTCGGAGAAGAAAAGAGCTTACCCATTCACTGTCAGTGGAAGCTTAGATAATAAGAGGGTGATGATCAGAGCAGACTAAGGAAAGGGCATCATGACTGGAGGATAAATGCCCATTCCACTACTTGCCAGTAGAAACTGTGGCAAGAAGCATGGAGGCGAAAGCAGATTTGCCTCAGGGGCTAGTTTCATTTGTGGTCAGCTAGGCCATATGAAGATAGATTGTCCCAATGAGGCTCAGGAAAGTGGAATTGCCCCCAACATTGACAACAAACCAAAGCCAAGGAATCATGTACCTATTTGGGTATTCGCTATCACTCTAGGAGATGCAACTGCTAATGTCCCAAGAACAGAAGGAGTTGTTGTCATCCCTGGTATCTCTCTAGTACTTTTTATCTGTAAGCTTAGCTAAGATTAGTTTGATTATAATTTGTGGTAGTACTGCTTCATAAACAATGATTAAGCAACACCAAAGCATCGTGGTTTCTAGCTTTTACGCTATTGGTTTCAAGTGAGCCACTATTTTTAGTGACTTTAGCATCGTACATGAGTTCAGTTTGCAAGCCGAATAGTTACTCAGGTGGTAAGAGTAACAATTTACATTAGGACTATTATTGTTCATACTAGTGTAGACAAAGAATACCCTTTAGTAGTACAAGGAAGGCTTTACGTCACAAAGAACGCTATCCACCTCATCACCTGACCACATGGATGGAACAAGATGTTTTCAAAGCAAGGATAGCACAGGATGGAGCTGAGTCCAGCCGAGTGGTAAAGGAGTGTGTCGTAGCCGCCAACGTTGAGCCTGCAATGTTAGGACTATCTATGTCATCGACTCACCGTGGACGTTTGCTAGTGGAGGGTCAAGTACTGGATAGCGATGATAAAGACGTCAAACAACACCCCGGCCCAGGTCATAACGTGGTGTATGATTAGATATGTCCAGTGATGGACAATAGGCTTGGTGAGTAGCATTTTCTCCATTGTCTAGTATGGTTGTTTTAGTATTTGCATCGATTTTCAGTAGGGGTGCTACCGACACCATACGGTGCGGGATAGCCCCCTCCCCGGCCCCCGCCCCATGGGGTTTTCACTCCAACCCCCGCATCCTAGGGGCAGGGCAGACTCCTAATCCGCCCCAACCCCCGCCAATTTTAATAATGGACTATAGTCTACTAGGCCCAAAAATTATTCCTGAGTTCAAAAGTGATAAAAACACATTTGTAAAAAAGTGATCAAAAATACATTTTTGGACCCAAATTGTAAATTTAAATTTGTAAATATGACTATAATTTAAAAATTATGTAGTTTTTAAATTTACTAGTACATATTTTGTGTAAATTGTAGTGTAGTAGGGTCGCCCTTTTATAGATTGTCTTCACATACAAGTCTCACACTTAAGCAATGTGGTACTCTTGTAATGCCTTGGCAATTTATGAATGGGTCACCCTACTACCCTACAACTTACACAAAATATTAAGTAAAAGTTCTACTTAATAAATATTACTATATTTATATGTGGTAGAAATAATAAATATTTATAAATATGTATAGTATAAATATATATATAAATATATATTTGTACAATAATATATATATAACTGTGGGTGGGGGAAATGCTGGGCGGGGTTGGGCCCTCCCCGCCCCCCGCCCTCACTAGTGGGGCCAAATGCGGGGCGGGGCAGTGGGGTGCTGGGCCTTGCTGCCCACCCCTAATTTCAACGATGAAATCTTTTTTTTTTTTAGGAGAGAATGATGTAATAGCCCGCTAGAAATTCAATGGTAGAATTTCTAGCAGGCTTTGGGAAACTCAGAAAAACTCCATAAGTTTTCATTAATCGACCAATCGTGTACGTTTTAGTTTGTTTGCATAGTCAGTATTACCACTCACTATGGTTCCAGAAGAGTGAATTTATTTATGGTCAGAATGCAATATGGTATGTGCCATTAGACTCAGAGGAATATTTAGGATTTTATGGCGCAATAAACCTATTTTTAATTTTCGAACGAAACGCTTGTTCAAAAATGTGTTTTATATATTTTAAGTCCATTCGGAGTTGAATTTCGATAAACGAACTACATAGTTAGGTTAGTGTATATATTTAAAATTTTACAGTGTAAAGTTTATTTTCACTTTTTCTGGAGTGAATAGTAACCACAATAGTAGCACCAAGTGCAATGTTTTCAAAATCAGAGTGTGGATTGTCCAAATTAGGTTAGGGAAGTTTTATTTGGACAAATGGAGAGATCTTAGCCACACTTGGTGAATAGTATTGGACACTTTGCACCAAATGGATCTATGAGATGAAAATGTGAAGGAAATCAAGGTGTGAGATTGTGCCTCCAAAGCAAAATATTATTCCATCCAATCATCCATTTTGTGCCAAACCAAAGAGGGTTTCAACCCTATCGAAACCTTGAACGGTTGGAATCCATTGAAACCACAAAAACTTGGTTGAAACCAAAACCTTAAACGGTTTTCCCAAACCTTAAAATTGGCCTCCAAACCCTATTTGATATGATCTCTAGCATTGTGTTTAATCACTTCATTAAATCACTTCAACATGCTATTATTAATTTCTCAAATTCATGTTATCACATCATTATTTAACCCTTTAAACCTTGAAAATTTGATTGGGCCAAGAAAAATTGGATTTGGGTTTGATAACATCTCAAACCCTAACCAAAGCCTCTTTAAACCCGAAATTAAAGCCCACTTGTTTAAGGCTCATTAAGGCCCATGAAGTTTGGCCACCTTAGCAAAGCTTCTTTTGGAAGTTTCCACCTACCCATGGCCGGCCAACCTCTACCCATGGCAGTCCCAAATAGTCCCTTGATGTGAGAGGAAAGGGCCACCTAACCACCACCCTTCTCTTGAAAGTTTCCTTTAGTTGAAAACCACTCACGATTTGTGCCTTTTTGTGACCTAATCACCATCCATCACCCTTCAGCTAGATCCATGTTTTAGTTTATTTTTAGCTATGTTATTTTAAGTTTAATAACTAAATCTACTTTAGGACATATTTTTAAACCATATGAGGTTGTTGGTTTGAAGATTTCATCATAGTATGTCTCAGATCAAGTGTTTGATCAAATCAAAGTTGAGAAGAAATTTTGTTTTTGACTAAGTGTTGGAGCTGAGTAGTTCAAGTGAGATTTTGTGATTTCTGGTGGCTTTTATATGTTGATTCAAAGCATGTTAGTTCTTAAGAATGTGTTATGAGCATATTAGAAGAAAATTTTGAATTTTTGGAAGTTCTTGGAGATGTTTTGAAAGATGTCCAAATCTTGAGATTCAAGGAGGATCTTTCTTACAATATTTCGGTTTGATCATGAGCTTGGAAGTTGGAAGAAATTGCAACAAAAATCAAGAGATATGGCCTTTGGAAGTTTTTGCCTTATGATGTTTTTCATAGTTGTATTTGGTTTTAATTTTTTCCAAGTTGATATTTGAGTTTATAACAAAATTTACATTTCTTTACATGAGAAATGTAAATTTTGGTGATTTTTTGAGTTAGGATGTGAAGTCCTTAATTTAGGAATAAAATAGTCATTTTCTCACATATAAGAGTAAAATCATAATTATACTCTAAGTTAGCATTTTTCATCTCGTTAAGTTATTAGTGACAAAGTTTTTGACTTTAAGAATCTCTACTTACAGTTTCTCGTGTTTCGTACTTTTCTTCGTAAAACGCGACGATCACTGTAAGTTAGCTTTTAACTTGCTGTTAGATTACTGTGTATGTATGTTGGTATGAGAACTATGGTTCTTGTACTTATGTTATCATATATGTCATGCCATGTCATGTCCCTACATGTTTATCTGTTACACAATATATTTTGTCATGTAATATTTATCTATTATACATTATGCCACGTCTCTAAATGTTTATCTGTTTCATGTTATGTTATGTCATGAAATGTTTATCTGTTTCACGTTATGCCATGTCATGATATGCTTTTTGTTTCATGTTATACCATATCACAAAATATTTGTTTGTTACATATTATGTCATGTCACGAAATGTTTGTTTGTTTCATATTGTATCATGTTATTCATCTCACGTACATGTCACGTTATGTTACGACAGGTTATCTGTCCTTTCGCTTCATATCACGTCATGTCTCGAGTACAAGGTGTGTCTCGAAAATAATTTTGTCACGTCAGTCAAATCAATTTCAAGTTTCATGCAATGTTATTTCACGTTCAATTTAAGTTCATGTTATCAGTTAATTTATACTACGGTCAAGAAATATACGATCTACCTGGTACTACAGTCAAGGCATATTCGCTGCCTGGTACTACAATGAAGGAATATAATCTGCCATAATATAATCTGTTGTAATACAAAATGATACTCATGATGAAGGTGTATGAGCTATTTGAGTACTCCCATTTTCTAAATCAGAATGCATAATTTCAATTACATGAGCTAGCATTTCCGGTTCAGTTCAGTTGACGTTTAGTTTAGTTCAGTTCATGTTTAGTCTCAGTTTAGTTCACGTTTAGTTCAAGTTCAAATCATGTTCAGTTTCATGTCTAACTATATGTCACGTTTAGTTCACATCAATTCAATTCTTCTCATATCAACTCAAGTCATGTTAGTACACGTCTTGTTAAACGTCAAGTCACGTTAAACTTATTTATGATCATGTATGCATTTGTACTTTTACTGCCATGCATGTATATTTAACATGTATATTAAGTTATCTATTAACTTGCTGAGATTTGTAATCAAATCTCACTTGGTATTTCCAACTACCATTCCCCCTAGAATGGTAGACGATGTTCAGGATTTGGAGAACCCACGCATGAGAGGTTGGACAAGGTCGAATAGAATGTGGAGCAGATAAAAAGTTGATGGAACGTAACCCCCATTTTCTGGATGTCAGTTTGGATATCATAGTTGAGCTACATGAACGGCTCAGCGAATTAGTACAATAGTTTTTATTTCCAGTCTGTAGTTAGGGAGCGATTTCTCCTTTACTCTTTATGTTACAGACTTGTTAGACAAGTACTGTAACCTTTTAGATACTAGTTATCATATGAATTTTATTAAGCATGTTTATGTTTTTGGATATATTACTTCTGGTACATAGTATTGCTGAAAAAAAAAAATTATCCGTTGCGAATATTGCATATTACTATATGTATAGTAGGTGCATTGCATCCTTAATTGTTATGAACGGGGCATGAAATCTTGTATTGCATGCCCCGACGCTTTAAGTTCCATTAAATCCCAAGCGGGATTTGGGGGCGTCACAACTCGACTCAACTCGGCTAAGGCTCGTTAATGCCCGTTCGTTTATACTCAAGTCGACTTGTTAGCTCGACTCAATTAAATCTCATTCATATATTGATAAATATATACATACACATATGTATATATACGCATATATATGTATTGGCTAATAATATAAGCATAGCACTGTTATAATTAAATATATAATATGTAACCTAATTACTTATGTCTATATATTGAATATATTTCATAGCTATATTTTATAATTTATATAATAATTAGTTGATAAGATTTAATAATTTTATATACTAGTATGTGGGAACCGCGTATGAAATAGATATATACTATCATATTATGTATATGTATTAATAGTATATGTAGGCATATAATATATTGTTATTATGGATAAATATCAACTAGTTAAATATTAATTATTTATAAATTTTTAAAATCTTATAATTCAATAGAGGTTGTACTTGTTAATTGTACAAATTCGATATTAGATTTTTTATTTTTTATTTATTTAATTTATTAATTATTAAATCTTATTTAAAAATTAAAAAATAAATAAACAACTTGAGCTCCGAACTCGAGCCCGAGTTGAGAGTTTAGCTTGCCAAGTTGAGCTCAAACAAAAAATAAATAAAAATCTAGAGCTTGAGTATTTTGTGTCAAGCCGAGTTTGGCGAGCCCTATTTTATATGAAAATACGCTCTTTGAGAAAAAGAAATCTACCGTAGCATGTATTTCATACTACATATGTTTATCCAACCAAATGTAGAAGTGAGTGAATGGTTTCCTACTTCTTCACCATGTAAGTCCCATTCTTATTTATGAGTGCATTTTTTTTTTACCTTTGACTATGTCATAAGATAGAGGTTTTGGCTTGAGGTATTTTTCTTCCACTGTGAATATTTTCTTTGAGTTCTAACCGTTCTTGTACTTGATGATAAGTTTTAGAAAGTATCATATTTAGATTGAAAGTCTCTAAAACTCATGATTTCAATGATTTAAATTATTGATGGTTCAACTCTTATTTTAAATATTATTAAGTTGTGGACAAGTGTTGCATGAAAGAACCTCATCATAAAAAAGAGTACGTTTATGGTGTCAGGGAGTTTTTAGAGTTCACATGTGATAGGTGTGCCACAATAGGTCAATTTGTCGCTCGTTTTAAAAAAAGGGATTTGTTGCACGCGTAGAAGGTATGGGTTGCATAAGCATTCTATTAGTAATGAGATTCGTAATGGGTACGACGATAGGAGTTATATCTTATTGCGCTACCGATGCCCAAATCGATAATGAACCAAGACATGGAGGCTCTAGTCAGATAAATGCCATGTTGCCTATATTTTTATGGGGATAATCACATAATAAACTCTAATGGGATAGGTCTTTACATCCAAAAGAAACCCAACTCATGCCAAATGCATGTAGTCTGATTGATATAATCATCAGCATCCAAAATAGAGGTTTAGATTTCGAAACCCCACTCCAAAAACAAAAAAAAAAAACAAAAATCCAATTCATCCAATAAACATTTATAGGCTTTTAAAATAATAGGATTGGCCTATTACCCATTAAATATGGGCTTGCTTGTTTAAAAAGTATCGAATAGGGTTTAATCAATGTTAATTGGCCAACCATAACAAATCTTTGGGTCCGTGGCCTAACCAATATTATCAAATAAATTTCAGTTATACTTCACTAAAATACGGGCCCGTTAATACCATCGAATCCAAAAGATCCCTTTTTAGGGAATTACTTATCCATTAACGATCATTTCGCTTGTAATAATTTGCTGGCAAATGGGTTGGACTTGAGTTGGATTTTGAGTTGGATTTGGTGATTGAATGTGTTTTGGACTTAGACCATGGAAGTGCGTTTCGGCTAGGATTCCAATGGGCTGATTTTCATAGCCTTTTTGTTGGCCTTGGCAAAGAGGAACCTTGGGCTTATCTATCTTTTCATGGACGTAATGGGTCGGGCCTCCTATTAGGCCTAATGGGCCGGGCCTTTATTCCTCTTTAGGTCTAAATCAATAATTCAAGGTCCAATTCTTATCTCCTTACGAGTAACCCCTCAAATAATCATAGCCTATAATCATGATCCCAAAGTAGCCATATTGATCATTCCTCTTCTACTATGCAACTTTACAAAGTCTCACACTACCTATTTTCATTCATCCATCAATGAGAGTGCAAAGCCCAACTTACAAGCATTAATCATGCCATCAATTGAAACCTCAGCAAGTCCTGTTAGTCATAACTACCTTCACGATGACCTTATATCTTCAGCCACACCACTCATACTAAATGCAAACTCAAATCTCCTCCCATCTCCAAACTTATGAAAATATGTCAAGATAAACAATCAACAAAAGTAAATCTAGCTTTCACTTCAACATGAATACTAAAAAAGCATCCATAACCACAATAATCTCCAAAACTCTAGTCACAAAAACCTTCTCCTATTCCAATCGAGCTACTCTCATCAAATCAGTTGTTGCAATTATTTCAGCCGATTACATGTCCATCTTTCTCCTTTAAATAAAGGATAAGGCAACTATGACGCCCAGCGTTTACCATTGGGCGTACCGCCTAAGCTTTTTTCCTTTTTTTTTTTTGTTTTTTTCTTTTCACATTTTTTTAATATTTTTAAATATTTTTAAAAAATAAAAAAATACACTAATACACTTAAAATCATCTCCTCAATCACTAAGTAAAAAAAAAAAAAAAAAAAGGACCAACGGTCAACTAGGGCGGCAAAGAAGCTTTTCCCTTAAATAAAAACATAAGGACTATTGACAAAGGCATGGGATATAATAATGCCCAAAAAGGCATGGGATATAATAAAGCCAAGAAGGGTGGACAAAAAATAGGCAAAATTACAATCATATATGAATCTGCCAACCACATTATGAGAATCCATATCCCCCAATTACCTAAATCAGATAAAAAAATGATAGTTGTAATTGTGAGTATGCAAGCGTTATGTAATCACTTTAAAAAATAAATAAATACGAGACACACATGAAAAAAATAATAATTTTTTAATAGTAAATCTCACTCTTTTTTAAAACTATTATACAACATTTACACATTCCACGACTATATATATCATTACTCAATTAGATATGATGGCATAACTTACTAAAAAGAGAATCTATCCAATCAAATCTGCCCACCGCTTAGTGCATTGAACTAGAAAGGATGGTCCACCCTCTGGTCTGCCAACATACATGAGTGATTAAAAAATCACTTGACATATGGAGTTACCTTCCCCTTATAGTGCCTCCAATTTGAAGCTTGACATAATATATCGCTTAAAAAATTCTAGAAAAGGTGTTGGTAAGTGTCATCTGCAAGTCAATGCTGAAAAAGAAATTAAACCAATAATAATATTATCTATGACGTCCTCTGCTCCTTCCACTTTATTCCCATTTGCAGGCTCCTCGATCTTTTTTTATTGCTTCTCTAACGTTGAAGCAATGCTCGACACAGAATCATCGATATAGAACGAAATGCTTTATGCTCGAAAGCATCTATGACTCACATAAACGACAGCCACAACAAGTCAGTTTCGGTAGGTTAGGCGTGCTTTAGTTTATCGGAGGGCACAAGAGGTCAAAGCAGCAGCAACCATCAAACCCCCGATTCAATGTCCAGAGCAACAATCAATCAAAACTTGTCAACTATCACCACACGGAGTAGGTCTACCATCACAATTACTTTTTTTTTTTTTTTGATAAAAAGTAACAACTTCATTTCACTAACACAAAACAAATTTACATGACAGCATGATCAAACCACAAGGCCTAATCAGCAAATGCAGGGATAGCACCCCACCACATCTGAACACCCTATACATTCTATGCGTACCTAACTAAGCAATAAGCCACACCATTACCTCCCCGATATACATGTTCAATAATCACTTCTTGGAAAAGGCACATTAGATTCTTGACCTCCCTACTTAAATTACCATTAGAAGAAAGAGACTCCTGAACATCTTTCAACTCTTGCACAATCAACAAACAATCAGACTCAAATAATTAATTTTGGGATGCCTAATGGGAGGCACATTTGTAGACCCCTCAGAACAGCAAGTAACTCAATAGTAGATGGTTCATTCACTGCAGGTTCAGCAACAGTTGCTACCATCACCACTTTGCCCGTACTATCACATAGAACCATTCCAATCCCAGCCTTCTTGTACTCTGGAAAGACCGCCCCATCAACATTGAGCTTCAGGAAATCAAAAGGAGGTGATATCCACCTGCATAAGTTCTTCTCATCTACAACATTTGAACCCTTTAAAATTGAAAAGGATTTGTACAAAGAAAGAGCCATATTAGCTGCTGCAAAGGGGGTGATAAGCTCACTTTCCATCTTCAACTTATTTCGTCGAAACCACATGCCCCAACATAGAACAAACATGAGGGTAAAATCTGCTTCACTTCCAGAATTTAATACACCTTTCACATTATCCATCAAGCTTTTTTCATGTTGAAACTTGAAACCTATTGGACCAAACCGCCTCCACATCTCACTTAACTGAGGACAGAACAGCAGTGCATGAGTAACATCTTCATCCTTCTCTCCACAGAAACAACAACCCCCTTCCACTTCAATTTTTCGATACCTCAGATTTTTTAGTGTAGGCAAAATATTCCTACAAGCTCGCCATGCAAAAGTTTTAGTCTTCCTTGGTACATTCATCTTCCATAATTTTTTCCACATATGCCGATCTTGCACCCAGCTGGATGATTCACCTATCTCCCTCATCCTCAAAGTTTGAAATAACCTATAAGCACTTTTCACAGTAAAACAACCAATTACTTCCTCGGACCATATCCATTTATCACTACAAGACATAAAAGGCAATCTAATCTTCAAGATTTCTTCAGCTACCATTGGATCAAAGAGAGCTCTAACGGTATCAAACCTCCAATTTCTTGTTTCCGGACAGATAAGGCTATCCACAGTTGCCTCCTCTTGAGAAGTCAGAAACCCATTCTCAGCACACCTTCTTAAGTATTTATGACCTGGAACCCAATAATCCTTCCAAATAGAAATAGATGCTCCAGACCCAACCTACCATCTACATCCCTCTAATAACCATTTCTTAGCTGCAAAAATCCCCCTCCATGCATAAGAAGGATGCAAAACCCAACTTTGCTTGAAAGAATGTATTCCTAGGAAAATATTTAGCTTTATAAAGCCTTTGCAGTAAAGACCCCTCATTATGTAAAAGTCGCCAACCTTGATTAGCCAAGAGAGCCATATTAAAAGTGTGTAAACTTTTAAACCCCATCCCTCCTCTGAATTTTGAAACACATAAATGCCTCCAGCTTAACTAATGCGGTTTTTGTTCGTTGCCCTTCTGTCGCCACCAAAACCGAGACATCATTCCTTCCAATCCCGACATAAACCCAAAGGTAACTGAAAGCACGACATAGCATAAGTAGGGATCAATAAAGCTACAACCTTAATAAGGACTTCTCTACCTCCCTGTGATAACAATTTCTCCTTCCAGCTTTGTAGTTTATTCCAAACTCTCCTTTTAATATCAGCAAAAGCAAGAGATTTTGACCTCCCAACCAAGTTAGGCAGCCCCAGATATTTATCATATTATTGGAAAGACCTAACACCCCACAAATTCAGCAACTCGCGATGTTGCCCCGCACCCACATTTTTTGAAAAATCACAGTAGTTTTTTCCTTATTCACTTTTTGTCCCGACGCCGCCTCATATTTCTCAAGCACCCCTTGAATATGTCTGGTAGTTTGTACATCAGCTTTACAGAAAATTATGCTATTATCCGCAAACAACAAGTGGCTTACAACAGGAGCACCCCGACAAACCTTTATACCCCTAACTAATTGTTTACTCTCAGTATCCATTAACAACGTAGTGAGGCCCTCAGTACGTAAAAGGAAAAGGTAAGAGGAAAGTGGATCCCCTTGCCTAAGCCCCCTAGTAGGGTTAATAGGGCCATGAGACTCTCCATTAATCAAAACAGAAAGAGACACAGTTGTCACACATTTCATAACCAGTTGCACAAAACCATAATCAAATCCTAGTTTGAGCATTATTTTTTCTAAGAAACTCCACTCCACCTGGTCGTAGGCCTTGCTCATATCCAATTTAAGAGACATATAACCCTTTTTGCCATACCTCTTGTGCCTTAGATAATTAACCAACTCGTAAGCAACTAACACATTATCCGAAATCAACCTACCCTTAACAAACCACATTGAGATTCTGATATAATCACAGGAAGATGAAGATTGAGCCTATTAACGATAACTTTAGAGACCAACTTATAAACCACATTACAAAGACTGATTGGGCGAAAATCAGAAACTAAATCGAAAGTTTTTTTTCTTTGGAATGAGACTGATAAAAGTATGGTTAAGGTCTCTAGGAAAGTGACCAGAGTTCAAAGTGTGCAACACAGCAGCAGTCACAGAACTACCCACAATAGACCAATATTTTTGGAAAAAAAGGGGGAACATACCATCAGGGCTTGGGGCTTTAGAAGGATGCATCTGCTGAAGGGCAGCTTTTACTTCAGCTGCATGGTAAGGCTTTGACAGAGCTGAATTCATCTCTGGTGTCACCCTTTGATGCACACATGCCAAAACTTCCTCTTGATGCCTCTGTGGGGTAGAAGTGAAGAGCTTAGAAAAGAAATCTATAATTAATCTATTCCTCAGATAACCTTCCCTAACAACACCCCTTGCATCCTTCAAACCTTTGATAAAGTTCATCTTTCGCCTGCCATTTGCTTGCGAATGAAAAAATCGAGTATTTTGATCACCTTCTTGAAGCCACTGGACTCGAGATCTTTGCTTCCACATGACTTCCACCATCTCAAGCCATAACTGAACTTGTTGTCTAGCTTTATTCACCCCCATACCATCAGGTTGTAATGAATCTCTATCTTGAGCTTGCTGCAAATTCCTTTTTGCCAAGTCCAATTTTTTAAAAACATTCCCAAACGACTGTTTATTCCACTCAGAAAGCTGCTCCCCACACCTCTTCATTAACCTCATCACTTCCTCCATTCTCCTCCGGCTCCCACCATTATTCGATTCTCGATCAATAATCTGAGAGCATTTTTCCTCACTCACCCACATAGCTTCAAACCGAAACAGTTTGGTTACCCTTTTTCTACCCTCTACCTCTTCAGATTCAAACCACACAGGTAGGTGGTCTGGATAAGCTGTCATGCCATGCATAACCCCAAATTGAGGAAACAAAGCACATAATTGATCATTCCCTAAGAACCTGTCCAAACGTTCAGAAATGGCTCGAGTACCCTCTCTACCATTACACCATATAAAATTTGGACCTCTAAACCCCAAATCATGTAAAGAACAGTCAAGAAGGACATTCTTAAAAGCCTCCATTTGGGTCTCTGAGTGTGGTCTACCTCCCCTCTTTTCATTGAAATGCAATAACTCATTAAAATCACCCCTACAAGCCAAGGACCATCCATCCCAGAACTTAGCTTTCTAATTAGATTCCAAGTCAGAAATCTATTAGCCATCTCAGGATTTCCATAAATTCCCATAAATCTCCACTCAGGCCTATCCACCATCACAAATACTTATTTGTGGTTAATATATTTGTTTTTTTTTTTTTTTAAGTTTGAAAAAAGTTGTAATGATTAGTTTGAAAAAGTTATAATAATTAGTTTAAAAGAATTTGTATTTGAATGATGTTTGGAAAGGAGATAAGATGAAATAAGATGTGAATTTTATGATGGAATCTTTTTCCAAACAAGCTTTAAGTCTATGCAAGTGTAAAAATGCACCGCCAAGCCTATTTAGACAAAAAAATTATGGCCTTTCTAGATTGTGGTAAGAGTCTGAAAAAATATTTAAATCCCATTAAAAGCTCTTTAATAACTTTAATTAGATTGTTCGGGTATTACATATTAAAACACTTTTAATCTCAAACGCACTAAAAATTGCGATTGAGAAAAACATCATTTTAAAAAAATTGTTAATAAACAAAAATACTCATACAACTTTTAGATAACTACAACTTTTCAACTTTCAAAAATATAATCATAATTTTTAAAAATTTAAATAATCGTCATTTCTACTTCAGAAAATACTTTTCTAAGTTTTTTTCAAACAAACATAATGTGTTTGAAAGTATTTTAAACATATACATACCAAATAGTAAATGAATTTTTTAGAGAAAAAATAAAAATAAATAAATAAAAGGTCCTATTTTAGATGAGTTTGACATGTGATCAGGTTAGGAGCCACTGGATCAAGTTTGAAAAGTTATCTTTTCATCAACAATACTGCTTATCTTCAACCTCGGTATTCAACCAGAGAGCATCGTCGTATGGAGTCTCATACGGTGTGCAATCCTAAGGGTCAACTTTTATGGAGTTTTGAACAGAGTGGAGTGCAGAATATCCCAGTTCTAGACGTTCAACCTGAGAACCTCGTGTGGAGTCCGGAAAGAATTGTGTAATCCAAACGTGCTCTCATTACAATCAACAAAATTACCCAAAACCAGCTGGATATTTTCACTCTATATTAATCAGCACCCATTTCACTTTCCTTTTCGACCATACTTTTCGGCCACAACTTCTATTTACAGTAAAATGATTCGAGTTTAAAATATTTTATTAAATTTTGAAAAAGAAAGAGAAAAATTAAATAAAAACATTAAAAATTTAAAAATTATTTGAATATAACTTTTTAATATTATTTTTATTTTAAAATTTTAAAAATTAGTATTATTTTTTTTATGTTTTATTTGAAAAAATTGTAATAATTAGATAATAATTAAATAAGAAATTAAAAAAGTGTTTGTATTCGAGTAATGATTGAGAAACAAATATCTGAAAATATTTTAGATATACTGTATTGCCAAACAGGACCTTACTCTCTCCATATTTTTCTCATCTCAAAATAGTTTCATTCCACTCTTTAGTTTCAGACACAAAAAGCTTGCAAACCTTTCAAGATGCCATGCTTATATCGTATGTTTTAAGCCTAAAACTTCATGCAAAGGCAAAGCTCTATTCCCCTCTAACACTCAAAGCAAATAGGTTTGTGTTCATTGCTTAAGTTATTCATTAAAAACTTTTGGTTTTTGTTTTGACATGTTTTCATCATTTGTCTCGGTGTCGTTATGTTTGGATATTTTATTATCAATATCCAAACTAATAATATATAAAATAAAATTACATGTTAACAAAAAAAATTTAATAATTTTAGATATTAAGTTGTCAAATAATAATATTAGTACATTCTAACAACAAATTAAAAAAGGCATATAAAAATAAATATTTATAAAATTTAAAAATATAAAATATTTTTTATATTATATATAATTTTGTATTATATGATAAAGTATTAATATTAAATTTTAAAATCCTATATAAATAACTATATATTATCACTATAATCTGTTGTATTAATAGTTATACTAATACTATACCACTATATATTATAACATATTATAATATATTACTATATTAATATATACTATAATATATATACTATATTATATACAGAAAAAATGGGATTGAACTAGTCCGATTATATTCCTGCTCTAGTAATTTTTTAGATGGTTGTACTTTGTTTGGTAGTGGTGCGCGCTGGTCTGACGTGGAATTGCATTAGAAGACAATTGCTAGAAGCAATGTCCTGAAACCAACAGGAAGAGGCAAAACAATGAAAAATAAAAATAAAAAAATTGTAAAGCCATGCCGAGCAAGTCTGTTGACTGTCTGCTGTTGTCATCTCTGCATTGGCAAAGAAACTGGCGGAAAGAGGCTAATTGTTTTTTTAAAATGATTTACACGTAACATTTTTTATAATATTTTATACAATTATATTTTAAATGAGAAGTATTTTTATAAAATAATTTATAAAAATAATATTATTTTATAAAAATATCTTCATTTTACAATATTTTTGTGCAATATGTTATATAATATGTTGTATGTATAATATTATTATTATTTTTTTAAACCGGCTTATGGCAGTCATTTTCGGACAAATTATTTTAACATTTTTTTTTATAACAGAAACTTTTATTAATGAAAAGATTATAAACATTTACAAAATCATAAGATTTGATAAAGAAAGTCTGAAATACAATCCTCCCAAATCTCACAATCCACAACATTCCAAGCATTCCTAACAAGTTTGTGAGATGCCATATTACCCTCTCTACATACATGAGTAAAGGAGCATGAAATAAAACAACTCTTTAATCTTTTAACTTTTGCAGATCACATCCCTAAAGCTGGATCAAACGTATTGTCTTTTTGTAAAAACTCAACAACTAACAAAGAGTTAGATTCAACTTGCAAATTAGAAATACCCCTGCTAGCACAAAACTGGAAGCCCCGGAACACAACCAATAACTCAATAGCTTCAGGATTTTCAACATCAAACTCTGCCCTACTAGTTGCTACAATCAACTCTCCCTTTGCATCTTGCAGAAGAAAACTAACACCTACTCTCCTTAAATCAGCAAACATGGCCCCATTAGTATTTAGCTTTAGAACATCCGTAGGAGGAGGCTTCCATTTGAGATGTTGCTTTAGCTGAACAGAACAAAGCCCTCTAATCTCTTTATGATTCTTCAGAGTATTCACGACAAAAGTAGCAACCTGTTTTGGATTTATCACAACCTTATCATAAGCCATCTTATTCCTCCTGTACCATAGACCCAAGCAAGTGAAAAAAATAGAGCCAACATATCTTGATCTTTCCTCTGACATATCTGCATAGCCAAATCAACCACCTTTCTATTTACATGAAAACTCGAGCTGGGTAGCAATTGGTTCCACAACTCTTGAAGACCCTTGCAACTGATCACTGCATGATTAAGATCTTCCAGAGGGTAAGAACAAAAATCACAATGCCCCTCAGTAACAACTTGTTTCTTCATGAGGTTCTCTTTTGTCGGGAGTCCATCTTTGCAAGCACGCCAAGCAAATAATTTAATCGTATTAGGCACTGCCATTTTCCATAAAGCCTTCCATAGGCCCTGCTGACCTTGCATATTAGAGGACTCCGCACGATTACTCTTCATCTTATCAATAATAAAATGATAATAGGTCTTCACAGAGAACTTTCCATCTCACTCATGTTCCCATATCCATCGATCTACCACTGTCCTTGGACCAAGCACAATTTTTAACAAATTTGTGATCACATTTAAATTGAAGAGAGATCTAATTTTGTCCATGTCCCACCAGCCTGTTAACTCATCAACCAAACAAGCCACTACATCATTTCTATTTGACTCAGAAACTTCAAACCCCTCTTGCTCTAAAGCACTGTGCCCTGGGATCCACTTCTCAGTCCACAAAAGTGTTGTCTCCCCATTCCCAATCCTCCATCTACACCCCTCTCTCAACCACTTCTTAGCCTCCCAAATGCTTCTCCACATGTAAGAAGGATTAGGACCCAAGCCTGCTTCAAAAAAACCATTCTTGGGAAAATATTTTGCTTTAAACAGTTTATGAAGCAAAGAACCTTCATTTTGTAGTAATCTCCATCCTTGCTTGGCAAGTAAAGCAAGATTAAAAATTCTAAGGTCCTTAAAACCCAAACCCCCTTTTGATTTCCTCTCACACATACGACCCCAATTCAACCAATGAATTCTTCTTTCTTCTTTTTTTTTTTTTTTTTTGTCCTACCAGAATTTAGTCATAAGCTCCTCCAACTCAGTACACAAACTATTAGGGAAGAAGGAAACAACTCATACTATAAGTTGGGAAAGAAAGTGCAACAGTTTTCAAAAGAGCTTCCTTACCCCCCTTGAGAAAGTAATTTTTCCTTCCAGCTTTGAAGCTTGTGCCACACCCTCTCTTTAATAGATTGAAAAGCTCTATTCTTGGACCTTCCCACCAAAGGAGGTAATCCAAGATACTTCTCGTACTGTAAAATCTCCCCATTTCCCCATAAGAGACCAATCTCTTCCCTAACTCCCCTGCCCACATTGTTGTGAAAAACCATAGCAGTCTTTTCTTTATTTATTTTCTAGCCAGACACACTCTCATAGACTGCCAGCAGATTTTGTAATCTCTTATTCTCCTCCACATCTGCTTTACAAAACACCATGCTATTATTAGCAAAAAGCAAATGATTTATATTTGGGGCTCCTTTACAAATACGAATACCAGAAATTTGCTTCCTTCAACAAATCTATCAAACCCTCGGTGCATAGAAGAAAAAGATAAGGGGACAAAGGGTCCCCTTGTCTCAAACCCCTAGTTGGTTTAATAGATCCTTTAGGCTCCACATTAATCAAAACAGAAAAGGAAACTGAAGAAACACAGAACATAATCAACTCAATAAAAGTCTTGTTGAAACCCATAACTATCATAACAGTCCGTATGAAATCCCACTCAACTCGATCATATACCTTACTCATATCCAACTTTATAAACATATATCCTTTCTTCCCTTTGTTTTTGTGCTTTAAATAATGTACTAACTCATAGGCAATAAGCACATTATCAGTAATCAAATGGCCCGAGACAAAAGTACTTTGGCTTTCCTCAATAACAAAAGGTAACACAGATTTCAACCTATTGGATACAATCTTAGCAATCAGCTTATTATCCACATTACATAAGTTAATAGGCCTATAATCAGCAACTTTTTCTAGGAACTTCTTCTTAGGAATAAGGATGATATTAGTATGATTAAGGGTAGATGGAAATCAACCTGAATTCAAAGCAATCAACACTGCTTCAGTGATAGAAATACCAACCACATTCCAATATTTTTGATAGAACATAGGTGACATCCCATCTGGACTAGGGGCTTTACCAGGATGCATTTGTGCTAAAGCTGCATCAACCTCAGCCTCGGTGTATGGTTGAGCAAGGTCTTCATTCATAGATGAGGTTACTTTACAAGCAAGAGAACACAGAAAGTCAGTAGACCCCTTCGGATTTGAACTTGTAAAAGATTCCTCAAAGTAATCCAGAATAACCTTGTTCCTCTGCTCCCCAACCTGCCATATCCCACTACTATCTTTAATTCCCACCAAATTATTCTTTTTCCATCTCTGAGATGCCTTCATATGGAAATATCTTTAATTTTTCTCACCCTCCTTTAACCAGAGCACTTTTGATCTCTGCTTCCACATTAATTCATCCTTCTCCAACCATTTTTTAACATCTCGAACTTTATTAAGAACCTCCATATTATCCCCCAAAGAACCAAGATCATGTATCATTTCCATATGTTTCCTGGCCAATAATAGATTCATCTGCACATTCCCAAAACAATGTTTGTTCCATCGGCATAACTGGTTCCCACTTTCCTTTATCAAATCCATTACAGCCCTCATATTATGACTTGCCCCAACCCTCCTCCAAACTCTTCTAATAATGTCCTCACAGGCCTTCTCACCTACCCACATGGCTTCAAATTTGAACTGTTTTTTTGGTTTGGTGAAACTCCCAACCACCTCATCATTAACTCATATTGGGACATGATCCAAATATGCAACTAAACCATGTGTAACTAGAGTAAAGGGAAATCTGTTCAACCAGTGCAAATTCACCAACACTCTATCCAATCTCTCATAAACACAATTAGACCCTCCCTACGGTTACTCCAAGTAAACTTTTGTCCTCTAAACCCCAAATCTTTCAAAGCACAATCATCCACCACCTCCCGAAAAGCTGAAACTTGCCAGTCAAGCCTAAGATTTCCTCCCCATTTCTCATGATGGTGCAGCAACTCATTAAAATCACCCAAAACAAGCCACGGTTCATCATGCTTCCTACATAGGGTTCTCAATAAGCTCCAGGTTTCGAATCTTTCATGAACCACTGGGCATCCATAAATGTCAGTAAGAAACCATAACCCTTTCGTAGGATCATCCTCAATAGTAGCATCAATATGATAGTGGGAATAACTCAAAATAGATAAACAAACATCCCTTCCCCAGAGTAAAGCAATTCCCCCTTTTTGAATAATAGAATCAACAGCCAAACAACTTGAAAAACCCAAACGAAATTTACATACCTCAAATTCACGAGCAATTAATCTTGTTTCTTGTAAAAACAAGATCTCGGAAGCTTCCCTCTTCACTAAATCGCAAAGGGTTCGAATGCCCCATGGGTTCCCAAGCCCACGGGCATTCCAACTTAGGGTCTTCATTGGCCCAGGTAGGGCTATTCAACAGCCTCCGTTGATCGCAAAGTTTCAGTTCCATGGCTAACTATGGCAACCCCTCTCTTCACTTGTTTTGCTGCAACACCCTCACTGTCAAAAAACCCCTTCTTTTTTGTGCTTCTGGAATGTTGCAACCGTTGAAAAGCACCCGATTTGGCAATTGTCATTTCTTGCACAACCGATAACCTCTTCCACTTATGGCTAATAGCCCCATCAGATTGCTGCTCAATACACGTCCCATACTGTCGACATGGCCTGCATCTATAGTACACAAAACAAGCCCACTTAATTCCAGCCCCTTCTTCATAGGCCCAACAGAAGTCCCTAGTCCGAACACTTGAAACTCATCAGAAAACTTCTGGGTTTGTTTTTTCATTGCCATCAAGTTCGATTCCTAGTTGCCCATGTTGAGTAACTTCCGCTACAATCCCATAAAGTTCGGTCCCCTACTGTAACTGTTGGCCAGAGCCAACTAAAACATTTCCTTCACGTCTTCCCCCCAACTCCTGCCCACCTAAAACTGCCTCCGCCCTATTTGCTATAGTTGTAGTCACAGATACAACTTATTCTTTTGGATAACCATCTGTAACTGCCTTGCCGGAATCTACCAAAACACCGCCATCTACCAGCCCAATTGTTTCCGTTTCAATCACTGACGACGGTGTTCGTGGTGGTCTGGGAGACTCACAATTATCTCAAAACCTCCCAATTTTTGGTCTGTCACCAAAAGTTGATGCCCTTAGCCAAGCACCATATGGTAGTACCCCTCCATTCTCCTCTACCACCCTTGAAGCACACTCCTTCTCACTATGCCCCAGGAGCCTACATCGATAACAGAAATTAGACAACCTTTCATAAGAAAGTCGGACCCAAATTGGATCACCCTCCCCCATTGAGAGTTTCGTACCCCGCATAAGAGGCTGAGTAACATCTAATGTAACCCTAACTCGTAAATAATCTCCCCAAGCCACTTTGTCCTTCTCCACATCTACTTTCTCTACTCGCCCAATTTTTTCCCCAATCAGCGTACCAACATACTTGTTTCTAGCCCTAAGAGGAAGATCATGAACGCAAAACCAGAATTGAGCCTCAGAAATTTATTTTAATTTGATTAACTTGCAAGCCTCCATCAACTTTTGTCATCAACACCAAATGTTTATGAAAAAACCAAGGCTCTGCTCAAATCGCCCTTTCTTTATCACGCGAATCTTCAAACTCAGTAAAGAAAAGATTGGAACTGAGATCTCGAAACCGAACACCATGAGCTAAACACCATGCCTTCTTCATCGTAATCTTAAAAACCTCACAGTTATAATGTTTGTCAGTAAGAAGGGACATAATCAAAACCTTTCCGCCACTCCGCAATGTATCAGCCAGTTTATTCAACTTGACCACCACTCGATCATTCTCCTGCTCCATTAAAGACATCTGTCTGTATAAATCATGTAAACTACAGCCATCCTACTAAAGTTAGTGAAAACAAAGATTTCCACTTCAAAAAACACGCAAAGACTGCACCAGACTGCACCAGGCAGTAACCACCCCTCCACTCATCGATAGATAGATGAAAACCTATTTACGTACGTGGATAATTACTAATGATTTTTAACATTTTTTATTAAGGAAAATTTTGACAAAAATTGATCCAACATAATACATTTCAGATGTCGGTTAAATCCTTTCCTGTGATCTTTTATACAACTAACATATAAACAAGGCGAACTGTTTAACTAAAATGGATAATATATATATATATATATATATAGAGAGAGAGAGAGAGAGAGAGAGAGAGAGAGAGAGAGAAATACTATAGCCACAATATAATTACACAAAAATGACAACCTCCGCAATTAGATTTGAGATGTGTTTAGTTGTTCAACCCAACTCAACTCATCTTAATTCATCTCAACTCAATCATTGATGATATCTATTACTTTTTCAACTTTTTATAAAAAAGTTAAATCCATGTCAACTTTCTTCATATATTTCAACATAAAAGATTAAATTCATCTCAACTTAAAAAAGTTAAACTCATCTCAATAAGATTCATAAAATACTATTATTCATATATCATCTCAACATCTAAACACGATGTTAGGGGGTGATGGACAACTTTTGGCATTTTGTGGTTGGGTTGCCGGCCGATTACTCATTTTTTACATTTTTTTTAAATATGTATTTTTAAGATAGGGGCTTAGATATTTTAAGATCTTGATCAACAAATTGAACTGTCACCAAACAAAAGAAAGGGAAATTATTTGGTACTCTTTAAACATAGGATTATGGTACTTCCTACCTATTATAATATGTCATTTAATTAAAATTAATCATAAAAATATTAATTTTTAATAAAATGATAACATATGATGGAATAATATATGAATGGTTGTTGGGCCGGATTTCGAATGACTGGTAGGGTGAAAATGGTAAAATCAGCATTGCGAACTATGGAAGCCGACTCCCATAGTCCCATGCTTAAAACAAAGAAGGATCTCTGGTGCGGGAAAGTCCTGTATTATCGACTCATCGAAATCAGAGAGTGAGAGAGCACCCTTTTGGCACAGACGAAAGTCAAAGGTTTGTATCCCCTTTATTGTTTGGTATCATCATGAGACTATTACGAATTTTTTTCGTGAAGATTCTATTTTCTTTCAACTCATAGACTATCAAGTTATCAACACCACTACTACTTCTACTTATTTGTGTTTTCTGGAAAAAATGAGGTCTCTTATACGAGTTCTGAAATGTGATTCTGGGTCTAGTATTTGTACCAATTTCAGTTTTTGTTTGCTTCTTTCAATTAATGATTAAAACATATATTGGTAAAATTATACAGATAGGTCCCGTTTGGATTGAGAGTTATTGAGAGTTGAGATAAGATGTGTTAAGATGAAAGTTGAAAATTGAATAAAATATTATTAAAATATTATTATTGTTTTGAGATTTGAAAAAGTTGAATTGTTTATTATATTTTACTTGGAAATTTAGAAAAGTTGTAATGATGAGATGAAATAAGATACGTTGATCAACTTCTCAATCCAAACGGGGCCTAGTGTTTGGTTTTGATTTTTTTTGAAGTGGATTGGGATTAATCTTCCGCCTGATATATAAAATCGTTAGAAACAAGTGGTGATCCTTAGGATCTGTTTTTCTCTGTGTTGTTTTGGATGAAAATGCATGTTTTCTTTTTTCCCAAAATAATTGTGTCGGTACTAACCTTCAGTGAGTGTTTTCATCTCTCCATTAACATTTCTCCAGGTTTAATCATGACTAGGAGTCGGTGACAGATTTCTTTTTTTTTTTTGGGGGGGGGGGTGGGGGGAGGGGGCTTTTATGGATTTAATATGTGACCCCAACATCATAAGGTGGATTTCCTAACGCATTCAAGATTATGGATTTTTATTAAGTGGCACATTCTCATCACAACTAAACAAAGTGCTCATCAGTATTTTTCTAATTGCTTGGACCGGAAATGTAATTGGATGACCAGTGTAGGTTTCACCAGATAACATATGTGGCTTCTAGAATCCCATGAATTAGCATTCAATTGTTTTTTGTTTATCAGTATGGATTAGCATTCAATTGTAGGCTGGTAATCTACCAATTAGGCTTTTTTGGTGTTTCCAAGAGTTCTATAAATAAGAAGGATTTATTAGGTAGGTCTATGGGGAAAGCAATGTTGCCTTTTTGGCTTATAAAATGACGCAGTGATGATTGGCTCAATTAGGTATAGATCTCTGTGGAAAGCAATGTTTCAAAATCATAAGTCAAGAGGATTCAAGCAACTTGGTGCGTAATCATGGTGATTGAATCTGACTTTTCACTTGGATATAGGACTCATTGTTTATCTCTAAAAATGTGTTTATAACAATTTCAATGGTTGTAGTTATTATTAGCACATTTAAAATTGTGTAGTCCATTGCTAATATTATGTTTTGAATATGCTGGGTCTTGTTTTGGGTATTGTTCATCTCTAAAAGGTGTATTTATACTAGTTTCAATGGTTATAGTTATTTAGTTATTTCTAAGCCCATTTAAAATTGAGTAGTCCATTGCTGATGTTCTGTTTTGAATATGCTGGGTCTTGTTCTGGGTATTTCCAGCATCCTGCTCTCGAGGGGGTGGAGTCCTGTTTATCTCTAAAAAGTGTATTTATACTATTTTCAATGGTTGTAGTTATTTAGTTATTTCCAAGCCCATTTAAAACTGAGTAGTCCATTGCTGATGTTCTGTTTAGAATACACTGGGTCTCGTTCTGCTTTTGCAGCGATGTATTCACAATTAAGTCATCGGTGGTTTAATAAATCATACTATTCTCCATACTTTGGTCAATTCATAACCTGCACTTCTACTCATGATTATGATTTTTCTAAGCAATATTCTTGTTTTCTGGTCGAATATAAGAAGAAAATGCATGATTTTGTTGTTTGAACAATTTCAGACAATTTAGTGCATATTCATACGCATAATTATGGTATTGAGGATCCCTTTCTATGTAGGCATTCTCATCACTCTGAATTTTCAGATGAATGAGCACAACTCTCAACCTGGGCAGATTATTGAAATCAGTATAGATGTTCCTACTGGAGAGACAAGCGCCGGAGGGAGTAAATTTTGTGGAGAAGCACCTTGTGGACTCTCGGATACTGGATCCAAATCTAAGGATGCTAGAGAAAGATCAGCTTCGATGCGCAAGCTTTTAATTGCAGTGGTACTTTGTGTTGTCTTCATGAGCGTTGAAGTAGTTGGTGGCATCAAAGCCAATAGTCTTGCAATCTTGACTGATGCAGCACATTTGCTTTCAGATGTTGCATCTTTTGCCATCTCATTGTTCTCCATTTGGGCTGCCGGCTGGGAAGCCACTCCCCGTCAGTCCTATGGATTTTTTAGGGTTGAGATTCTTGGTGCTTTGGTTTCTATCCAACTCATATGGTTGCTTGCAGGGGTTTTGGTATATGAAGCCATTGTTAGACTGATTCACAAAACAGGCGAGGTAAATGGAATTTTAATGTTTATTGTTGCTGCATTTGGTCTTGTGGTTAATATCATCATGGCTGTCTTATTGGGCCATGATCATGGCCATGGACATGGACATGGACATGATGAAAATGGTCATGGTATAAGCCACAGCCACGGAATGACAATTTCTGCTCATCATCATCATCATGATGAGCACCCAGAAGATGATCATTTTCATAGTCGTGAAGATCCTGCAGACCATCACGGTCATGGAGATCATGCAGACCATCACAGTCTTGAAGATCATGCACACCATCATGACGATCTTGTTGAACCACTGCTAGATAAACCAACAAACGGACCCGAACAGAAGAAGAGAAAGAACATAAATGTCCAGGGAGCTTATCTCCATGTACTCGGGGACTCTATCCAGAGTATTGGGGTAATGATTGGAGGGGCAATTATATGGTATAAGCCTGAGTGGAAGATAGTTGACCCGATTTGCACCCTTATTTTTTCGGTAATTGTTTTAGGGACTACTATCAGAATGCTCCGGAACATACTTGAAGTTCTGATGGAGAGCACACCAAGAGAAATAGATGCAACAAAGCTCGAAAAGGGGTTATTACAAATGAAGGAAGTGGTGGCCATTCATGAGCTCCATATATGGGCTATCACGGTAGGGAAGATCCTGCTGGCTTGCCATGTCAAAATCATGCCAGAAGCAAATGCAGACATGGTGCTGGACAATGTGCTAAATTATATCAAAAGGGAGTACAACATCAGTCATATAACTATACAGATAGAGCGGTAGGGGGCCGTTCTCATGGAAAATAATTAGTGGAAAAATTAGATTTCTATAGTTATAGCAATAATTGCAGTGGGCTCTTCCTAGCAGGAGGTGTTGCAGTCTACTTATAAAGGAATATCTTCAGAGTTAGCAGCAGACTCTCTCTCTCTCTCTAAGATGAAAATGTTTGAGCCCAATTCCTCAATATATGGTGGATTTATAGTTGTCATATTTAGTTTCTTTTAACCTATGGGAGTCTATAAATACATATAGTTTCTTGTAACCTCTCTTTTGCTTCGTGAATACCCACACAATATGTCCAACTGTTAAAAGTAAAAACCGAATTCTTTTCTTCCACCACAGAAAGGCATCAGCTAACACTTGGGTTGTGTCCACCAACGTGTGAAAATATTATGAAGCAATTATAATTAAATAATTAAATAATTAGTCAAAGGACATAATCTTTAGCTTCCATAAGGGAGGTCTGGAGTTCGAAACCCTCATCCTCCAATTAAAATAAATAATTAAATAAAATCAACACAATTCTTAATCTTAAATCTAATTGTCATCTCCAGTATGCATGTCATGTTAACAAGTGGGATTGGGAATCTGAAAATCTAGATCGAAAAACAGAAGTTCTCTAACAAATAAGAACATGTCACAAACAAAACAAAAATGGTAACCTCCGAAGCTCGCTCACTCCATATTAGCGACAAATTTGATGATAGAATGCCGATGTTGTTTCTGATATTCATGTCCAGGAGCTCATGAGTACTTCATAACCTGCACCAATAGTTGTAGATCAGGCCATGCAGATTCTGATTCGTTTCTCTCTATTTCCTCTTTTGTTTGCCTTATTTCCTTTTGGAGAGAGAAGTATCCATCTCACTAAGAAAGGAATATTCTGGGTTGCTACCAGCATGCATCAGCTGACGCTCGAGTCTTGGCGTCTACCACAAAATAGTTTCAAGAATCACGCATTTGAGATGGGTTTCAGTTGCTCCATGATAAGCTCAGCATAAGCGAGACCTGTGAGCCGTGAGGTACTTTGTACCTTCCTTTGTTCTGCAAAATGGAAACAGAAACTGGGTACGCATACATTACCTTTGAAGGCAAGCAGAAACAGGACAAAAACCATTTAAAAAGAGAGGCTCCACCTTGTGAGTTTTGAGGATTAGAAACATTACCAAAAGATAGGGGTGATGCTCGCGCGCTACTAACATTTAGAACTGTTATCTAGTATTATTGTGTTCACATGCGTAAAATTTTAACCTCTTTTTCCTCAACCGCTCGCTAGAGGACAGGTCCAAGTTTTTTTCGTAGTTTTCTTGAGAAAGATGATGCTTCTGCTTTGTGTGGCTAGCTAGAGCTCCTTGCTTTAGAGATATTGAGGCCACAGTTTCAAAAGATAAGATTCTTCTTTAGACATTATCAGGTAAAGTTTTGGTGTTTTCAAAGGAGGTTTGGTTTTTTATTGGTTTGAATTTGTCTTCTTTGTAAATTTCTGTCATACGTATATCTGCTGCATCTGCTCGTGTGAGTTCTAACTTCTAAGCACAAACGTACGTACAAACGTCTTCCAACTTAATTATACATTTTCAAATGAGTTTTCAAATATAAATGGATGGGTGCATGAGAAGGTAGACGGCTACGGCATGTTAGAGGAACTTGGAAGAGGAAAAAAGAATAGAAAAGAAAGAAAATCGCCTTATAGGACAGCAGGACAGGTTCATGCTCATAATAGAGGTGACGGAGTGATTGCTCTGATAGCAACCCATGAAAAATAGTAAAAGTTGGCCCTCATAAAGCTGTCTTTGTCTGTCTTCTAAAAAATTGAGATTTGAGAGTTCCAGATACAGTGTAGTAACATGTTAGTGCCTGTATAATCAGGATATCTCATCCCATTCGGGAAGGATATTATATGATGTTAAACCAAGAAGGGTAGTGATCAGCTCTAGATCATTCTAACAGTGAAAAATGATATTTGCAGTTCTGAATGGTACAATTCTCACATACTTTTTTTTAGAAAAGTGGTTAAATATGATATCTACATGAAAAAATAGAGTACATGAAGACTGCATACTCCAAAACTGTATATAGCATTTCCCTTACTCATTTTAGGTGAGAATGCAAAATAGAAAGAAGATATACAAATAAAGAGAATCATCCTAGTATTTCAAAAAATCATTAACTAAAATAGATAAAGTTTGTTTTGGTTAGCTAAAATAGATCAATTTTAGATAAACCATTGGCAATTTTGAAGCAGCAAACCATGTCAACTTGTATTTCAATTGGTGGCCATCACTAGGGATTCATCCGAAAGTGGAGGAGAAGGTGGGAAGATAGATCTATAAAGGAAGCTCAATGGATGAGGTGGTGCATGCGCGCGTCACACTCAAGCCAGCTCAAATTACAAGCTAGACACAAAAATGGAGCAAGTGGTCAATTGGCACTAGGCAGAAGGAATCGTGGGTGCTTTAAACTTTAAAGTCAACAATGATCGGGGCATAATAGATTTGCCAACTCTAAAAAAAAAAAAAAAAAAAAAAAAAAAAAGGTGAGAACAACTCAAGGAAAAATTAAAAAAGAAAAAAAATAAGGAAAAAAGATAGAGAGGTGGTGTTTCAACCATGCATGCGTGGGCAGGTGAGGGACAAAGAAAAGAAAAAAGAGTACAAATTAAGAAAAAAATACATGATATGCCAAGAAATAATAAACTTAATTAGGATTGATGAGGAGAGCATTGGCCAGAAGGTTCTCCAACTCATTTTATTTAATCATTATAATTTTTTTAAATTTTTACAAAAATAATTTAATATTTTTAAATTTCAAAACAATAATAATATTAAAAAATAATATTCTAACAATATTTTATTCACATCTCAACTCATCTCATCTCAACTTACTATCTAAACCTCTCCTTAGAGTTTGATTCATAATATATAAGTGTGCTGTTCTTAGATTAATTATATATAGCATTAGGAATATTTCATCTTAATCAGATTTTGTTTTAGGATTGGTCTTGTATTCCTCATTAGATCGAAACTCTACACGGATCGATCTACAATGAAAACAGGCATGCAATCACCTAGCTACTAGCTATTCCCTTATAGGCCTGTTTAGAATTTTTTTGATTTGGTTTGATACAAGAGATGGTTTTAATATCTTATCTGTAAATCTCAAGTGTCTATTTTATTACCACGGTATTCTTCCGTTATAAGTAAAGACTATTAATAAAATTTGAAACGAGATCACAACTGAACATGTGACATTCGGCTCTTATAAAAAAATATATATATTCTCCTACTAGTTAGCTATCGAAAAATATTGTGAATATTTCAGTAGAAAATGTAGAAAAGTGATCTTAAGATAAAGATACCGCAAAGTCTTTTTTAAAAATGATGGTGAAAGTCCAAAATTGTGAAGCTCAATTCGATTTTGATAAAATTAGTTATATAAGAAAAATGGGAACAAAAGCTGATTTTTGGTGAAATTTGTTGAATACTAATAATTTATCTCAAGCAGGTACAAGCAATTTCTTCTTTATTATGATCTTACAAAAAAGAAAAAAAGTAAAAAAAGGAGAACGATGCAGATCACATCGTCATCAAAGATTCAAAAGCATAGAGAAACGTATATAGATATATAGAGGACGAGAAGGCTTGAGAAGTGACGAGAATCGCACAAACCATACAAAAGAGAGCCCTGTCAAACAGTTTCGCTAGATTACTCTCAATTGAGTGAGATATCAAATTAAGTGTTTTCTTGACACTCGCTCTCTTGGTTGGGCTAAAATTGCAATGCAATCTCTTGATCATTTGCAGCAGACATCTTACTCTAAACTCACACATTAGCATAATTTACATGTTTTATAACTTGACCACATGATAGCTCCAGCGACCAGATCTCCACCAGAGGATAGAGCTCCGATCTCCATTGTACAATAAAGATGAGAGACTATGAGAGACTGTAAAATAATCATATTATAGTAAATTCTCTCATCCTTAAACCCCTAGGGACGTAGACATTATGCCGAACTACGTAAATCTATGCATCCCCGTCTCTTTACTCTTTTTACATTTATTTATTGCTCACTGTTGTGGATGTAAGCACAGACATCGTACAACCATACCAGACAACCACCAGGGGCTCCACGCAGCACCGACCGAGGCCCAAATTGTCTCAGCAAGTTGGAAATAACTCTCTCTCCTTTCGGCCTATTGCACAATTTTTAGGCGTTAACAGTTAGTGCTATCTGTGAGATTCTGGTTTACATTCTACACCAAATGTGAGAGAATGACGATTTTCTGGCACACTAAATAAACACCGAAGGAGTAGATATAAGTTTCCCAAATAAGCATTCTCTACCTTTGACTTTTATTTGTATGAACATAAGTGCTTCTTCATGTACTTGGCATGTGAGGCCGGTAACTCACATTGCTCGGCTACTTGAGTTGCAAGTGTGCTTTAAGTGCATTGTGCAAAAGAGGGGGAGAGAACAAGCTGGTACTTTGCACTTAGAGTAAGGGCAAGATACACCCATTGTGCATGAAGGACACAACAGCTGAGGATTATGGAAGTGCACTGTGCACTTAAATGCATAGTGCATGTGAAGCACGCAAGTTGAGCATGGCATGCACAGTGCCATGCACAACAGTGCGTGCACCCAAGGACATTTGATGGCTGCTAGCTTCTCGCTGCCCCTCCTGCCGGGGATTGCACCATCGGACGGCCGGACTAGACTGAAGGGGAGCACCCTACCTAGTGTGCATCTCGACCACCCCATCCCACCTTGCGAAATCCATGGATTGGCGGGATACGTCCCACAAACCACAGGGGGGACTTGGGACAGCCACCAGTGGTCCACTGGGGTCGTTGGTGGCTTCTGTCTCCGATATGACATCTCCCATCCTTAAAAGCAATCGCCGCTAGAGTACCTACATCTGGGACACACAAGTCCACAACATGATCACGGTGGTAGGCATGTAAAGCCCGCCACCTTCCTCACGGCACACAGAGCACTCTCATTGTGGTACCAAACGTCCAGAAGAAGCCACAGGCAACTATACACGACTGGTCCCTCGCCATTAGGCACTTGGAGGCCGGTGGGTCATAGCCCGTTAGCTGCCGACGAGCTATTAATGCCATAGTTGGGTACACCGACACTAGCTGTCGCTGGCATACTAGCCATCGGTGACAGAGAACACCGGTGGGACCTTTCCCACCGGCCTTGCCATTTTCTTGCCCTCCATCGGCATTCTGGCGAGAAATGGACTCGCCCCTACAAACTGGGATGACTCACTACTTCATCTCGACTAGGACGACTCCCACTACATCCTTACGTGCCACATGCACCAGCAACAATGCCACCCCGGCCAACCCCCTCGTAAACCCAACTACTCAGCCACTCGCCCACTGCGGACAGCCACCATCTGGGTCCAAGCTTGGAGCTGCTCGAGCACGACCTCCTTGACCTCAGTGGTTCTATAGCCACACGAATCCACAACAACATGGCCCGGGCACGAAGACCCTCTGCATCACTGTTAAGATTACCCACCCACGAAGTCACACGGTCAAGATAGATGCAACAATGGACACACGTTGCCTGTTCCATGCAACTGTTAACCCAGGTGGTCAGATTTGCACAGCATATGCTGAACAAGTTGCAAGAGAGAGAGAGAGAGAGAGAGTGAGTGAGAGAAAGAAGAAGAAGAAGAAGAAGAAGAAGAAAAGAAGAGCAAGGAAAATAAGAAATGATAACTAGTAGTGAGCAATTTTCGGTCAAGCAAAAATTGGCCACAGCAGCTAAAACACCCCGGCCTGCTCGGGCATCGCTTGGACGTCTCAATATGTCTTCATCAGAATAAATTTCTTGACATTAACATGCATGCGGACACACTGGACGTTCGTTGTCAGTGAAACATGGCTGCTCACGAGCCTCGCCAACACATCTTAACCCTTCACCACACTTCAACGGGATGATTCAGGTGCGCAAATCTCACAGTTGTGACTGGAAATTATCTACACTAACAGCCTTGGCTTATGTAGCATGGTCAAGCATACCAACTACTTTCCTCCCTCACATCTACGAGAATCAACAGGGTTAGTTCAGTCTGACATACTGCTCAACCTCCATCCAGTCAACTGGGTTAGTTTAGTCTGACGTAGTACTCGACCTTCATCCAATCAACGAGACTAGTTTGACTTACTGCTCGACTTCCATCCAACCAACTGAGCAAGTTCAATCTGATATACGGCTCAACCTTCATCCAGCTAAAACACCCCACTAAACTCAGGCATCGCTTGAACATCTCAATATGTCTCAATCAAAATAAATTTCTTGGCATTAACATACATGCGGGCCCACTGGATCTCCGTTGTCACCAAAACATGGCTGCTCATAGGCCTCGCCAGCACGTCTCAAACCTTTGCCACACTCTAACGGGATGATTTAGGTGCACAAATCCCACATTAGTGAATGGAAACTATCTATCCTAACCGGCTTGGCTTTTATAGCATGGTTAAGCGCCCATGTTACTTACCTGCCTCACATTTACAAGAGTCAATAGGGTGCGTTCAGACTGATGTACTGCTCGACTTGTATCCAGTCAATGGGGCGAGCTTAGACTGACGTACTGCTTGACCTCGATCCAGTCAATGGAGCTAGGGCAATCTGACGTATTGCTCGACCTCCATCCAGTCAACAGGGCGAGTCTAGTCTAACGTACTGCTCGACTTCCATCCAGTCAATGGGGTGAGTTCAGTCTAACATACTGCTTGAACTCTCCAAGACAACACCGCGGGCTCAGTCTAACATACTGCCCCACATTATTCCCAAGACGGCATCTCCACAAACACATGACGGGTGTTTGCACTTGTGCCATAATCGCTGCCAGGGAGTTACATTCGGGAACAAGCCTTTAAAGCTAACGTGCCTCCGAGCTCCACAACCGCCTTGCTCGTGTAGGTTACCTTTGGGAACGAGTTGACAAACTTGACATGAGGCTAGTTCAGTCTTACATACTACTTTGACTCCACCAGGACAACAAAGCGAGTTCAGTTTTACCCACTGCTTGACTTCCCTCACTTTTACGAGAGTTAGTAAGGCGAGTCCAGTCCTACGCACTACTCAACCTCCGCTAGAGCAACAAGGCGAGTCCAGTCTTACGCATTGCTCAGCCTTTGTCAGAACAACAAGGCTAGTCTAGTCGTACGAACTGCTCGACCTCTGTCACGCCAAAGAAATGGGTCCAATTTGTTAGCTACCCAGCTTTTCACCATTTTCATAAATAGTCAACAGGCAAGAAAGGTCAAGGACCGCCTAACCTCTCGGGCGCCTGAATAGGTGGGCAAGTCACTTGAGTATCTGACCACCCTCGCGTGCATAAAAGTCAAGCTCTGCGCTCACACCTTACGGGGTAGAGTACATCTCCCGACATAGCCGAGCTCAGCGCTTGCACCTTAGACGGTCGAGTCCATCTTCCACCAAAGTTGAGCTCCGTGCTCACACCTTAGGTGGCCAAGCCTATCTTTCACCTAGCCTTGCACTTGGAAATATTTATCGCTTAATGCAAGCAAAACAAAGAATCGGGGCCCAATTTCGAAATTTATTTTTCTACGAGTTCCTATGGACTACCTCTGTCACATATTTTATCTTGAAGATTCTCAAGGCATTCTTTCGGAATGAATTGACCATAAGAATTATAGAAAACTAAAAGAGATAAAATATCCCAAATCCAGATAAAAAGCCCAGCCCATCAAAGGGCCCCCACTAGAAGACAGCAACAAAGAGAGGAAGAAGAGAGAATGACGGGACAAAGGCTGATGAAGGAAAGGGTGTCAAGAGGAAAAGTAGAGATGTGACTTAAATGAGAGAAGATATGACATAAAACAAGGGAGGAGCAGAGAATGAAGGAGGCTTCTTTCAGATGATTTTTGGGATGGACTTTGACTTCTTCTTCAGTTTCTTCAATCTCACGACAGGGATTCTAGCGACGAGATCTCAGCCAGAGGATAGAGCTTTGATCTCTATTGTACAAAAGGGATGAGAGACCACGAGAGACTATAAAACAATCTTATTATAGTGGATTCTCTCATCCCAAATCCACGTGGACGTATGCATTACGCCGAACCATGTAAATCTATGCGTCTCCATCTCTTTACTTTTTCTGTATTTATTTACTACTCACTGCCATGGATGTACGCAAAAATACCTTACAACTACACCGGACCACTGCTGGAGGCTCCGCGCAGTACCAATCAAGGCTCAAATAATCTCAGCAGGTCGAAAATAACTCTTTTTCCACTTCCAGTCTGTTGTGTTATTTTTTGGCGTTAACACCAAGATTGATGATGTCGAGTTGATATGCATGCTATCAAGAGCCAACCATCAAAATAAAATAAATAAATATATAACTTCGTATATATTGATTAGGAGGAGGGTGAATGGAAAGGAAAACTACACTAATAAATTGGTCTGAAGGGCGCACTCTCCGCACTGTTAATATGTTAAAATTTAAATTAAATTTCATTATAAATCAAAACATAAATTTTCCCGACAAATTTACAAGGACCGAAAAATATCAATTCGGCTTTGGAATCAATATCTAGCTATCACATGCTTCCCTTTGTGACAAGCACTCTGTCCCCGACGCATTACTGCAAATCATGCCCACGACTAGTATGTATCGTCCCCACATAAAAATATATCAATTATTGAGAGTGAAGGTAGAAGAACAACAGACAATTTGGCGAGACACCAAGGATGAACTTAAGAATGCGAGCGCTGTGCATGCAAACTGTACTTGAGACGTTAGTACTGTTGCACCTAATTGTCAGCCACAAAAAAACGAGAGGGGAAAGAGATTGATCATCAAATTACAAGAATGAAAAGAATGCGAGATTAATTGTGAACGTGCATGATTCATTTGAACGTCCTGTAGTACTGCGCCTATGATCATGGCAAGCTCTACATATATATACGAAAAACATGATGCAGATTAATTACGCTGTGTCGATGAGTGTTTTCGTTACTAACGAGATGACATGTATTTTGGAAAATAACAGTACAAATCAGTTGCCTCTCCGTTTGGGTAGTAGATTGTTATCGGAATTGTTCATTATTATTTATTATTTTATTATTACTTAATTTTTAATTATTTATTATTATTATTAATTATTATTTAATATTTTATTATTATTTTTTTACTATTATTTATAAAATATATGAGATCACTCTCCTATCCAATGTAAACAGTCGGAATCAGTTCCAAAACTACATCAGGACGTACAACGTATTGAAAATCTCCCAACAATGAGGTAATTATACAAGAAAAATCACAACCCATGTGCAATTGTAGATGTGCTCAGGAAAAAGAAAATCAATGGGAAAATGGAGTTGGAGATGTGGGAAAATGGGAATGACCCATCAACGGATACCAGTGAGCAGTGACATCCATAGAAGGACTTTCCAAACCTTTTCTCTCTTTACTGCAGGCACTAAGAGAGAGAGAGAGAGTCCCCACAGCTCTGTCCCCGCTGCTGGACAAAACTGCTACCGCCAATAATACTTGGGACCTAGTAAACCATACAACCCTACCTTCTCCTCTTCTTTCTGATCCCTCTTATGCAAAGTCATACCAACTCTCTCTCAGTTTCAAGTAATTTTGATATACATTCAAGCTCGTGTGATTTCCACCCTTCGTTTATTACCGCTTCCCTTTCCATTTTCTTTACCATTGTTATTAACCCATCTTCATTTCTCCAAGCCCTATTCCTAGTCCTTTTACTTCATTCTACTCTCTCTCTCTCTCTCTCTCTCTCTCTGTGCATGAGTTCTTCCAAGCCCAGCATTTAATATATTCTGTTTAAGGGTATCACCAGTCTCAGGAACAAAGGAATATATCGTGTGGTGAATATGCGGTCTCCTGCTGCTGTTTCTTTGGTGTTACATTTATTACGATTGTTTTGTTAGTATCATCACTATGGAATGTTGGGCGCCTAGGTGGGAGAGAGATATAGACACACAGAGAACTTAAGGCATATACTTCAACAACTGCTCGGCTAAAATGGAGAGGTTTCAGGGACCCATTAATTCCTGTGTATGTTACTATGTTCATTCCTTCCCTTTTTTCTTGAGTTCCTTGATCTCTAGAATCTCTAGAATCAAGAAATGGACCGCATTTACCTCTCAGAATGCTCGTATTTAATGCATTGTGTTTCTTTTTCCTGGATATAGTAACATATTCGACACTGTTTTCTGTTTCGATATTTTGTTCTCGTCCACTCTTGTTTCTCTTTCACTATAGAGACTGGAACCCCCACCCATTAACATTCTATGATGTTTTTCCCTGGTTGCTTTGGAGGTTGAGTTTGAAACTCAGTACATCGATCAGAAAATTTTCCCTCATTTTCTTCTCTTTCATAATTTTTCTTTTCTGGGTTTTTTGCTTTCCTGCAGTTCTTTGGGGACCATTCAAACGCAGATTGTCTAGAGCAAGAATTTGTCCTTACAGAAAGCTTGAAATTTGAGGAACAAGAACCGCACTTTTCAACCCCAATGTTGGAAGAGAAAATGCCATTTCTTCAGATGCTACAAAGTGTGGGATCCCCTCACTTTTTGCCTTACAAGGAGCCCAACTTTCAGACACTGTTGAGATTACAGCACCTTAAGAAGCCTTGGGACGGTTACACCTACAACATCCCTGAAATGGAAACCCAAATTCAGGCCCTAGAGCTCGAGAGCTGCGTCACCCATGACATAGTGGAGCTGCATTCTCCTGTCAAATCCGTGACCATGGACCTCCGACAGCCGCATTCAGCTTCATGTCTCGAGGCTACCGTGAGCTCAGAGTGCAACCAAGAACCCAACCATTGCATAGAATTAGGCGCCTCAGCGGGCTCTCCACCTCCGTGGCCAAACCCCCCGCCACAATCCTGGCCTAAACAGACCTACCTCCCCAAATCTCTTCCACTCGCCCGGGAACGACGAAAGCGAAAGCGGATAAGGCCGACCAAGAACCAAGAAGAAGTAGAGAGCCAGCGCATGACCCACATTGCCGTGGAACGCAACCGTAGACGCCAAATGAATGACCATCTCAACGTCCTCAGGTCCCTAATGCCAACCCCCTATATTCAAAGGGTAATCAATCATGACATGAGTTTGAAGCCATTCTAAGTTCCATTCTTATATATTCTTGAATTTCATATAATTTGATGTGCAGTTTTCAAAAGATTTAAAATTTCTTCGCTTTCCTTGAAAGGGTGACCAAGCCTCTATTATCGGAGGTGCAATAGACTTTGTGAAGGAACTGGAGCAGCTACTTCATTCCCTTGAAGCACAGAAGAGAATGAGAAAAAATCAGGAAGGCGGCGAGGGCTCCGGGGCCATGGATGCACCATCCAACGGCCTGTTTATGTCTCCCCAATGTAGAAATGCGTCGACGGAGGAAGGCCACCGTGGGGAAGAAGTGAAGGCGGATAACAAGTCCGAGGAGGCCGAGATTCAGGTTACTGTGATTCAAACACATGTGAACATGAAAATTCAGTGCCAAAGGAAGCCGGGGCAGTTGCTGAAAGCCATTGTTGCACTGGAGGAACTCAGGCTGACAGTTTTGCACCTCAACATCACCTCCTCAGAGGCCTCGATTCTCTACTCTCTCAGTCTCAAGGTATTCTTCCTGTCGAGTTTAATTTCAGTCTTCCTTGCTTTATCTTTTATTTAGTCAACCATTCTGACCTGAAGAGAGCAAACCTAGATAGCAGCAAGCCGCTAGCACTAGTCCTCTTTCGTTTTTTCACTTCATTTTTATCAGTACTTTACATTTAACATTACACCATTGTTCATGTGGATGTGATTTTGCTGGCTTTTAATGCACAGATAGAGGATGAGTGTAAGCTAGGATCTGCAAATGAGATTGCATCGGCAGTACAACAGATATGGAGCTTTATCAGCAGGAGCTGATTGTTGAAAGAATCATCGCAAATATAGAGGCAGCTGACTACATTACTCGGATTAAGTAGGAGTACTTTGGGAGAAGAAAAGATAATTAATTTAAAACAAAAAAAAAAAAAAAAAATGAAGAGAGATTATGGGGATGGGACAGGGATATGGAGGCCGGAGAGGAACCAGATTCCATGGTCCCTATCTTCTAGGCAGTGAGTTGTACCGCAGACGGCTCGGGACAGAAACAGATCATTCATGTTTAATTATAATGTTTGTTCCGTGCTTTTAATTTAATTTTGATTTGATTTATTTCACTCTTTTTATGGAATTTAGTGGTTGTTTATACTATATTCACCAATCTAACATAAAAAGTAAGGAAAATGCTAAACCTACTGCAAGTTTAATTGCTGATCAGTCGGTGACACATCACCAATATGAGAATATGGTTCGACTTTGATTTGAACTTTTGATTGGTGAAACAATCTCGTACATAAAACTTATGTAGTAAAACTTGTAGAATATATAACATTACCCTATAAAAAGTAATAGCCTTCCGTTTTAGATATTGAAGGTGTTAGGGTTAATTGATTCATGTTTAATTCAATCTCGACATGACAAAATTAATAAATTAGTATTAAAGAATATGATGTATTAATTTAATGAAATATATAAAATGGAGATGAACTTATAATTAACTAATCCAATCTTATTAATACAATTCAAACTCAGAGATATTAACTCACCAACTAAAGCTCATCATTATAGATTGTTAAAGTCAGGCCATGCCTCTTATTTATACTAGGAATATTTTAACCACAAAATTAAATTTTTAAACTTACGTGATTTGATGCAGTGTGTCAGATTATAAAATTATTTTTATTATTAAAATAGATCTAATAAATCATGTAAAATCATGTCAGTTTATGAGTTTACTTTTATGTAATCTCTTTGTGTCTGTAGCAGTTCTCTATTTATATTAATTGATTTTATGAGATATTTTTGTATATTATTTTTAAATTAATAATATCCTTCCTCTTAAATTTTGTCATTTTGAAACGATGCGTAACGTTATATTTCAAATGATTTAATATGTTAACAAATTAAAGAAAAGAAATTAGTTAAAATATATGCGTCAATCCATATGATTTTAGGCTACAAACTATGAAGAAAATAAGATTTCTCCAACTTTAGTTGAAGTACATGACTACATAGATTTCCTCCTTTTTACATGCATAATGCTTAATGCATGTCCATGAGTCCCCATGCATCTTCTCTTTTAATCACGAAAACCTTTAAGGTGATTTACACAATGATTTTGAGTATAAAATTGAATAATTTTGATATTTACACACTTTTTTCAAGTGTGTTCATAGAATAGCTTGAGATGATAACGTTAATGGCAGAGGAGCGACGTGTTAAAAGAGTCGTTGAATTGAAGGGGGAAAGCTTTGACGAGAGAGCCCCCAAGTCAAATGGCGATGAGCAAAGGGCTGCAAATGCTGCTGGCAGTGCCAATTGCCAAACACGTTCTCAGAGAGAGAGAGAGAGATCTGGGAAAGAGAGAGCTGCAAAAGTGTGCAGGAGAAAAAGGCGCATATATCCATGCATGTGCAAAAGTATTCCAATCAGAGACAAATCACTCTCCTTTAGTCATTTTTTATTTTATTTTTTTATTTTTATTTTCTGGGCCTTGGCTTTTACCCTTTTTTACAGCTTTTTTTTTTTTTTTTTTCAATTTTTTCTTCTATTTTTCTCAAAGGTCAGTCCCAATCCAACAAACCATATCTGTATAATCTTGGGGACCCATTTTCCTGTCCCATGAGCTCTCCATGATAACAACCTCCCCCTTATTTGTCTCTTCTGCCAGAAACAGCCTTTCTCCCTGTTTCTAAATTTGATCTATGTCGATCGGTCTGCCTCTCTCTGATGGCTGTCCAAAGCTGTTTTCTCCTCCTCTTCTTTACTGGGATTAATTAGTTTTGCTGTTACTGGTTCTAACTCATATACTACAATATTCATTAAGCTGGCCCCTTTATATCCTATATCACACCAAGACATTGTGTTTTTGTTTTTTTTTTTTTTTTCAGAAATTAAGAAAAATATTGCTTATATTTGAGGAAAAAAAAAAAAACAACCTAAAACATATAATCCATTCATAAATCCAAAATGTTATAAATTTCCCAAAGATCCCACGGCAGTTAAAATCAGCTTCCACCTCACGTAGGGTTGGATGTCCCCCAAGATCCCACCTCATCCTTTTGGGAGTTGCCGTATGCCAAACGGCAACATCCCTCCCTTTTCAATGATTAATACTATTATGTGGTATCATTTTTACTATTTAATTTTTTGCTTATTAATTAAGTAAATTATTATTAGTATATATATATATATTTTTAAAAGTGTTTAAAAATATGAATAAAAAAATTTAAAATAAAAAATATGCCTAAGGGCACGCCCAACAGTCATTGTTGGATGACACCCTAGCAGCATTCTTTCTTAATTTTGTTAGAACCTTGAATTTGATCAAGAGTTTTTTAAACTATTGGTTTTATTTTATTTTGTAATAAAAAAATCAGCTTTTTTTGTGTTTTAAATTTGAGTAAAGCTACTCTCACCGCTCCCAGTCCCGCTATATTTTTTTTAAATTTTTTTAATTTTTTTTATTTAATGATTAAGTAAGTGTTTTTTAATAATATTATAATTTTTTTATTTTTTTAAAAAATATTTTACAGTGTTAAAAAAATACATGTATAAAAAAGTAAAATAAAAAAAAACACAATATTTTACACTATCGGTGGCTCCCAGCGGGACTGGGAGCCACCCTTTAAATTTTTATTTTTATTTTTTGTTTTCTTAAATTTTAAGTCATGAGTTTTTAATTTTAATCTTTTTCCATATATTTTTTTCTAGTTTTAGTTTCTAATTTCTCAGATTTAAATGAGTCTTTTACAGTTATAATTGGCTGTGACACTGTCTATTTAAGTTATTCTCTATCAGTAAATGAATCAATACATCTAGGGCATTTTGTTTCCCTTAAAATTTGATACGTTAAATCTAGTACTTAATAGCTAGGAGATGTTTACTTTGTTTTTTGTTTTTTTTTTTTTTTTTTTTTTTTTTTTTTCCGATTGGCATAGAATATTTATGATAATGCTTGGTGTGACGTAGTGTCTATGGATGCCTATAATTTATTATCGGCAATCCTTTGCAGTATGACTAGAGGATTGTTCATGATGGATAGAGAAAACACCTATTCCATAACGTTAAGGTGATAATGTGCTATTAGCACGGGTCGAGAATGAAACATCCTTGTTCTAATAGCATAGAAGAGAGTCAATCTCTAACCATGTCCAGATTCGTTGAGAAAGTAGAAAAGGAGGGGCACATAGTGATTTATTAGTTGAGTTGCAATAGTTACTATAAGAGCTAGGTGACTTGATGTTGGAGGTTCTTCCTCTTGGGTTGCCACCCTTGAAATATATTAACACTAAATAGCCTTTGTGCCAAAATCCAATTTGCCTAGCAGGCCTCTTATCAGCTTATCCAAAAGAATGTGATGAGTTGCATGTGTACTGGGTGATGGAATTATTTGAAAGAGGATACTTTTGCGAGAGCATGAGCTTCTATGTAGGGCTTGTTCTCTTAGCTATGTGGAAGGATGGATGTTGGTGCATGTGCCTAGAAAACAAAGCCATTAATCCAATTACAATGAAGTACATATTCTCAATTCTCCCTTGGATGACATGTTAGATCAATTGTTAAAATCTAAGGTATTTTCCAAAATTGACCTTAGAAGTGAGTATCACCAGATCAAATTAAGGTTTGTAGCAGCAAAACGTGGCATAATCTATATGAGACTAATGCATGAGATGTTGCGGCCTTTCATGGGGAAGTTTGTTGTTGTATACTTTGACGTATAATGTTTCACTGAAGGCTTACCAAGAGCACCTTTGAGCAATTTCTGATATGCTTTAAGAGTGTTTACTTGTTAACCAAAAGAAGCATGCCTTTTCATACTACCGTTGTTATATAGTTCTCTTAGTTTACTGTGGGTATTGATGGAGTTCATGCATAAATTCAAAAGCAATTGTAATTTTTGAGCGGCCAATGCACAAAAGTTTGCATGGTGTGGCGCCCCCAGCCCTCGGTTGTGGTTTAGCGAGGAACCACGATACTCAAGATGCAAGCACAACCGGCTACATCCCTTATATAACGTAGGAACTTGTGTGCTCGTATGCAAAGGACATGTGCGTACAAAAGTAGCAGTAGAAAGTAAAATGTATTAGTCGGAAACTAATAACAATAGTAATAGAGGTTTATGGATTACTTGCCCGTCAAGAACAATATCCACAAGTCACTACCACATCATCATCAAAATAACACATACTAATGTTCATTCATTGTCCTCAAATAATATTACACCATAATTGTCCGTTGCCCAAATACAAATAAACATCCAAAATTTATAAGAGATTATAATCTTAACAGGAACGAGCTCTTGTACTATTCCTCATGCTGCACTAGTTCTTCTTACTTGAAGTAACCCTCCTGAGTTACATATGCATTAAAATCTATGCTTTCGATGGGTGAAACTTTAGTGGTACTACCATAGTGAGATTTCAATGAAACTTCAGTAAGTTAAAACCCATATCATAGTAAAACCTCAATGAAACCTCACTATTAATGTAATAAATGGTGATGAATATGAATGCATAAATTTTATGTAAATAAAAGCTTAAATCACACACATATCATAAATATACCGAGGAACCAATCCTCGAATTAAAACAACATAATCATGAATCGTCATAAACGTTATCGAGTACTCATTGTCCAAATCATCTCATAAGATATCATACCATTTTCTAGACCCCAAGTCAAAATCATCACGTGAAATCTCTTAATCGACCACACCCATTTATTAATGTATGTCACTACGGCTCCCCTTAATTGGCCGCACACATATCCTGGCTCCCTTTGCCACACCTTGGGTAACGACCATGCAAATGACTTTGTAACAAGCGATGCTTAGTTTTGCGCTCGAGGCAGTTGTGACCAAGCATCCTTTAGCATCTGCCAGCAAAGAGGCAACAACATCGACCCAAAAGCGTTACCATCCCGCCAAATCCCGTTGTCACCTGATGACAACCCAATGGACGTATTCAACTTTTAAGCATTCCCAAGTAACTAGAGAAACTCCACCAAGATAATGCACCATCCTGAGTTGGGGTTCATGATACACAGACATGTCCATAACTCCTCTTGAAATCGATAAATTAAGTACTTTGAAAAGACATCATCAAAGTAATCAATAATTCGTAATAAGAAAACATGTACTCTCATGAGAGAAAAAGATTGAGAAGTAGAAGATGGTCACCTTGGACATAATTGTAGATATTTACCCCACATTACTAGCATTGTCATAAGAAGAACCTACCTAAGTAGTGAACTAACAATTAGCATGGCGCTGAAGTTGTTGGCCTCCTTATCGATGAAGACTTCAAGCTCAACTTCCTCCTTTGTGAGGTTCAAAATAGAAGAGAGAGAGAGAGAGAGAATGTATCTGAATACTTGAAGATTTCATACATGAGATGGACTAACGACAAAATACCTCTTATACGTGCACTCTTGTTAAGCTAGATTGCGTGGTTGGACGCATGATCTTCAAATCTATATTCCTCTTTTTCCATGCATGCTCTAGTTGTGACGTCATTGTTGAAGTAAAACAATGATAAACTACTTGTTACTTTTTTAGCACTACTGTGCTATCTCTGGGAGTTCAAGTTCACGTACTATGTTGTTTGTTGCTTACTCTGAACTATTTCTGCACTACATGTTGCTTGCCTGACTGTCTTTATTTCCTTCAAACATTGCCTGCCTTACATTTCGTCTGCTCGCCTTTTACTCACTTGGTGTAGAATTCATCTCTTTTTCTTGCCTCGTTCATAGCTCGTCCAAAGTTACACTTGACTCACTCACTTCCATTCCCTCTCCTATGCCTTGGCACGCCATCTGATTGCTAGCTCGATATTATGACTCGGTCAATCCTTTTTTCTCATTTCCCCTCCTAGCACTCCGCTCTCTTTATGCTTAAGCATTGCCCTCCTACCTTCTTCCCGATTGCATTTTTCCGCTTGCAGGGAGTCTCTTCCTTCAATTAGGCAAGGTCTTACACATGGCATGCAAATCTTCTAGAACTTCATTACTCTAATTGCTTCTATAATGGAATGCCTCAAGGGACTGAACCTTCTAATGGTCAAAAGTCGTAAAGACCAATTTTCAACAAGTGAAGTAGAAGATGGTAGAAACACCAATTTTGATCGTATCAAATTGTGAGAGGATTTTTTAGGTAGACTACAATGCCACTTGAGTAGACATTAGCAGTTGAGTAGGCATTAACATTGTTGTAAGTTAGGAGGGGCATTTGACTGTGTTTCTAGTGAAAAAGCTATATGGCTCTAAGAATAATTATTCTACCAACAATCTAGACTTTTATGCCATTTTATAGTCACTAAAGCATTGGCATCGTCATCTGGTTCATCAAAAAATCATTATCATTACAAACTACAGGGCTTTTAAGTACCAAACGACCAATAGAAGCTCACTTGGACACATGGCAATGGGTCATTATTTGTATGAGTTTACTTCCTCATTAAGGGACCACTCATGGTGTTTGAATTAGGTTGCAAATGCTTTGATTAGGTATTTTTCCCTTCTGACCATCATATGTGCCAAATTTGTGGGTTTTGATAGCTCTCATGAGGTTTATACAGATCATGATCCTTTATTCTAGAAGATATTTTTGCAAGTATTTAGATGTAAATAGAGTGATTATACTTTTGTTAATAGTTATAATTTGTTTTGTTGAGAATTTGAGATCGAGGATCGAAGATCAAAGGGAACGTGAGCTTTGTTTTAATTGTGATGAATGGTTTATTTTAGGCCACAAGTTTGCAAAACTATTTTTGTTGGAAGTTCCTTACTCTGGAGGAGAAAAAAAATCGGACTAGAGTTACTTGGAAGAATGTAGATGAGCTGCAAAAGAGATTTTCAGAGTTTGCCCTTGATGACAAGGGCCATGATAAGGGGAGGATGTTAAAGGTCTATTTGTAAAGTCCATGAAGGACTCCTAAGCAACACTAACGGGGGGGTAGTAGCTTGAAGAGGCTGTCATTATAGGAGTTTCTATTGATTTGTCATTTCTAGAGTTTTTTAGTCTATTTTGATAGCATGAACTACAGGATACTAGTGCCTCACACTCACGAATTTCCTTCTATGGAAAACACAAAAGCTTAATATGCTGGAGAGCTATGATCTCCAGGGCTTTGTGATTGGTGAAATCCAACCACCACCTTCATCCATTGATGGTGACAATTTTGGGCTGTTCCAAAGTCTGCATTTGTTCAATGACGTAAGACTGATTGGCTTGTTTAAAGGCTAGATCACTACCACTCTTTCAGAAGAAGTTATTGGCATTGTTGTTGGCCTCAACACTGCAGTTGAAGTTTGGCATGCTCTATTGCACTCATTTTCTTGTGACTCCTCCGATCGCAGCCTTGCTCTCAAGCAACAGCAAACCTCCATTTCCCAGTGTACTGATTCTTTATCAATCTACCTACAACATTTCAAGTCCATCTGCGATGATCTTTCTGCTATTGGGAAGCCCATCTTAGATTACAAAAAATCATGGTGGTTCCTCAATTGTCTCGACAAGGACTACCAAGTCTTTACAACCACAATGGTGTGTCATCCCATGCTCTCCTACTCGGATCATGTAACTCTCTTGGAAAGCTATACCGAACATAACAAGCTAGATATCCCTCCTCCCCAGATGGCTTACTACACTTAAAAAATTTCAAACATAAAAGGACTGCCCACTCCTTTACCTCAAAGGACGTGGCTTTCACCAAGGTCACTCCTCCAACTCAAAACCCACCTAGGCAAATCCTAGCACTCAGTCCTCTATCTCCACTGCAAAGTCAACCAAGGATGATCTGCCCATCTGTCAAATCTGCCACATGCGCAACCATACTACTCTCAAGTGCTTCAATCGCTTTAATCACGCATTCCTAGCTGATAGTATTCCACAAGCTCTTGTTGCAATGAAACTTGCTGACTCCCAAGACTCGGATTGGTTTCCTTATACTGTAGCCACTGATCACGTTACAAACAATTCAGGTAATCTCTATGATCTTCAACCTTACAATGGCTCTGATGGTCTTATGGTTGGTAATGGCGTCACTCTACCTATCACCCACACTGTCAAAGCATCAATTGGTTCCAATCTTCAACTTAATGATGTTCTTGTTGTCCCTAATATCACCAAGGATTTATTATCTGTTAGCAAACTGACTATGAATTACCCACTCACTATTGAATTTAATGGTGATATTTTTGTGATCAAGGACAAAGCGACTCAGAACATCCTAGCGAAGGGGCGTAGGCGTGTCCGCCTATATGCCTTCGAAGGTGATCCATCTGCTTGTTTCTCCTCCCGCTTTCAGAAGACTGATTCTCAATCCTGGCATTCATGTCATGGGCACCCTCATCAACATATCTTGAATTTTTTGCATTCCAACAAACATATTTCCTCTTTGCACTCTATTGGTTCTTCAGTTTGTATTAGTTGTCAATTAGGAAAATCATGTAGACTACCGTTTTTGACTAGAGACAATAAAATAAAATCTCATTTTCACAAGATTCATTGTGATGTGTGGGGACTAGCCCCTATGCTTTCTTGAAAAATATTTCAATTGTATGCTATATTTGTTAATGAATACACTAACTTCACGTGGTTTTCCCTATGCATCGAAAATCAGAACTACTTGCCTGCTTTGATGTGTTCTTCAAACATATCGTGTGTCAATTTGATGCCAAACTTTGCATCTTTCAAAATGATGAGGGTGGGGAATTCTCCTCACTTATTCACAATTCAAAGGTATTCTTTGCCAGCCGGCATGTTCCAGGTCCCCCGAACAAAACGACGAAGTAGGACGTAAACACTGCAATATCACTGAAGTTGGACTTAAAATGATGTTTCATGCTCACTTGCCTCCTCGCTTCTAGGGCAACTGTTTCTCCACCGCTGTATTTCTCATCAACCGACTACCATTGAAAGCACTTTGCATGGACTCCCCCTTCTTTCAATTTATGGCCGCCATCCTGACTACCTCAGTCTTGGAGTTTTGGGCTCTCGCTGCTTCCCTTTTATTGGAGATTATCATGCTCACAAGCTCGAACCAAAGTCTATACCCTGCGCCTTCTTAGGATACTCCACCAAGCACAAGGGTTACAAATGCTTATACCCTCCCACTGGTCGTGCTTATATTTCAGGGCACATTGTCCTCGATGAATTTGTTCTTCCTTACTCTTCCCCCTCCCATCTCTATGGGCGTGAAACTATGGTGAATGGAAAGCCAGCACAAGGAAGAGACTCTGGAGTCTCTCCTTCACCACCAGTGTAAACTTGTCCAAATGATATGAACCTGTGGGAATGGAATCCCTTGAACCTACAATCAATTTGAAAACTCACCTAAGAAAGCCAAAATCAAGTCAATGGAAAATTTAGACCCGTTGAGGAACTCGTTTCAAGAATCTAGATTATATGAAAATCTAGACCCATTGAAGAACCTATCTCAAAAACCTAAATTATAAGGAAGAACGCCACTAAGGTTGCGGTTTGCCTTTGATAAGTTCGAAAGTTCATTCAAGAATAAGAGGAGATAAACTCAACTCACAATGAATAAACTCATCAAATTTAATAAACTAATTAAAAAGAGGCTACAAAGAGTATTTAAAGCAAAACCTAATTAAAACCCTAGCCAAAATAAATCGCTATCTTCCAAAGATGCCCCTGAGTGAATAGTTATGTGTCTACAGTACGACTATAGTACTCAGCTACAGTAATTTCTTGAAATCCTAGTTCAATAAAATAATAACTTTCCTAACATGCCCTTGAATAGGTGTCTCCTTAAGTCATTCTCATAATAAACTCAATTATTCTAAACTAATAAAATAAGTCCTTTAAATTAATTAAACAAGTTAAAAGTCTTCAAGTGCCTAAAGCCTTTAAGTCATGTTGTTGCCTTCTTCCATAGCTTGTATCAAATGAATCAAAACTAGATCTTCATCTTTCAAACCCATCTTGAATGTTGGGCTCTTGCTAGACTTATCCCAAGTAGATTGCACCAATCCTTGCATTGCCTCATTGATCTTCTTGACTCTTGACTTTGTAATTGGCCCATCTGAAACTTGCAAAGGATATTTAAGACTAGATATATCTTGGTGCCCATCATTCTCCCTCTAACGGATTCGATCTCGAATCTCCACCTGCATTAAAGGGGAAAAAAGGTTAGTAATATTGAAAATAGCAGACACATGATATATACCTGAAAGATCCACTCGATATGCATTATCATTAATTTGTTCAAGAATTTGGAAAAGTCCATCCAAGCTACTTCTGTCATCAACAGGTAAAGGTATTAAATCTAAAGGAGTAAATAGATTAAATCTATAAACAATTTCAAAAAGTGAAAATTTAGTAGTATCACGAACACTCTAATTATATATAAACTCAATGAATGACAAACAATACTCTCACAAATATTCATGAAACACATATAAAGTCTTCCTTACACCAAAATGATCACTCCAATTATATGCAAACTCAATGAAAGACAAATGATATCCCACAAACGTTCATGCAACAAGTCAATGAATGGCAAATGATACTTTCACAAACGTTCATGCAATACGTCTAAAATCTTCTTTACACCAAAATGACCACTCCAATCATATGCAAACTCAATGAAAGGCAAATGATACTCCCGCAAAGGTTCTTACAACAAGTCAATAAATAACAAATGATACTCCCACAAACGTTAATGCAACACATCTAAAATCTTCTTTACACCAAAATGATCCATCAATCCAAATCCATGCATAAGCAACCCACATATAAGACTAGTAAGCTCACAAAATCTATTCTCTTTAAACAAATACCAATCTAGTCTATAGAAATGACCAAACGATACTTTCTCACGTACTCTATACACACTAGCCAAGCCATCATCATTAACATACAATTTCTTATCATATTCAAGTATCAATAACTTTGCATCTAAAATGATGATAAGGACATACATTTTTGCTAAAGCATCAACCACAAAATTTTCCTTACCTTGTGTATACTTGATTATATATGGAAATGTCTCAATGAATTGCACCTACTTGGCATACATTTTATTCAACTTACTTTGTCCTTTCAAGTGCGTCAATGATTGATGTTCTTCAAAGAAAGGTCGGGTAGGGATTGTCGCACCTGGCACAACATCAATGTAATGATTTATCTCTCTAATAGGTGGCAATCCACTAAACACACCTCTAGAAATCATGACCTCATATCCCTGTAACAAAGAAACAACAACATTAGGTAAAGAGTCATTAAATTCGTTAGTATAAAAGCTTGCCATAGTATAAAAACTCACTTTTATTTTTCTATTTGTCTCTGTAATCTCTGTCTTTTTCCTCTCGTGGCTTCACTCTTTTCTTTTTTTTACTCTCAGCAGTCTTTCTATTTTCTTTTTCACTCTCTCTTTCTCTTGAAGTTTCAGCCTCATTCTCTTTTTTCCCCCCACTTTCTTTTTCATTTTCACTCTCTGTTTTCTTTCTTTCTCCTCTTTTTTTGAACTCTCGGCCTCACAATTGTTTTTCAACTCATTCTCTATTTTTCATAAGGTTTCAGCCTCACCCTTATCTTTTTTCTCTCTCATTTTTCTGTCTCTCTCCTTTTCGACCTCAATATTTCTTTATTTTTTCTCAATCTCACATTCTCTCTTGCTTTTTAGCTCAATCTCACTTTCACTCTTACTTTGTAGTTCAATCTCTTTTTTACTTTTTCTGTTTTGATCACTCTCACTTTCACTCTTTCTTTTTTGATCACTCTCATTTTCACTCTTTCTTTTTTGGACAACCTTACTTTTCAGGTTCAGTTGGTCTCCATGGACATGTGTTGGAGTCAAAAGAGCAAGTTTGATTATTTTTCCATACTTTTCAAAACTGTACATGATCCTTAACCCATCATGGATTACCTTCCTATATACTGCCACAGCTTCCCCAACAAAATAAGACAAACATGCATAGGCATTACATTACAAAGTACCATATCCTAGTATTTTCCAATTGAAAAATAAACTAGCACTTGTTTATTTACCCTAACCATCCTACAATCACTCAACCACTGTAACTTGTATGGTTTAGGGTGTTTCAAGGTAGGTAAATTTAATTTCTCAACTAAAGTAGTTCAAATTAATACAACTCCTCCCATCAGTGATCATACTACATATCTTGTTGTTGATGTGACATCTAGTATGAAAAATATTCCCACTCTACTGCTCTGTATCATCCATCTTAATTTGTGTATTGAGAGCATGCCTGTCAACAAGATAATCACCATACTCTTCATTCTCAAACGCATTTTCAACACTAGACTCATGTCGTCTCCTATCTCTCATGTCCTGTAGATTTCTAATTATCGCTTCTTGATGATCCATCCTATCACTCACTTCACCTAACACAAAGTTCAACTGTTCAAACTGTTGTTGTATGGCTTGCAACACAAATGATGAATTATCTGTCATCCCCTTTGGTGATGAGTCACTCCTATGACAATTCGTAATGTGCTGCACAAAAAGAATATTAGTAGAAAACCTCACACACTCCCTTACGTGTTTACACTCGAATAATGGCACTCCACTCGTGTTTCACTCTTAATTGAATTGTTCTCGATAATAGTCTCACACTCTCTTGCCTTTTACCTCAATAGTTTTTCCGCTCAAGTTCTTTAAGAACTAGTTGAACTAAATTAAGACAATACAATCTTGTATTATTTTAACCAGTAATATAGATCCAAGAAACAAGAACAAGAAACAAGGATGGAATAAAATGACATGAAACTCAAGGAATTTATATGAGGGAAAGAGTAATTATAAAACACGATACCAACTAGAAAGATGTATTCAGCCCTTTTGATGATAAATCTCAATCAACAAATGTATTTCTTTCTCTTTGTTGTAACTCTGTAGCAACTTTTGAATAACCTACCTTTTCTTTTCTTTTCATTTTTTTTTTTGAATTTTCTTTTCTTTTCTTTTCTCTAATTCAATTTTCTCTTCTTTTCTCTACTTAAATCACAAACAGTAATATTCAATTGTGAAAATCAAGCCATTGAATTCAAGCACACAAGAATTAACAATGAAGTAGAAGAGAAACAATGAAACAACACTCCAGCAATTAACAAACTTAGAGATGTAAGAAACCCTAGGTGATGCAAATTTCAGCTAAACCAAAAACTCTAAGAATTTCGGCAGCCTACTTTTTATTTTTTTGGCTACCCTAGAACAATGAAGCCCTAAAATTAAATTTAAAGTTGCAAGAATTAAAAGGTAGAATCAAACTTGATTGGAAACCTGGCTCTAATACCAAATGATATGAACCCGTGGGAATAGAATCCCTTAAACCCACAATCAATTTGAAAACTCATCCAAGAAAGTCAAAATCAAGCCAATGAAAAATTTAGACCTATTGAGGAACTTGTTTCAAAAGCTTAGATTATATGAAACTCTAGACCTATTGAAGAACTTGTCTCAAGAACCTAAATTATAAGGAAGAATGCCATGAAGGTTGTGATTTGCCTTTGATAAGTTCAAAAGTTCATTCAAGAACAAGAGGAGATAAACTCAACTCACAATGAATAAATTTATTAAATTTCATAAACTAATTAAAATGAGGCTATAAAGAGTATTTAAAGCAAAACCTAATTAAAACACTAGCCAAAATAAATCTCCATATTCCAAAGATGCCCCTGAGTGAATAGTGATGCGTCTACAGTAAATCTACAATACTCGGCTACAGTAACTTCTTGAAACCCTAGTTCAACAAAATAATAACTTAGTTCAATAAAATAATAACTTTTCCAACATGCCCTTGAATAGGTGCCCCCTTAAGTCTTTCTCACAATAAACTCAATTATTCTAAACGAATAAAATAAGTCCTTTAAATTAATTAAACAAGTTGAAAGTCTTCAAGTGCCCAAAACCTTTAAGTCATGTTATTGCCCTCTTCTATAACTTGTATAAAATGAATCAAAATTGGATCTTCATCCTTCAAGCCCATCTTGAATGTTGGGCTCTTTCTAGACCCATCTCAAGTGGATTGCATCAATCCTTGCATCGCCTTTTTGGTTTTCTTAGCTCTTGACCTTGTAATTAGTCTATCTGGAATTTGCAAACGATCTTTAAGACTAGGTCCAGCTTGATGCCCATCACTTGTTCTCACCAAATGCTCACCCGAACCAAAGTTGGGATTCGCAAACCAAACCCAAAATCCTCAACCTTCATGTTGCTTGATCACCTTCTGCAATTCCCATTGTGCCATGCTCCATCACTGCTTCTCAACACCACCCTGGTTGGCTGGCTGCTATGCATGAAGAGTTTGATGCCCTTGCCAAGAACAAAACTTGGACTTTGGTCTCTCCTTAGCCCCATATGAATGGTGTCAACTGCAAGTGGATCTACAAGGTGAAGCTCCATCCTGATGACTTTGTGGAACGACTCAATGCACGGTTGGTTGCCAAAGGCTTCCATTAGGTGGATGGTCTCGAATTCCATGAAACTTTTTCCCTCGTGATTAAACCAGCAAGAATCCACCTTGTCCTCATTATTGTTGTGGTCGAAGGATGGGAGATCCTTCAACTTGACGTGCGAAATGTGTTTCTAGATGGTTTCCTTACTACTCCTGTATACATGCAACAACCACTAGGCTTCGTTGACTCCAATTGCCCCTCACATGTCTGCAAATTGAGTCGAGTATAGAAGAGAAACAAAGTTTGTGACATTCTAAGTCACAAGGTAGAGATATTAGGTGGACGAAGCAAAGGAAATGGAAGACGGGGAGGGACTAGCCATGGAAAACAAATTCTCTCTCACTGAATGTCACTTTATGGGCTCTGTATACCATAAAGACTTTGAAAAAAGTTTGTCTTGCACAATGATGACACAGGGAGATAGTTCTATTATATAGGATGTTACAGTTTGACTTTACATGTAGATGAAAAGTATACAAGGAAATGTGGTGTTGTACATGACTAGAATAAAGAGTATTAAAAATGAATATACATCAATGCATAAATTACAGGGTGATGAGCTGTGGAGTGCTGGTATCTTGTAGTCTAGTATCATCTCCATTGGCCTTCGCATCCTTGCCTCCAGCATGCTTGATCTCAATGCTTTTTTTTTTTTATGCCAGTTGGGCAGGATGTCCACTTACTTGCTGTTCCACCATTGGCTTCTACACATTCCTCGGCGCGAAATGCATCTTTTGGAGTGCCAAAAAGTAGGCCACTATTGCTCGATTCAGAGTCAAAGCTGAGTATCGCTTCATGGCTTCAACTACTGCCGAACTTACTTGGCTAACATTTCTTCTCTATGGCCTCTGCATACCGCTTTCCAATGCCCCTATACTCAACTGCAACAACTTGAGTGCTCTTCATATGTTCGTAAACCCAGTGTTTCACCCCAGAACTAAGCACATTGAACTTGATGTCCATTACATGCCTTAATGAGTTGCACTTGGTGCTCTTGAAACTCATTTTGTTCCTTCTTCCCTTCAGCTTGCCGACATCTTTACCAAACCATTTGCCAAAATTCCATTTTGCCCGGTTCCATTGTTGTATATTCCATTGTTGTATATTCCTTTTTAATACTCTCTATTCTAGGCATGTACAACACCACCTTTCCTTTTATACTTTTCCTTTACATGTATGATGTAAAGTCAAACTATAACATCCTATACAATAGAACTATCTCCCTCTGTTACCACTATGTGAGACAGGTTTATCTCAAAGTCTTTATATTCTACGTAATCTTTATATATTTTTATGTGAGAATTTAGAAAATATAGAGTTTTGAGTTCGAGTAGTGCTATTTAAAGGCTTTCATAATATACTTCACACGCCATCTGCTAGACATAATTTGATTTGTGAGATTAAAAATTAAAAATTTATTTTTTAAATCAAATTACGTCTGGTAAATAGTATGTAGTGTAAAGTATGTGAATTCGTTGGAGCTCTGAGATAGCTCACTAACTCATTAACTCAACCTCATTCCACACTTCACCAAAACGCATACCATCATTTGGGCATGTACCAATTATCAATAATGACTTCAATAATGCTATTTATTTTATTTTAAAAACAATAAACTAATTTAACGATACGTAAATAAGTCCGAACTCAAGAAAAAATAAATACTGTTATTAAATGTAAAATATAATTTGATGACAAATCTTTAGGTAAAAATTAAATGAATAAAGAAGGATATTCGATATTCGCCTAAATTCAATTCATTAGATACTACGTAGATTCAAAGTACCTTGTCATTAAACCCCCTGGGCCGAAGCAATATAATTAAAAGAACGTTGAGTGGCAGGTGATCAAGGGAACCCTCGGCCTTGGACGACTCCCGAACTTGATGATGAAGTAATAGATCCAAAACGGAACATTAGTCTCCGAATTTTTTGTTTTATTTGGGAAGGAGAGCCAGAGCCACCATTTTCGAACGCTGTCACCTGCGCAATAATCTCGCATTTTTGTACCCATTTTAGAAATTGAGGAATGTTATATATAATTTTAGAAAATATAAATTTTGTGTATTTGTTTTATAAAAAAATAGAGTTTATTATTAAAAATTAATCTTTTATGTAGGTTTCTAATTTATTTATCATTTTAAAAAAAATATGCGAAACTTACATACTCTAAAACTGTAAATATCATTTTATCTCATGTCTTTGAATTTTTTTTTATTAATTTCGAAGTCTAAAATTTAGAGTGAGAGAAACTAATATCTAATGCGTAGTTCACAATATTTATAAATGTTCAAATGAACTTCTTGGACAATATTAAATACTATGAGATTAATTTCATGTATCTATCTCTTTACCTCTTTAAACCTTAGAGTTAGTTTGAGAATTTTTAAGAAAATCTCAATTCCCCATACCATTTTGCTTATTCTAATCTCTAATTTCCATACCATCTCCAGTATTTTAACTAATCTCCTTTAAAAGCTATATTACATATATATGTTCAAGTGTAAAATTAGTAGTATAACCGGTTCAGTTCCGTCTAGTTTTGGACATATGTTAAAATCAAAACGGTATATACTGGTTTTGAGAATTAGAGAATTAATATTAGACCGATTCATCACTGAAATCAAAATTTTCAATTTTACCGATTTCAGTTCGATTGTTTTGGTTTTTATCTTAGGTTTTTATCCATAAGTTTTTTTATTTATGGTTTTTATAATTTTTTCAACACTAATTTTAATTTTTAGAATTAATATTTATTATTAATAATGACCAATTCACTATTGTCTAATTATACTAGTATCTAACTTATTAGCGAGGTTAACTTATTAATTATTAGTGAGATTAATTTAGTATAAAATAATTAGTGAGAGATAAACTTATTATAATACACTTGCTACTATACTAGACTACTAGTAAGTAGGGTAGTGGTGTTTGATTTATGAGAACTGCTCAGGCCACCGAGAGGTGGTACCGAGCGTTCCAACTGATAAGTGCTAAAATGCACTTTTTTTATTTTGTGTGTTTTTTCTCCAAGCATTTTTAAATCACTTTAAACATTTAATAAAAATCACAAACTAATTAAAAAACAATTTCTTAAATATTAAGTAAAAAAATCAAATCGGTAGAAACTCTCGGGACAAATTCTCGGTGGCTTAAGCATTTTCCTTAATTTATTTTGATATTGTAAGGGGGTTTTCCCTCCCATAAGCTCGTATAACAAGCCCACGAGGGACTACTGAGGAAGTAAGTCAGAGAGCTCGGCCAAGCCCAGGCAAGCCTAATGATCCTCCCCTAAAAAGAGTCAGTGGGCCTCTGCAGAATACTTGGCCCATAAGCAAAACCCACCTACAAAGCAACCTACGCGTGAGAAAAGCAGACGGTAGGGGTAGATGGGGCTTGCTGCCCTAACACCTCCCCGATGACACCCTACCCTCAGAAACCTGCACAGGTAGGTGGGCTGGAAATATGGAGAACCATTGATCTCCTGATAGGAAGCAGTGAGTCAAGGAGCCACGCTGTATTAATGGCACCACTCTCCGAACTTTACATCGTATTAATGACATCGCCCCAGATGCCACATCGCATTAAAGAATTCTGACTAAGCGAACAGTTGAAAGGATATGGGCTCCCCAAAGTCAAGTGCGAGCTGTCCCCACCTAGAAACCTAGTATAAAAGCTGACCCTAGGTACGAAGAAGTTTCTCTGATTTCTCTAAACTCACACACAAACTATTAAGGAGATATATTGACTTTAGCATCAGAGACTTCCCAACCTCCACCAAAGCCCCCCACTCTCCGTATTTTCTTAAGTGTGTAGGTGAAAGATTCACGACCTGTGTTGCTGGAATCCGGCTGAAAAACATACGAAACACAACATTAACAGATACTATAGTGTCTAATTCTATGTTATTTTACTAGTGTCTAACTTATTTTTATATTTAATTTGTATGTTAATGATAATATGATGGTTACATATGCTAAAACTATTAGTTTATTTATATTATTGTATATGTACATTATTTTATAATAATTAATACATACTAGTATAGTACTGAATTTAACTATATTACTATTGTCTATATAAGTTAGACTATACATTTTTTTATATGAGTATATATGATCAAATATGTAGAAATGTATTTATGAAAAAGAATATATAATTTATTATGCCATAAAATGTATTTATCCTTTATATATATACATATATATATATATATATCAAAAGTAGGTTTATATTAGTAACTTAATATTAATGTTCATGTTTAAGACTAAAATTTTATATTATATTAATTTTATGTATAAAATTAAAATTTATATGTTATGTCAAATGTTATATTAATTTTATGTTATTAGATTATTATTCATGAATAATAAGATTTTAAAATTTCATGTTTTATTAATTAGCAATTTAACATAATATATATATATATATTATAATATAAACAATTATAATATATTTTTTCAAACCAAAACCGAAATTGGACTAGTTTTCAACTGGTTTTAAGAAAGTGGAACCGATACCAGACCAGACTAGTTCACTTGTTTTTCGGTTTTTTTTACACCTCTATGTAAAATTGAAAATTATACGGACTAGAATCTTCAATATTCAAAGAAATAGAGGTGGACAACGTCATTGCAGCGGACAAAAGCGAAACCCTAAGTTATCATCTCTAATACCATAAAATAAATGCTTACCAAAAATACCATAAAATAAATAAGAGAATGCTATTGAAAATCTTGTATTCAACTCGATCAATTATACGAGTGAGTCTGTTTATTTACAAAGTTGTGTAAAGTCTGAGAAAAATGAACTAACTCACTAACCAATTATAATGCCGGCTCAGACTAAAAATCTACAATTTTACACTTGCACATATATATGTAATATACACAGTTATGATTTTACCTCTTAAACAAATTTATCTTCTTCCCATAGTGCTTTCAGTATATCTATTTCATCTAATATAGAACCTAAATTCTATAACCAAACAATTAAGTATGTTCATTGGAGAGATGCTATGTTTACTGAATTAGCTACATTAGAATCCAATAGTACCTGGGTCCTCACTTACTTACCACCCAACAAAGTTTCTATTGGTTGTAAATGGGTCTATAAGATCAAGTTTAATCCTGATGAATCAATTGAGAGATATAAAACAATATTAGTTGCCAAGGGGTGTATTAAAAGGGAGGGCCTTGATTATTTAGATCCTGTAATCAATACACATTCGCTAGGATCCATCTGAATTTCTAACTAATAGAACTGGAGAAGAGAATGGAGATTGGCTGGGTCTGATTACCCCAAACTTCAATAGGTCTGCAACTATCTTCTCTATTTCTATTTTTTGAAAATAGGGGTATCTGTAGGATCTAACAGTGACTGACATAGAGACCTTTTTAAACACTATTTGATGATCTCTAGATCTCTGAGGAGACAAGCCATTAGGTTCATAAAAAACCTTTAGTATATTTCTGCAATAACTTAGAAATTTCCCTTTCCACTACAGGTTGATGTGAGCTATCTTCAGAGGATAAAAGTTGTAACCACACACCCTTAGACCCCACTTTTACGATGTTGGAAAGCTCTTTATCATCTAGAAAGTCACTGGCATATGTAAGGCCTTTGATTCTTACCTCTATATGAAAAATTCATTTTTAATGTCACAAAATCCCAAAGTACAAGACCCAAAGGCAACAACCATACCCAGGACTACATCACAGCCTCCAATGTATACTTATCCCAACCCCTAAGGATTTACCTATACTACTTAACATGTTACCATTGACCACCCTCACTGGAATAAGATTTTCTATTACTAAAGACAAATTACATCGAGACACAACTGCAGTATCCTCAAATTTGTGGGTGTTGCCTGTGTTATTCAGAATTATAACTGATTAACACAGGCAACTCCAAGAGCCCAATAACTAGAGAGAGAAAGTAGAGAAAAGATGGAGAAGAAGAGAGAGGAAATATGAGGGAATTGAGCAATCAAACCAGAGTTGGCCCCTATTCTGACTCGTAGTGTTTTTATACTTCTTATTATAAAAAAGGGTATCATTTCTTACAACTACAATTATATAACACTTCAATTCTCCAAAACGACATCGTCCCTTTTAATCTCCACTAATTCAAACGATAACATTTTCCTTATACAATCAATTAATTCTCACGTTCGTCTCTCAAAACAACAACCTATGATTCTTGTTAACTAACAAAACTGTCAACCCTTCTTCATCTCTCCTCCACACATTTATTTCACCCAGCCACCACAGCTGCTCTTCAGCCCATGACAGAACTCAAGAAAAAATAATATTGTTATTAAATGTAAAATATAATTTGATGATAAATCTTTGAATAAAAATTAAATGAATAAAGAAGGATATTCGATATTCGCCCAAATTCAATTCATTAGATACTCCGTAGATTCAAAGTGCCTTGTCATCAGAAAATCCTCTCGGCCGAAGCAATAAAATTAAAAAAAAAATATTTATTATCTTCACATATCATATATCATTTTTTTTATTATTTTATTTTACTTTTATTAAATATGTGGTATATAGATGATGAATAAAAAAAATTATAAAATTTAAGAATAAAAAATTAATAAAAAATTAAAATAAAAAAAATATGGTGTATGACATATGAAAATAATTAAACCAACGTTGACTGGCAGGTGAAGGGAACACTCGGCCTTGAACAACCCCCGAACTTGATAATAAAGTAATAGATCCAAAAATGATCATTGGTCTTCCATTATTATTTGATGTTGTCACCTGCGCAATGATATCGCATATTTGTCGTACCCATTTCAGGATTCGAGTAATGATATAATTTTAGGATTTATAAATTAAATATATATTTTTTTAAATGTAAAATCTATTATTAAAAGAATAATAATAATATAAATTTTAAAAATATTTAATTTAAAAAAAAATGAATATACGAGACTTGCATAGTCTAATATTAAAAATATCATTTTTCTTCCTAACTTTAGATTTTTAAAAAAAAATTGATTTCAACCTCCAATATCTAAAGCATAGTTCACAATATTTATAAATGTTCAAATGAATTTCTTGAAAAATATTAAATTTTTAATAAATACTATGAGATTCATTCATGTATTTATTTCTCTTATCACTCTAAGCCTTACAATTCGATTAAGAATTCTAAAAAAAAATCTCAGTTCCCCATTTCATTTGCTTATTCTAATCTCGCCTTTTCAGTGTAAAATTGTAAAATGATACGGATTGGAGTCTTCAATATTCAAAGAAGTAGAGGTGGATAACTCCATTGTAGCGGACATAAACAAAAGGGGTAAGTATCCTCACTGATACCATGAAACAAATGAGAAAAGGCTATTGAGAATCTTGTATTCAACTTGATCAATTATAAGAGTGAGTCTTTGTTTATTTACAAAGTAGTGTAAAGTCTGAGAAAAATGAACCAACTCACTAATATATCCATTTCATCTAATATAAAACCTGAATTCTATTGAATTAGCTACATTAGAATCCAATAATACTTGAGTCCTCACTTACTTATCATCCAACAAAGTTCCTATTGGTTGTAAATGGATCTATAAGACCGAGTTTAACCCTAATAGATCAATTGAGAGATATAAAACAATACTAGTTGCTAAGTGGTGTACTCAAAGGAAGGGCCTTGATTATTTAGAAATTTTTTTTCTAGTTGCAAAGATGGTAATAGGCCGATGTCTTTTTATCACTGCTAGTTGTTCATAATTGGTATTTGATATATTTAGGTGTTAATAATGCTTTTCTATATAGAGATTTGGAATATGTATATATGAAACTACCTCTTAGGTATCTTAGAAAGGGAGACACCATAATTTGTAAATTGCAAAAATCTTTATATGATTTGAAACAGGCTTCTCAGTACTGGAATTCAAAATTCACTTTAGGCTTGTTGGATTTAAGATTTACTCAATCGAAATCTGACTATTCATTATTTACAAGAAAGGAGGGTGATTCATTTGTTGCTTTATTAGTGTACGTTGATGATATACTATTCGCAAGTAGTGATATATCAGTTGTTGAGTCTATTAAATCCTCTTTGAATGCACACTTCAAGTTGAAAAACTTAGGTCCGGTCAAATATTTTTTAGACATGGAGATTGCTTGATCTAAAAAGGATATTTTTTTTTTTAATGTCAATGCAAGTATGCTTTAGAATTAATTTAAGATGCTGGTCTACTTGATTGTAAACCTATAAATTTTTCAATGGACTCTCCATGCAAATTATCTAAAACTGATGGTGAACTACTTGAGATGCATCCAATTACAGAAGACTCATTGGTAAGTTACTATACCTCACCAACACTAGACCAGATATTACATAGTACATCATCCGAGTTAATTTCTTGACTTCTCTCCAGGTCCACATATGCAACCAGCTCTCTCTTTTTCAGCTTCATCTCCAATCCATCTCAAGATCTTTGCTGATTTAGATTGGTCTAATTGTCTTGACATAAGAAAATCAGTTTCTAGATATTGCATCTTTCTTGGCGAGTCCCTCATATCTTCAGAATCTAAGAAGCAAAAGACAGTATCTCAATCTTTTGCTAAAGCAAAATACAAATCCATGGCCTATGTAGTTTGTGAACTCACTTGGCCAATCTATACTTCATCTACAACATCCTCACACTTCTTTGTTTTTTTTTTTTTTTTTTTTTTTTTTTTTTTTTTTTTTTTTTTGTAACAACCAAGCTACTCTCCATAATGTTGCTAATCCTGTATTTTACGAGAGAACGAAATATTATATATTGAATTGGATTGCCATCTTATCAGAGAAAAAATACAAGCTAGTGTTCTTCGAACATATTTCTTCTTCTCATCAGAGATTGCAGGTTACAAAACCTCTTGGCTCTAATGTTTTTCATTCTTTATTGTCCAAGATGAATGTTCATGATATCAATCATTCATCTTGAGGGAGCTAGGACTATATATATGTTCGAGTGTAAAATTGTAAATTTTCAATCAGAGCTGGCATTATAATTGGTTAGTGAGCTAGGACTACTCTGCTTTGAATATAAACAAAGACTCGCTCGTGTAATTGATCAACTTGAATACAAGATTTTCAATAGCCTTCTCTCGTTTGTTTCAAGATATTCGGTTGAATTTCTTAGGATGGATTGAATGCATGGAAACTTGAATGTCCAAAGGTGTAATTGTCTACCAGCCAAAGACGTACGACGCCGTCAGCTGTCTAGGCATTTAACAATTACCACTTTTAAGAGACAAAGCAGTGAACACCGATCAGTTTTACAAAGAGATGAATAGCTTGCAGCTTATTAATTATTATTAGGTTATTTTTCGTCGTCCGCTCCAGCTTTCTAACTAGCAGGCGATGTGTTCATATGGATACATCCCTTTAATGTGAATAAGAAAACTCTCTACAAAAAAGGTTGAGAGAAGGTCCCAAAGCCATTTTAGCTGCGTCCGAATCCATTGCTTGTAAAGATTAAGAAACACTTCACTTCACTTCGTCCAGTTTGATTTTGGATTGGAAGTTTAAAAAATGCCTTTAAAGGCTTAAAAATATTTTAAAGAAAAATTAATATATTTGATAAATTTATAAAAAGTGCTTTCAGGACCTAAAACAAACGAAAAGTTTATTTTTGTTATAAAAAAATTTAAATTGAAAATTTTGTTGAAAAAATCCTGAAGATAATTAACTATTATCTACTTTAAAAGTAATATGCCGTTTGGATAGTAAGTTAAGATAAAATGAGTTGAAATGAAAATTAAAAATTGAATAAAATATTATTAGAATATTATTTTTTTAATACTATTATTGTTTTGAGAAATGAAAAACTTGAATTGTTTATTATATTTTATATCGAAATTTGAAAACATTGTAATAATGAAATAAAATGATACGAAACATTTATTATATCTAAACTGGGTCTTATTCTTCTATTCTGACTTTCATACATATAAATATATTTACTAGCCAACTAGAAGAATATATTTTTCATACTTTCTTCTATTGAGATAAATAGTAGTCGAATAGTCGGGTAGCTGTTCAGATGTTATGAAAATTTAATTCAAACAACACGAATTTATTTGATCTTGTTCAAATGAAGTCAGCGTTTGAACTCTTTATTCGTGTTCGAACATGTAAATTAGTATTCGAACAAAAAGAATCTGATCGACCATCCTTGAAAAACGCTCAAATTAAAAAATTTGTTTGAACGTTTAGTCTGAAAATCTTTGTTCGAACAGTTTACTGTTCATTTTGAATGATGATAAATTGTTTTGAACATAATAGTATGTTTTCAAATGATCAAACATGCAGAGTGTTCGAACCTATTATTAATCTATTCAAACCAGATTGACAATTCTCAATTTCATTCTAATGGTTTTTGGTTGCTCGTTCAAATAGCGGCGAAAAATATGTTTAAACGATAATAATTTGTAATTTACTGTTCGAACTAAATATTTTACGTTCGAATGATAATCATGATATAGTAGACTGTAAAATTAAAATATAAAAACTATATTTAAATATTATAATTAAACCATCGCAATTGTTCAAATATTATATTAAGTCAATATAAGTTAAAAGACATAAAGTAAAAATTTATATTTTAAAGAAAGAATAATACATTTAATAAATTTATAAAAAGTGCTTTCAGCACCTAAAACAAACTAAAAGTTTACTTTTTCATATAAAAAAAATTAAATTGAAAATTTTGTTGAAGAAGAGTAATGCTAGAGAGAAATTATTGTAGCAGTGCACATTTTGCACTCACTGCATGGCTGCTTCTAGTTGATTGTTCCTAATACTCACTTGGGGAGATGTGTGATCTAGATGATGCCACATCATGTGTGTAAAATAGATGCTCTCAATAGTGACTTCAATCTATATTTATTCTATTTTTAATAGTAAAACTCTACAATTTAAAGCATATTTCTTGCATTGACACCGTCACTAAATTACTCAACCATCAGTTGATTGCAAAATTCAAGACATTTGACCACTACAAGAGAATGGATTTTTTTGATCCTAAAAAAATGTCATTTTTTGTCTCAAAAGATTTTCAAAGACGAAAATTTTTTGTCTCTAATTCGTCACAATGTTTTTGGAGACCAAATCTCTTTTCATCCCAAAAAATACTTTTAGGAATGAAATCTAGTTGACCAATTCGAATGAAATTTTTTTTTGGGGATGAAACATTTTCATCCCAAAATATTGTTCGAACAGAATAAATATTGTTCGAATGTTATGGAAAATTTAATTCGAATGACATGAATTTATTTGATCATGTTTGAATGAAGCCAGTTTCGAACTGATCTTTATTTGTGTTCGAACACGTCGACTAGGTTTCGAACAAAAAATGATTTGATCGAATATCCTTGAAAAATGTTCAAATTAAAAAATCTTTTCGAATGTTTAGTCCTATAATCTTTGTTCGAATGACTTATTGTTGATTCAAATAATGATAAATTGGCTAGAACATAATAATATGTGTTGGAATGATCAAACATGAAGAGTGTTCGAATATATTATTAATCTATTCAAATCGGAGTGACGATTCTCAATTTCATTCAAATGGTTTTTGGTTACTAGTTCGAATGATGGCGAAAAATGTATTCAAACGACAATAGTTCGTAATTTATCATACGAACGATAATCATGATATAGTAAACTATAAATTTAAAATAATAAAACTACATTTAAATATTATAATTAAACCATTACAATTATTCAAATATTGCATTAAGTCAAAATAAGTCAAAATATATAAAGTAAGAAAATAAGTTCTAAGTTGGTGGTGGCATAAAGTTCTGGGATATTATTAAATGCATTTGTTCAAATATTTTTTAGGATTGAATTTCCATCTTTTTCTGCATGTTTTTTTCTAATCGCACCTCCATATCCACTACCTGATATAATTGAGCCTCCAACTGTCATTGTTTGGACCTCAATTGTTTGATCTCAAGCCTTGCATCTTGTAAGTCTCGAGAGTTATTATTCAATTTGACTTGAAAGGGGATAATGTTGAGGTAGGCTTTACTTAATGTCCTAAACCCCTCAAACATCTATAAATTATCTCAACTCAAATTATTTCACTATTATTTACAAACTATTTAATTACTTTTTATAAACTATTTTACTATTATTTGAGGCCTAATTATTCTTAAGATTGCCTTCAACTGCCACTCCAACAGCCGGAGGTGGTCGGAACCCGCTGCCAAGCGGTCAGTGGTGGCCAGTAGCCACCCTCAGTTTAAAAAAATATTATAGACTTTAGATTCTACGTAGGTAAGTATATTTTATTTATTATAAAGAAGTTGATGAAACAATTTTTTATTGGAGGGAGTTAAAGTTTAAACTCAATTTTACACGTCATCTTATTTTAAGACACTATCTTTGCTTTTACACCCAACATGAAAGTAAAAATGGTCGGTTTTGATAGTAAAGATATTTTATTTTATTTTATCTCATCTTATTATTATAATTTTTTTAGATTTTTATATAAAATATAATAAATAATTTAATTTTTTCAAATTTGAAAATAATAATAATATTAAAAAAATAATATTCTAACAATATTTTATTTAACTTTTAATTTTTATCTAAAATCATTTCATTTCATTTCACTATCCAAACCGTACCTTAATATATTATATATATTTTTTATTCCTGTTATATTATAGTTGTTGTTGATTGTTCTAAAGACGAGCTCTCTAACAATATAGAATTGACTAGCCTGTTTATGTCATGGGTAATGATATATCTATAACTAGTTTATAATCAGTTTACAATTTATTTTAACTCAACCAATGTAATTGTGACACTTCATTAGAACATAATTTCAATTTTACTTAACTATCCTTCGGTTTAAGTAGAGTAATAAACTAGTTGTAAACTAATTATAAGCTTATCGTTTTCCTTATTTCCTTAGGTTGTTTTTTTCTTTTTCACGGTCACAAAGTGTTTCTTAAGCATTCAAAACTTCTTCATTAACGAAAAAGACACGATGTTTTTAAGAGGAATGCTTGCCCTTAGTTTATAACATTCACTTTATTTCTTGACGTGACACTAAATTTAAAAAATATCTATTCAAAATAAAATGGCAAAGGAAATATAAAAAAAAGAAATAATAAAATATTAATTTTTTATTTTATCTTTTTACATTTGTATTTTTAATTTTTTTAATATGTAACATTTGTAACATTTCTCATTTTCCAATGGTATATTGGATTTTACAGCGACAATACAATGCTCTAAGGTATTGTTTGAATTCGAAAATGAGTTGAGATGAGTTGTAAATAATAGTGAGATGAGTTGAGATGAATTGAAATGAATTGAGATGGTTTGCGAATACAAACCGGCCTTAATTATCCTAAAATATTCGCTCATCAGACAAACTTTTGGCATTGTTAAGGTTTGTTGCGTGTTGGAGAGTCCAAAGACGAGCATGCATAGTCATTTTCTCGGTTTCATGGATGACAAAACAACCAAAGCTTTCCAAGTTCCAATGAATGAATATTGTGGTGTCTGATTCAGATGCCGATACCATTTACGACCAGAGAGCCCTCGTGATGCTTCAAATCCCAAAGAGAACCTCTCTCTGCCTTGCAATTAGAGTATGAGAGGTGCTGCTCTGGCTTCCGACTACTACCTCTCCATTTGACCGACAGATTAAAATGGATTTTTTATGTTTTTAAATTTTTTTATTCATTTTTTTATCATTTTAAAATATTTTTAGAAAATATAGAAAAAATATTAATATACTAATAGTTACTTCCTTAATCATTAAATAAATAAAAAATAAAATAAAAGAGATGTCAAAATGAGGTGTCAAATTTAAATATCAAAATAGCATTTTTCTTAGAATATATTTGCCTCTCCAAGTTTGTTTTTTTCATAGAATAATATTAGAAAACTTCAAAACGACAGAAAGTACATGAATGGGAGGTTATCTTCTGGAACTTGAGAGAAGTTATAAAATAAAATATAAATGATTTAATGTTTCTCCATTCATCAAATTAATCTTTAGAGATAAATTATAGTTTTACACAGAAGTCCAGATATTTTTTTAAATCAAGTTTGTGCTATAGCCTAAAATGCATCAAAACACATGAAAGTTTTCACAATCTCTTTTGAAATGTTTTTAATTATCAGTATAAATAATATATAGTTTACACAATTAATACAGAGAAAAATAGTTTGCAATCTATAGATTTTTTAAATTTTAATTTTAATTCTTTTAAATATTACATGTCAACATTACAGAGAGTATAATTTTTATTGAGTAATGTTACATACAATCATGTAGTATGCAAGAACCGTATAATCATTTTAAAAAAGAATGAGAAATCTGCTATTAAAAAATTAATTTTTTTATGTAGATCTAATATTTATTTATTTATTTCAAAATAACTGTACGACGATTACACACCCACTACTATAACTATCATTTTTTAATATAAATATTCGAATATGATATTTAAAATCGTAATGGCAGGAGTGCCCCCACAGATCTTCTTTGTATCTACTCAGAGAACCTCTACTTTTGGAAACCTGCAAAACTTCACTTACTGGCGCCACCAATGTGGCCTAGCATTTGAAATTTTCAGGCTCGTTTTGATAGTGTCACCTCATTTTACTTTAACTCATCTTATCTTTTACTTTATTTCATCTTATCTTAATATCAAAACATTATAAATACAAATATTTTTAATTTAAATTTTTTTTAATCATTACCTAATAATTATAGCTTTTCAAATTTTTAAATAAAATATAAAAAATTAATTCAATTTTTTTAAATCTTAAAATAAAAATTTTAATAATATTTTAATTTTATAATATATTTATTCAATTTTTTATGTCTCATTTCTCAAAATCCTATAATATATTTATTAACTCAAACAATTTTATTTTTATTTACAAACTATTTTATTACTATTCATAGATCATCTTATCTCAACTCCAAACGTGGTATCGATTGTACTTTCTAATTCATTCAAACTCTCACCCATTGGCCTCTACAGTTCTACTCAATTACACTTTGGCACCGCATACTTTCAACTTCAAAGTGAAAATAGAATAGTATTTAGCCTAAAATATGGGGCATTCACATTTTTAACTTAGGCTGCAAGGGTTTTGGTCTGGACAGCCAAAATAGAATAGTGTTTAGCGTAAGAGACTAATCCATCTCGATTTATAAAATATATTATTAATATAAATTTTTAACTTATGATTTGGTTTTACATATTCATGTACAACATATATTTCAGATATAAACTTCATGTATTTATAAATTTATGTATTGAGTATTGATCATACATGTATTCTCAGTGTGGAAGAATTGAGAGAATTTCTGTATAAAATCTTGATTCAAGGGAAAACAGTGAGGGAAGAGCTGATGTGGGTTGGCAGTGACGGCATGAGATGGTTGGTGTGTCCTTTCTGATAACCCAGGATGGGAGGCGTTGCCAAGGGATAGTGTAGTCCCATCGGATGGTGGTCGTGCCTTTATTTATTTAATTTAGTTTATTAAAAAAAAAAGGGAGAAGGGAGAAGGGAGGTGGACGTTGGCAGTGGGACGAGGCCGGGGATGTCTTGTCGGCATCTCCTTACCCGCGACAATATCATTAGTTGTGCCAGAACAGACTTGCAAACTCTCATATGGTGTGTTGGTTGCGTGAGGAAGAATCGGGTTATGGGATGCTGAATAGGTAGGATTTTCAAACTCATTACAGTTTGGGCCGATTATAGTGGACCATAGGCCTGGACCAGTCCAAGAACATCAAAGGAAAAGAATGCTACTTGGGCCAGAACGGTGGGACTATAAGCTAGGCCAGCCCGGCAACGTGATTAAAAAATTATGTTATACGGGCCGCAGGCCAACATAGTGAACCATAAATTGTGGCCTAGCACGAATAGGGAAAAAAAAAAATCTTTCTCTTTCTCTCAATGCATGTTCTTTATTATTTAATAAATATAAAGATTATTTGGACTTGAATTATGAGTATTAGTTATAAAATTTTTAATTATTGTTTCTTATGAATTTTATTGTATGGTAAGCCATATAAATGTATGAATTATTTGAAGTTGAATTATGCATGGCTATTAGTTATAAAATTATTAGTTACTTTTTTATGAATTTTATTATATGATTCGCCATATATATATAATTGTTAATTATAAATGAAGTGAGTAATTTGTACCAAAATTAATGAAGGAGTTGGTTGCCCAAAGGTACAAAATCTTACTTGATTTTGGATAACAAATAATTAGCTCTATTATATCATGGGTAATAATGGAAAATGATTGGATCTGTGATATAATTAGTGATGTAGAGAGAACAATTTCTATGCCAGAGTTTACTATTAAATGAGTATTCTAGTGATACAAGTAGTTCATCCACATAATTTAAGTTGAATGGAACAATTTGTAAGCCAATGTTTACTCATAAAGGAGAGTTCTGGTGATATAGCTAGTTCATCTGCAAAATTTAAAATTTGAGGGATCACTTTGTATGTCAAAATTTACTCCTAAAAGAGAATTTTGATGATACAACTAATTAATCCAAAGAATTTAAAATTAAAGGGAATACTTTGTATGTCAGATTTTACTCTCAAATGAGAATTCTGGTGATATAGTTAATTCATCCATATATTTAAAATTGGAGGGAACATTTTGTGTGTTAGGATTCACTACAAAATATGAAATCTTGATAACACTATTAGTTCATCCATAATAATTTAAATTCTCCATAATGGTTTGAATTCAGAATTTAAAATTGGAATGAACATTTTGTATGTTAGGGTTCACTCCCAATGAGGGATCTCGATGAAACTATTAGTTCATCCATAATAGTTTAAATTCTATTATTGTTTATGAGTGTTAAACTCAAAATATTAATATGATCAAATTTTGTTTCTTGTAGTAATTATACAAATATCATTACAAGATTTCCTGTACAAAATGACTATAATTTAGAGAAATATGACCAGGTCAGATTTACGCTAAGGCCTCGTTTGGGAATGACTCTATTTCTAGATCCAAGTTTACCCATTTAAAGTCTAAAATCAATTATTATTCAGAATAATGGTAAGGGTTAGAAAGACACGATATTTGAGAAGTTGGAATTAATTAGTACATATCAAATTTTGGAATGTAAATGATGAAACTCAAAATAATGAAATATGAACGAGTTGATAGCATGGTTGTTAGATTGATACATATTTATTTTGTTAATTTGTATTGAAAAGCAATTATATCTTTTGGGAAATGAAGGAAATGATGGTCATAAAAGTATAACAATTGTCTCAATTGAATTTTGAATGAAACAATAACACATGAGGTTTAGGTGTCTTAAGTGTAAGACTTGATTCGAAGAGAAGAGTAAACGTTTTTTCTGTGTAAGTTTCAAATCTAATCTTATGAATGTTTATACATATTTTTTTAGATGAAACTTGAGTGCAAATGTTCATCTTTCTTTTGTCTCTATAAGTTTCAAATCAAACTCTCTAAATGTTGAGACTTATTTTTTGTGGTTGAACTAGAGCACAAATGTTCATGTTTTAATTTGTTTCAAAATATCATTTATGTTGGTTCCATTTTTCCTTCCAATAAATATTTATTCATTATGCCTTCATAATGCTTTTGTTAAATATATTCTACACTTGTAAGCATATATTTGTACCATATGAAATATAATTTATGAAAAAGTTTTACAGTTTGTGGCATAAAATTTTGAAATATGATTAAACAAAAACTTTATTTATGCCATAAAATTTTAGATTATATCTCCACAAGAAGTTGTAAAAATTAGCATATAAAATATTTTCCACATTTAGATCTTCTAATCTAAGGATGTGCATTGATTTGTATAAAAGGAAAGTAAATCAAACAAATGCAAAAAACACAAGGAACATGGAGTTTTTTGAGATAGTGCATATAGACACATATAGACATTTTCACATATAATGTTTGATATATAGAAATATCTCATTACCTTCATAGATGATTTTCATGGTATAGAAGTACATTTATGCTCTACATGAGAAGAACCTCAAGAATTGCAAATGAGAAGTGTCAAGTCTTTTGCAATTTTTGAGGTACTTCTCGTGGGGAGAAATGCAGCTAGATAAAAAGATGAAATTATCAAAATAGATTAAAGTAGTGAGTGCCATGAAAAATATTATGAGTTAGATCATAACCCTGGCCTGTTTTCTCTACCTCTTGAAAACAAATGTAATAAAACTCTTAAAATTAATGGTGTAGAACTTATATCGTTTCTTAGTAAGGTAGTCTTAATGACTTATTTCTGAGTTGTAAACTGATTTAAGACATATACATGTATGGATAGTAAAGCTAAAGTAGGATTTTATAATCCAAATAAAATAAAGTTGAGTCTTATAACAGTTATTTGGTACATTATCATTATTGATTACTCGGAGAGATTAAAATAATATAGGTTGCATTGTTTCTAATCATGATCTTAATATTGAGAAATTTAAAAATCAAATTCCTTAAGGTTGGCAAAATCAATAGGAGTATAGAAACTAGAGATGTGATTGTCGAATAAGTATATGTTTGTATCTTCGAAAAAGCTTGTGATTTCTTTTTCTGATCATCTCAATGATAACATGGAATAACAAACATATAATTATCCACCTCATAAGAGAAACACCGTTGAAGAATTGGCCATGGAAACATCGGAACAAGTAACCTCATGTGATATTCGTGATTTGTTATTTGGTTAGATTACGTAGTGTATTTCCAAAATTCAGAATTTAAAAAATAAAGTTTCATTTATGTTTTCACAAGTTCTAGAAAGAAGTGATTTTATAAAAGATTGATGCGTTAAAGAACGATTGAAATTCATGAATCAACATAAAGTCTAAAATTTTGTCAAATTGTCTGAAAAGTATAAAATGTCGAATGTAAATGGGTCTTGGAGACAAAAACTCGGACTTTAAAGGTTATGTTGAACAATATAGAGTTAGGCTGCAATTGGATACTAAGGTGATCTTAGATTATCTGTTTTGATCAATTAATAGTAGTATTTTGTGAGTCTCATTAAAATGTGTTTGAGTCCCATTAGGGTTGGATAATGATTTCATAACATGAATTTTAGGAATTAATAGCATGTGGAAGTGATTTAATCAAGTGATTAAACACAATGCTAGAAATCAAATTAAATAGGGTTTGGGGGCCAACTTTAGGATTTCGGTTTCAACTAAACTTTTGGAATTTCAATTGGATTCCAACTATTTAGAGTTTCACTAGAGTTGAAACCCTATTTGGTTTGACACAATTTGGATGGTTGGAAGGAATAGGATTTTGTTTAGGTTACTTGATCTCACTCCTTGATTTCCTTCACAATTTATCTCATGGTTCCTCTAAGTGCCAAATATCCAATACTATTCACAAAGTGTGACTAAGATCTTGCCAAGTGTCCAAATAAAATCTTTCTAACTTAATTTGGACATTCCACTGTTATTTTGAAAACACTACACTTGGTGCTACTATTAAAGTTACTATTCACTCCAAGAAAAGTGAAAAATAAACTTTGCTCTATAAAATTCTAAACATACACATTAAACTAAATGTGCAATTCGTTTATCGAAATTCAACCCCGAAGTTTCTCGAAATAAACAAAACGTGTTTTCTAACAAGCGTTTTGTCTGAAAATTGAAAATGAGATTATTGTGCTATAACATCCTAAATAATCAACGGAGTCTAATGGCGTAGGTCGTATCGCATTCTAACACTTCTAATTATCTAAAATAAATAAAATCGAACTTCTGGCACCATAGTGAGTGGTAACACTGACTATGCTGACAAACTAAAACCTATGCGATTGATCGATTCGTGAAAACTTATAGAGTTTTCACGAGGATCCTAAAGCCTACAGAAATTCCAACATTGAACTTCTAGCGGGCTATTACACTACCTCTAGCAAGGTTATTTGCAACAAATTAAATACTATATTACTGCCTTTAGAAGAACATATACTCTTAAAATAACTGGATATTCAGACTCTATTTTTGTTGGATTGCTCTAATGATAGAAAATACAGTTACAGTTATATAATTTGTTATCTAGTAGAGTAATTTTATCGAAAATTATGAAGCAAATCTCTTACTGCTTCACATGCAATAGATGCTTAGTTTGTGGCATACTTTGAGGTCACAATGTATGGTATATGATTGAGAAAATTTATCTTAGGACTTTGAATTGTCGACTTTATATTCAAGTCTCTAACAATATATTGCAATAATTTTTCTAAGTATTTCTCTCCAAATAATGAGTAACTAATAAAATCATAAATACCAAGTGTTAGGGAGAATATGTAGAAACAAATAATGTCTATATAATATATGAATACTGTTGTTTAAAGACCATGTCAGAAAGATGGATCTTATGCTTATATCCATGATTTGAATATGTTAACAAGATCATTTATATGCTAAGTACTTTATTATTGCACATTGAGAGATATCTATTATGGTTGTTTCTATTGTCTTGTCTTTCCAGTTTATATGTACATTGAATGGTGTGAAGCAATGATGACAAGATAATGTTTGCAACGAACACGAATTGGAATCTAATGCATTACAATATTAGTATTAATTGTCCCAATTAAAAATCATGTTACATTAAGTTATAAGTGTTTTAGTACATTGAAGGAATTTTGTTGATTATATAACAAAGGACCGCCATGACTCACATTGGTAGCTGATTTAACATTGATATTATGGAACTCATATAATGTATTTTAAGTTATGAATGTTTTCTGAAAATGAACATGCACAATAGAATTAATTTCTTATAATAAATCCATGAACGAAAAATATTGTTTAAATGTTAGAGTTTTATTAAAACTCAATGTCTTACACATCCATATCTCTGTGGATTTATACTAATTCAAATATATCTCTTAATTAATGAGCGATACTGAGACGCAAATAACTTTAGATTTCATGATAGCCATAAGTATATTTAAACACTGAGAGGGTTAAGGGTTCTCATCTACAACATAATTGTGCCTCTAGCCATAGGAAAATACTCGAAGGTAAAGTTGTTAAGATAATCATTCTCTCATACTTAGGTAAGATTCTCTATCAAACTGAAATTGAGGGATGTACGTTTTCTAACTATTATTATTTAATAGCATAGATTCTAAAAAATTGAAGAACTCAATATTATTATTTTATGTTAAAATATTTAATACTTCTACCTTTGACCATATGTGCTCCTATCCAAACCCTCTTGAACCACACACGCCGCCACATCTCCACCCCTCCATCCACTAATTGCATCAAATCATAGGGTTCTTCGGCCCATGAACTTTCCATGCCAACCACTTCCATCTCATTTTCAGTAGCATAAGTACGTGAATTGAGCTATACCACTTCTATTGGAATGGCCTGAAAATGACCTCGCGAATTAAGGGGTGGTTGTGATACCCCGTAGTGAATAGTATAGCTGGTGAATGAAATTTTACATTGATTAAGAAAAATAAGTTTTGCTCTTTGTAATAACTCCACTAGACTCTGATAGTTTCATTGGTCAGCCCTTTCACATTATGGGCTCAAATATATCTTGGGTTTTGAATGAATTGTTACAACTATCTTCCTACTTTTTCCAAAACTTGAGCTAAAAGACCCATCCTCTTGCTATATTGTACCACTATAACTGTCGGAATAAAATGGTCCATTACATTCTCGACTCCTGAAACTTGGCCCGCATTTAGGACAATCTTTTTTTTTTTTTTTTTTTGATAAACAAAATTACATTCAAACCCAAAGCAAATTACATGGTAACTTGATCGAACCAAAGAGCATGATCAACAAAATCAAGGACATTTCTCCCCCACATTTTAACATAAAAAACATTCCATACATATGTAGCTAATGTGTGTGCAACTCCCTTACCCATTCAGTTAGCATGCTCAATGCTAACATCCTGGAAATAATTCATTCAGCTCTTTGCCTCCATAACTAAGTTCCCATTAGTTGAGAAAATATCATGGGCAGATTGTAATTCTTATACCATAAGCAAATAATCAGACTCAATGATTAGTTTAGGAATACCAAAAGGAATGCAAAGCTGCGACCCTCTTAGCACTGCAAGTAACTCATTCGTTGCAGGTTCATTCACTTCAGTTTTTTAAATAGTTGCTACCGTTACCACCTTTCCATAGCTATCTCTTATAATCTGGCCAATTTCAGTCTTCCTCATATTCAAGAAAACAGCTCCATCAACATTAAGCTTCAAATAACCCCTTAATGGAGGCCGTCATCTACAAATCTTCCTCACCTCAGCAATAATTGATAGCTTAAATCTGAATAAGACTTATACAGAGACATTGCCAAGTTAGCTGCTACAAAAGGAGTAATAAGCTCTTTCTCCATTTTCATCTTATTCCTATACCAATCACCTTAACAGAGCACAAAAAGAAGGGTACAATCTACATCATTTCTTCTAGTCAAAACAGGTATCACATTTTCCATAAAACACTTATCAAGTTTAAGAAGCAACATCATTGGAGCAAACCTTTGCCAGACTACTTGAAGTTGAGGACAAAAAAATAAGGCATGGTTAATATCTTCTCCAGTCTCTTCACAAAAACAGCACCCCGCCCCCTCCACTACAATATTTTCTGTCTCAGGTTATGTAGAGTAGGCAGTATATCCCTACAAGCTCTCCAAGCAAAAGTTCTAATTTTTCTTGGAACTTTCATCTGCCATAGCTTTTTCCAAAGCTGCTTATCTTGCATCCAACTAGAGCTTTCACCAATACCACTTGAACTAAAAGCTTGAATCATCTTGTATGCACTTTTCACACTAAAACAACCATTTGACTCCTCTGACCAGATCCATTTATCTCTGTAAGGGGTAAAAGACAACCTAATCTTTAAAATTTCCTCAGCCACTATTGGATTAAAGAGAGCTCTAACATTATCAGCCTTCCGTGTTCTTGTCTCCTGACATATAAGACTATCAACAGTTGCATTTTCTTTAGAGGAAGGTAACATATTTTCACAGTCCAGCATTAAGACTTTATGGCCTAAGACCCAATAGTCTTTCCATATCTTGATAGAATCACCAGTCCCAACCCTTCATCGACACCCTTCAAGCAGCCATTTTTTTTGCCTCAAAGATGCGACTCCATGTATTAAATGGATGTAATCCAAAAGTAGCTTGGAGAAAAGTACCATTAGGAAAGTATTTGGCCTTATAGATTTTGTAACGAAGGTCCTTCATTTTGTAATATCCACCAACATTGCTTAGCTAGTAAAGCCATATTAAAGGAATGTAAGCTTCTAAAACCCATCCCACCTCTGAACTTAGAAGTACACAATTTTTGCCAACTTAGCCAATGCATTTTTTGCTCATTATCCCTTTGCCCCTGCGAAAATCTAGCCATTATCCCTTCCAATTCTCTACAAAAACTTAATGGCAACTTGAAACAAAACATAGCATAAGTGGGAATTGACAAAGCCACTGCTTTAATGAGAACTTCTCTCCCACCTTTTGATAACAGTTTTCTTCCCAGTTTTGTAACTTATTCCACACCCATCTCTTAATATCAGCAAAAGCTCTAAAATTGGACCTCCACACTAGGTTAGGTAACCCTAGATATTTATCATACTGTTGGAAGGTCCTAACACCCTACAAACTCAACAACTCCCTTTGTTTACAAGCATTAACATTCTTTGGAAAAAACACAGCAGTTTTCTTTTTATTAACTTTCTGATCAGATGCTTCCTCATACTTCTCTAAAACTCCTTGAACATCAGCTCTACAAAAAATAATGCTATCATCCGCGAACAATAAATGACTCACCATTAGAGCCCCTCGGCACACTCTAATCCCCCTCACAAGCTGTTTATTATCTACATCTTTTAACAAAATAATGAGACCCTCAGTACATAGAAGAAATAGGTAAGAGGATAATGGATCCCCTTGCCTAATTCCCCTAGTAGGTAGAATAGGTCCATGAGACTCCCTATTAACCAAAATTGAGAAAGAAACTGTCTTCACACGTTGCATAATCAACTTTCCAAAACATTGAGCAAAACCCAATTTTAACATAAGTTTTTCCCAAAAACTCCATTCCACTCGATCGTAGGCATTGCTCATATCCAATTTAAAGGACATATAACCTTTTTGACCATTTTTTTGTGCCTCAAATAATTAACCAGCTCATAGGCCCCTAAAACATTGTCAATTATCAACCTTCCACCAACAAAGGCACACTATGACTCAGCAATAATAGCAGGCAGAAAAACCTTGAGTCTATTCACTATGACCTTAGAAACTAACTTATACACCACATTACAAAGACTAATTGGTTGAAAATCAGAAACCAATTCACAAACCTTTTTCTTAGGAATCAAACTAATAAGTGTATGATTGAGCTCTCTTGGCAAGTGGCCAGAATTTAGTGTTTGAAAAATAGCAGTAGTCACAGAATTACCAACAATGTGCCAATATTTTTTGAAAAAACAGAGAGACATACCATCTGGGCTTGGTGCCATAGTTAGATGCATTTGCTAAAGAGCCACCCTTACTTCATCTGCTTGAAAAGGTTTTGTCAATTCTGAATTCATCTCTTCTGTAACCTCTTGATGCACACAATCCAACACTTCCTCTTGGTTCCTCTGAGCAAAAGAAGTGAAAAGTTTTATGAAAAACTCCACTACTGATATATCTCTTTAAGCACCTTCCATCCAAACACCCCTCTCATCTTGTAATTTCTTGATAAAATTCATTTTTCTTCTCCTTGTAGCTTGAGAGTGAAAAAACCTAGTGTTTTGATCCCCTTCTTGAAGCCATTGGACTCGAGATCTTTGCCTCCACATTACTTCTTCTCTCTCAAGCCATAATTGCACCTCTTTTCTAGCTAAAATTACACCCATTGAATCAGGTTGCAAGAAATCCATAGCCTGAACACTCTACAGGTTTGTTCTAGTAGCATCCAGTTTCCTTCTCACATTCCCAAAGGAATTTTTGTTCCACATAGCCAATTGTTCCCCACACCCTCTAATCATCATCATAATTCCCTCCATACTACATCTATCCACTCCACTACTTCAAACATGATCAATAGTCTGAGTACATTTTTCTTCACCAACTCACATAGCCTCAAATCGAAGTTTTTTTTTTCTCCCCCTAACTTCAAGTTCTTCAGTTTCAAACTACAAAGGTAGGCAGTCTGAATGAGCAGCAACTCCATGTTTTACCATAGCCTGAGGACACATATGGCAGAGTTGATTGTTCCCCAAAAACCTATCTAACCTTTCATGAATGAATCTGTCTCCTTCCCTTCCATTGCACCATGTGAACTTTGGCCCGCCAAAACCCAAATCCCTCAAAGAACAATTCATAAGAACCTCCTTAAAAGCATCCATTTGATTTTCAGGACGTGGCCTCCCTCCCCTCTTTTCACTCAAATGTAAAATTTCATTAAAATCACCCTTAAAAGCCAAGGGTATTCCTCACCAGAATTCAGTGTTCTAATTAGATTCCAAGGTCAAGTGTCTATTAGCAGTATCAGGGTTGCCATAGACACCTGTGAATTTCCATTCTGGCAAATCCCCTCCTTAATTAAAGCCTCAATGAGATGCTTAGAATAAGACTTAACCCTAAAACACAAATCGCCCTTCCATAATAATGCTAATCCACCACTTTTGCCCACACAATCAACAGTAAAGCAATTACTAAAATGCAATTTAAACTTACAAATTTCCATAGCACATTAATTGGAACCTAGACAACCAAGAAAACACGACATTAATTGACATCAACATGGCTCTATTTCCCCCATTTGTCTCTTATTTTCCTCTTTTTATTGCCTAATGTGTATTTAGTAATGTGTTTTTGTTTGGACTCGCAACCCTCTCTCCTCTTCTATCTTATTTTTTATAAATGCAATTTTGTTTTTTAAAAAAATAAAAGTTAAAGAACAATTAATTACTAACTCTCTTTGAGGAAAAAGAAATACTAATAGTCAGCCCTTGAGATCACCTTTTCAAGTTACACTCAATCCACTTACAAGTTATTTTAAACCTACCGAAGAGTGCTCGAGTAAAGCTTAAAACTTTATTCTATTCTCACCAACAAAAGCGACTCCTTTTGTACCAATGTATAGCCTTTATTAGATCCAACACTTTTAAGTTCCAAATATGTGCACTATAAAAATTATATTTACAGTCTTAGTTAGAGTGTGCAAGTCTCGTACATTTCATTTGAAAAAAATGAATAAGTATAGAATCTATATACATTAGTCAAAAAGAATTATGCTATATACATTTACAGTTTTACGCAATTTTAGTCAATTTAAAATTCCATGAATTGTGTCCGTGCACAAATCATTTCTCAAAGAATAAACCAAAAGAGAAGATACTCGTTTGTTTCCTAAATAAGTTTCGGTGAAATGAGTTGGACCGTAATTCCCTTGGTATGCCCAAAATCTTGGATCTAGACTATGTATGGGCCGTTTCATTGGGCTTGCCTTGACTGGTTTTATTAGTACGAAATAAATCGAGTACATTTAAGAGACTCTTTACTTATTTTTGTTAACCTGGAAAGTTATGATTTAATTTAATTAGTTTTTAATTTTTTTAAATCATAACGTCTAACCGAGCAAATCTTGATAAATTTGAGTAACACCATGTTTTTTTTTCAAAGAAATTGATTAATTTGGAACTCTTTTATAACTATTTTACAACTCTATTTTAAATGGAAGTTATATAAAATTAAAATTATTCTAAGAAAGTGGCACAATTATGTTTTTTTAAAGGAAATTCATTCATTATTCATTTCATCCAATGAAATCAATAATACAAGAGGGAAAACATTCTACATGAATACAAGAAGTAGAAGTTAAAAGTGCATTCCTGGCAAGCACATGAGTTGCCTTATTGCCCTCTCTACAGATAGGAATTGCTGACCAACTTTCAAAATGAAGAAGCTGGCCCTTAATATCATCAATTATCATGCCTGCTGCAGACTAATTTTCACCCTTCCCATTGATAGCTTGAATCACTTGAAGGGAATCCCTTTCTAGGATGATCTTGGAGAGGCCCAGGTGAATGCCAAAACAGGCTGCTTCCAATGCTCCTACTAATTCTGCAAGAAAGGGATTAGGATAAAGGGATCTATTTTGCCTTGAGGTTGCCACAACCAAACCAGTGTCGTCTCTTACTATGATTCCAATCCCAACTTGACAATGCAATTTATCTATAGCAGCATCCCAATTGATCTTGTAAGCTTGTGGTGGGGGTGGAGACCAAATTAAGTTCTGCTATTGTGGCCCTTAGAGTTTAGCTGATTTCTGAAGCTGCAGATTCCTCAACTCCTTTAAAGTTCCTCAACTCCTTTAAAGTTGACTTAGCAAGCTCAACAATAGAATTGGGGTCCTTAAATTCTTGTTGAAAAACATAAGCATTTCTTCTGAACCATATTCTCTTGGCTACCATAGCTAATTCTTCGACTAGCTCATTCTTTTCACTTGAGACCAGTGTGACAATCAGTTCATAAATTGAGTGAGCAAAAGTCCTACTCTTCTGGATCTATCTTGAATATTGGTTCCAGACATCTTGGGTAGCAAGACAAGTCCATAAGGCATGGATGACAGTCTCTTCATCTTGCAAACAAATAGGACAGAGAGGTTTCTCAAGGATCTTTTTCTTAAAAAGATTGAGATGAGTAGGTAATGCCTCATAGCAAGCCCTCCAAAGAAAAATCTTATCTGCTGGGTTTACCTTTAATTTCCACAGCCTAGACCAGAACTGTTCCATGAGGTTACTACTCGACCCCTGTCCTTTTTCCAACTCTTTTAACTCCTTATGCATATGATAGGCACTTTTGACTGAGAAAGTGCCCTGAGAGTTTCCAGTCCAGATCAATTTGTCCTCACAGTTTGAAAAAATGAGAGGGATTTGTTTTATAAGCTCTACCTCCTCCTTAGAGAAAAGCTCTTCCACCAACTGAAAATTCCATTGCCTTGAATTCTTGTCAATGAGAGTGCTGACTATAGCCTTAGGGATCACAGATTCACAGTAGTCATGGGGTCTTGAATTCTGAAAAAGGTAGGCCTTGGGACCCATCTGTCTTGCAGTTTGTCGAACTTTGAGCCATTTCGAACTCTCCATCTAGTACCTTTCTCCACCAAAAATCTGGCTGCCATTATACTTCTCCATATGTATGAGGGTTTGCTTCCCATTTTAGCTTTCAAGAATTGACAGTGTGAGAAATATTTTGCTTTAAGAATTTTGGAAGCAAGAGTTTGAGGGTATTGAAGTAGTCTCCAACTTTGTTTTGCTAGCATAGCAAGGTTGAAGCTGTGAAGATCTCGAAATTCCAGTCCCCCTGTTGCTTTTGCCTTCCCCATGGTGTTCCATGAGATCCAATGGATCTTTTTCTCTTTTTCAACCTACCCCTACCAAAAATTCTTCATCAACTTGTTGATTTCCTTCAATAGAGCCCAAGGAAGGTTAAAAACAGCCATGTTATAAGTTGGCATTGCTTGGACTACAGATTTTATGAAGACCTCATTTCCTGCCTATGAGAGCAATTGGACTTTTTGGCTACTGAGTTTTTGTCGAATCCTGTCCAGGATCAACTTGAAGGATTGAATTCTTGATCTACCCATAAGAGCTGGAAGACTCAAGTATTTCTCATATGGTTGGCTGGATTTTACCCCTACTATACTCAGAATCAGTGCCTTATTTTCTTGAGAAGTGTTCCTGCTGAATTGGATTAAAGTTTTCTCCTTGTTGAGTTGTTGGCCAGAAGCTTATTCATATAGATTAAGCACATAAAGTAGCCTAGTCCACTCAAGAGAGTTGGCTTTACAAAATAAGAGACTGTCATTAGCAAATAGCAGGTGATTGATGGACATTCTACCCCTTGCAATTGGAACTCCTATTATAGTCTTAGTATTTTCAACATTGTCTAGTAAGGAGGTCAGCACTTCTGCACATAAAATAAATAGGTAGGGAGACAAAGGGTCTCCCTGTCTAATGCCTCTAGATGGCCTGAAAGGTTCATGAGGGAAGCCATTCAAGAGAATTGAATAATACACTGTCTCCACACATTTCATCACCAATTGCACCCATTCTTTTGCAAACCCCATCATGATCATGACTTCTCTCAAAAATTGTCATTCAATTCTATCATAAGCTTTGCTCATGTCAAACTTTAAGGCCATGTAACCCTCATTGCCACTCAATCTGTTGTTCATTGTGTGTAAGGTTTCAAAAGCAACAATAATATTATTTGAAATAAGCCTTCTTGGGACAAAGGCAGATTGTGTAACAGAAATGATGTCTAGCAAAATGGATTTCAGCCTATTTGCAATAACCTTTGATACAATCTTATACATAACATTACAAAGACTAATAGGGCGAAAATCAGAAACTGTTGAGGCGCTATTTTTCTTAGGAATCAGTGCAATATGAGTAGCATTAATAGCATCAACTTTACCGCTTGAATTTAGAATATTAAGAGCAGCTTCACATGCCTCATTTCCCACTTGGGACCAATGGTTTTGATAGAAAGTAGGGGGAAACCCATCTAGACCAGGAGAACTAAGTGGAATCATGTTAAAAATAGCCTCCTCCACTTCTTGCCTTGTGAATGTTCTCATCAGCTTTGAATTTACTTCCTTTGTCACTTTAGTCTTGAGATGCGGCAGAGAATCTGGTATGCCTTGAGGATTTGAAGTAGAGAACATATTTGTGAAATTTTTTTGGAACTTAGCATTAACACCCTCAGGTGTAGTGGCTGTGGAACCTGCCTCATCTGCTACTTTCTTGATGGTATTCTTTTTCTTCCTTTGTGATGCATACTGGTGGAAAAAAACTGGTATTCCTATCACCCTCTTGAAGCCATTTTTGCTTGGCCCTTTGTCTCCAACAAGTGTCCTCTTCAAGCAGCTGATCAATTTCTTTTTTAGTAGCCTGAATTGTTTCTTTGAGGTCCCCTTTATCTGCTTTTTGAAGAGCTTCCAGTTGTTGGAACCTGTTTTGAATTTGTTTCTTGACTAACCCCACTGAGGTTTTGCTCCACATTTTCAGTTTATCTCGACATCTGCTTAGGCTCTCTATAGCCACCTCAAGTTTGTTGGACATCATCAAAGGCCTATTCCAAGCTTCCTTTATCACTTTATGGCAATCCTCCCTTGATGCCTAGCTGGCTTCATATCTAAAAAGTCTATCCCCTCTTACAAAAGACTAGTCAGCAGAGGATATAGAAACCACTAGAGGTCTGTGGTCTGAACAATTAGCTACTACTGTTGTAACAAAAAAACCTCCAAACAGATTCTGCCAAGGGGAGTTTGCACAACCTCTATCAAGCCTCTCTTTTGTAAATTGTTAATATTCCCTATTATTACACCAGGTGAACTTGTCACCCTTGTACACCAGATCATGTAAGCCAGTTTCCAATAGAGCTAGTCTAAAATCTTCCATTTGAGAAAAAGGCCTTGGTCCTCCCCCAAACTTCTCCCCATTGTGTAGTATCTCATTAAAATTACCTTGAAGAAGGGCCCAACTGAATTTCCTCTTTGCTGAAACTGGATTTCCATAGATACCAGTAAGAGACCAACTCAAATTATCATCCCCTTGGACAACACTGAGATAAATATGACACTGAGAAAAATTGAGCAGATTCACGTTGACTGAGTCAATTCATAAGAATACAAGACCTCCACTTGCCCCTCTACTTTCCACCACAAAACTATGAGTCATTCCTAACTTTTTCTTCACGAGCTCCATTTTGTGTCTACTACATTTAGCCTCCATTAGGAAAATGAGACTAGGGAACTTGGATTTCACCAAAAGGTGAAGCTCTCAAATTGTCCGAGAGTTCACAAGCCCTTGGCAGTTCCAACTTAAGCAAATCATGGTTGTTGGTGGGGCTGCCTAGCAACCACCACCATCTTTTCTTGCTTGATAACTACAGCTGTCTTCTCATCTTACTTCTATTTTTGCAAGATTTGTGCTGGTTGAGTGACATTCCACCCCTCTCTTCAAAGGTAAGTCATCACAAACCATAATAAGGTCCTCCTCCTCCTTGTCTCTTAATCTAAGCTACTATTCTCTAGCTCTTCTTTTCCATGTAGTTGTCTCAGAGGCATTTAGATGCTTGATCTGTGAGTCCAGGAAAAGGTTAAGGGAACAAGCCTAAGTAGCAATGGATGGGCCTGATGCAGCCAATGAACCTCTATCCCAATGGACCTTACCATGATGGGCCCTCATTCTTCTATTTTCCCCCTCCATGATCACAGTTGGTCCACTTCCCTTAACAAAACTTAAGTTCTCGAGTAGAGCCTGAGAGGTTGTGTCTGCATGATCCTGATTTGGCTTATTATCAAGAATAGAGTCAGACTCCTTTGATTGGATAGCTTTAAAAACATACCCCCTGTCATCTACTTTTTAACGTTGGAATGTCAACTTTCCTTACGAGATCTGGATCCTTCATTAGCCCCAGATCTGCTGCTTGATTTGAGGGAGAATCCACTAATTCCTGCCCCTGATTACTCTTACCAAAATTAGCATCTTCAACTGGAGCCTCTCGCCACCATGGATGTTCTGTCTCTCCCCTTCCACCTCCATCATATTGCTTTGTAGATAAACTACCAGGTTTTGGAGTATTTGCCCGCAGCCATGGGCCATATTCAGACTTGTGAGACTCATTGTTGCCTCTTGTCAATTTGGTGCAACCTCCATCCTTGTGTTTTACAACTCCACATTGAAAATAAAAAGATGGTAACCTCTCATACTTGATAGGGAACCAAAATAATTTTTCATCAAGATTCATAAGCCTACCACGATTCAGGGGTTCAGTGATGTTGATGTGAACTTTCATACGTAAAAACCAACCCCATGCACAACCTCAACTATCAGTGTCGATCTCCATAACATCTCCAATACCTGCACAAATTTGATTACCAACTTCTGTGCTCATACTTCCCAATGGCAATTATGGATTTGGATCCAGAAGGACTCATGTGAAAAGATAATCTCATTTGGTGGAATTGTCCAATCTACATCCTCCATACAGATAAAAAATCTATCAAAAGTCCAAGGCCTCCCCTGTGGGACCTTGTTTTTGTCTTGTTCAAGTTGAAATTCCACCAAGAATTTGGTGTTCCCCATATCCTTGAATTGAAGCTAGCCAACTGGTCTCCAGACCTTTGACATTGTGTTTCAAAAAGCCTATTTGTTTATCAGTCTCTCAGCAACCACCAGAAGTATCAGAGAAAACTTTTTAACTCCTGTCACCTTTTCGACCTCTGATTTTGTGACTGTAATACCTTACTTCTCCTGGTCTGTCAACGTAAATCCTCTCCATAGTCTCTCTAACTCAGCCTCCATTTGTGCCTCTGCGGTTTAAAGCAGGGACTCACTTTGCTCCGAGCAAAGACAAAACCTCACCCTTCATAAGGAGAGGAGAAACTCTTTATATCATTATCCTTCTCCAAAACACCAATGGAAGGTTTATTAACTCAAATTCTTGTCACTATGCTTGCAACCCGACCCGTCCAAGCCAATTTTAGGCCTAACAAGCCTATCTAAACATGCCAAACTGGTCCGACCCAACAAATTCCTGTCGGGTCGAGTCGGGTCGGGATTTGGGATTAATACACATGACCTGTAGATTTACAGCCAACTTCACAACAAATAATTAATTTACAAACATATCAACTCCACACATATAAACTCTTTATTACAAATTATTACACCAATTTCCAACCACTCCGCATGTTTGTGCTTCCGTTTGATTCCAAATATTTTGTCTAGTAAGGGCTTGTTTCGATCTCTGTGGATATATATATATATATATATTCCGCTTTGGATCTGCAAATGAACATTAAAGAAAATGCTGGTTGGTACAATTCAATCCAATTTATCTACAAATGATGAAATTTTCATAACATTAAATTCAAAAGCAACTGGAGAACTTCGAATCTCATCATGCTAGATAAACTTTTAGTCGTAGTAAGAGAAGTTGTTGAGAGAGCCAAACCAAATATAAAAGGTGTCCAAGCTCTTGTTGGGCATGTATTCATATAATACGAGCATTCTTTCGTCTTCTAATTGGATGCAACATCCTAAAAGCTTCACAAGGTTTCGATTTTTTGCATGGACCAGGACAGAAATGAGAAACAACTCTATTTATAAGTAAAACTGGGATGTTTGAGAATTAGTGAGATGAGATTAGAATTTTATAAATAGTAGTTAAATAGTTTGAGTTAAGAAGTTTTATTGGATTTTGGAAAAGGAAAGAGAAAAAGTTGAAAAAAATATTATAAAGTTAAAATATTGTTAAAATATAATTTTTTTTAATGTAATTTTTTTTGAAATTTTAAAAAGTAGTATTATTTTTTGTGTTTTATTCAGAAGTTTAAGAAAGTTTAAGGTAGTTTAAGAAAGGGTAAGGTTTGAAAGTGTTTGTGTTTTAGTGATGTTTGGAAAGAAAATTATGAGACCTTTTTGGATGAGATCTTGTACAATTTTTCCCAAAATACTTTACTTAATTGATCTTCCACCAATGCAAAATATCAAAGATTGAAACATTGGCATTTCCTTATGTTCGGCATGTTTATGCAGTGAGCAGTCAAATATTGAAACAAGGGACCATGTACTGGGAGAGGGGGAGTTTGCGCTAAAGCTGTGGAGAAAGGCATCAGTTATCCTTGAGGTTGAGTATGAACAGTAGAAAAGTTGGAGAGAACGGTTGTCGACTTGGGTTTCTAAAGGAAAATGATCATCCTAACTAGAACATCTAAGGGGTATCACACCGGTTTTTATTGTATGGATTCTTTAGATTCACCGATGCAGGCTGCGCATGAAGGGTAGAAACATGTCGATCCGAGCTTGTTGGGAGCAGATTCTTTATTGGTTCAGGAACATATCTATCAAAATGAAGAGGAAGAAAAGACTAAATATTGCCCATGTTGATATTTTACAAAGGTGTCAGATTCCTGTAATAGAGGTGTATAGTCGTATTCATAGGCCTATTATGCAACTTGTTTCTTAGCTTTGTTAGGTCCTTTTGATAAGTAGTGAGTTTTTTGTTTCCACGGTATTCATTCACCATAAGTGAGAATTTTTATTAATAAAACTGGGGAAGAGTCACTTTTGGACATGTGGCCCTAACTCTTTCTAAAAATAAAATAAAATCCAAAATATCAAAAATTTGGAGATGTTGCCTCACGGCCATGTTCTAAATATTGATTGATCCCTTATATATATTCATCAAATTAGGTTAAGTATTTTCTTGCTCATACTCAACCCAAAATTCTGCTGAGAATCAGAGCGCTCGTTTGGGCACTTAGGGCTTGTTTGGAAAGTGATGATCTCATCACAAAACTTCTCCTAGAATCATTCTCAAATATAACTTAAACATAAAAATTTTTCAATTTTAAGTTTTTAACTTTTTCATATAATCATTACTTAATCATTACAACTTTTCCAAACTTCTAAACAAAAAAAAATCAATTTTTTCAAATTTTGAAAGAAAAATAATATTAAAAACTATATACTAACAATATTTTAATTTTATACTATTTTTAGTCAACTTTTTCTCTCTCATTTTTCAAAATCCAATAAAACATTTAACTCAAATTATTTCGCTATTATTAACAGAATTTTCATCTCATCTCATTACCCAAACAACCCATTAAATATAGATTAACTTAATAGTGCAACCTTCATATTATCAATTCCCATGTAGGCAGACCTCACAAGAGAACTCATTGTTTATTTGAACCCAACATTAATGTTTACAAAGAATAACCATTTGAGGTGGTAACCATAGGGCTGGGCAAAACACTCGATAAACCAATGGACCGGTTTAAAGTAACCCTGCCCGACTCGACTTTATTGGATTGTTATCTGATCAGGCCTCCAACCCGACTAGGAACGAGTTTTTTGTCTTGGGTGTCAACCCGTCCAAAAAACTTATCTTCTCAAACTCATATTTCAACACTAGGGTTACGGGAGTATATAATGTCCCTTATAAGTTGATATCAAAATACGTGAAGAAGGAAAACTCTTTGGTGGCAAAAACTTACCCCTAAAAATAAATAGAGCCACTGCAGAGTGAATGAGCGATGGAACTTGGCGATGGGCACAGAGCAAAGAGACGTGACGCACAGTGGTGAGGCATAGAAGTCATCGGTTTGAGAGTGATGAGAGAGAGAGAAAGATGAGAGAGAGATAGAGTGAGGAAAATAAGAGAGGGAGCTGGCTGGGAGATGAGTGAGAGAGGGAACAAAGAGTGAGAGAAAACGGTGTCGAGAGGAAGCAGTGTGAAGTGTGGGCAACGTCCTAGGCCACCATCGAGAAATGTCTGAGAGCACCATAAATACTTTGTTTTCATGCATAAAATCAGAGATAGTTGGTTACGCGGAGGCTTCACATGCGGTGGTTTCCATCGTGAAGGAGAGGACTCAACAGCGATGGGTGGCTATGCAGTTGACTTGGTAGTGTAATGTGGGTGCTTGCTTCCTGCGGTGGCTAGGTTGAGTGGTTTACAATTGGATGTGCGAGTGGCGGCAGTAGTGCAGAAAGCATATGTTTTTGGATTTGTGAGTCGTTTTCTTCTGCAAGTGGCTCTTCCATCTGAAAAGTATTTTTTGGGTCTTTTCTTGAGACTGAGGATGATGGTAGATCTAATATTCAGATTATAGAGAGATTTTGTAAATCGATGTGCAGAAAGCAGGTTTTTTTGTGGGTTAGGTCATACGGGTTCGACCCTATTTTATTTTGTTCGGATCAGGTCGGTTCAGTTTGGCGCCTTAAATTAAGGTGTTCGGGTCGGGCACAAACCTGGTTGTACCAGTTTGGGTTGCAGGCCTAGGTAACCGTACTCCAAGCAGCCATTCAACAAGACTCCAAAAGTAATTTCGAATGCTTGACATCTAAAATAGATCAGGGAGAGATTGTAGAAAGCATATTGACACGAGTGTGTGGTGGCTTGCCAATTGGGCCATTACAAGCAGTGGATGTGAAAGAGAGTGAACTTGGAAGAGAGTTTGCGAATAGAACAAAAAAAAAAGTTAGTTATGGCTTTTTAAGTCAATATTATTTTGGTCATTCTATGATATGATATTATATGATTTGTAGATAAGTGAAAAGTAACAAATTATTTTCCAATAACTTGATGTTATATAATGAGATTATAAGCTTTTCACACACGATCACCTACAACTGAAGAGTAAAAAGGCTTAGGGATTCGATGAGACACCTTTGATGCCTAAGTTAGCCAATAATAATATGGTTTCTCCAACCAAAGATTCAGATGAGATCATAATCGTACTTGAACCCTATAAATAAAGCTTTATGACTTCTTCGGATAATATTCGATAACCGTCACACCTGTAATTTGAAATTCATGCCCTTGGGATATTAAGGCTTATCTTATCTCCAAATGAGCTAATCACCATTTCATCCCGAAATACCCGGGCAATTAGTGGTCTGGCTCTATTCAGACAAGACTTGCTTGGAGTTAGGCCTTATATTCACAAGCTTACTAGACCATGCTCTGGCCCAATGGGCCCTTGGGAGAGGATTAAGCCCCTTCTAGTTAGCCCGCAAAGTTTCATCACGCGCTGCATGATGAGACTTGTAATTGAGATGTCGTTTCATTTCTTTAGGCTTTCTGTTATTTCACACACATCTATCAAGAGTCATTTCACCTTCGCGTCATTTCGAATTCCTTCTTCAACTGCCACAATTATTTATTACTTTCTGGCACTTCCTATTTCCCCCTTCTTCTCTTTGGCATTCCTTCCCTCTCTTTTTTGTGTGCCTTGCCTTCTTCGCACACTTTCTTCCCTTTTTCTTAGAAACTTACTCCCAAACTTCCTCCCAACTTCTACTATGAACTCATGGCTTCCTCAAAGATCAATCCCAAGGGTTCCTCTCGTGAGGTCGGCTCTTCGCAACCCCACGATTCCTTCATTTGTCTTGGAAGGGCCGTTGCTAACCCTACCAAGGAGGTGGAAAATGCTTCCCGTTCGATTTTCAAGGGCCACTGGTGGTCCTCAACCATCTCTTGTCGCGAACTCGATGCTGCGAGGGACAACTTCAACATCCTGGACGAGGGTTGTTTTGGGGTTGCTTGACCAGCGCCACGGAGTTGTTGATATGAGAGGTATGTCTGTTTCTATTACTTTGTACATGGCTATATTTGTGATGGGGTTTCGCTTGCCCTTTGTGCGACCTGTCCATGACGTCTTAGACGTCTTGGGACTCACCCCAGCCTAACTGGTGCTTAACTCTAGGAGGATTTTAATGGCTTGTTGTGTTCCTTGGCAGTGAGTGTTTGGAGCCTACAAGTGATGAATACAAGGGGTGTAAAAAAAAAAAAACAATGAACCGGTAAACTGGACTGAACCGATGGGTTTGGTCTAGTACCGAGTTTTTGTCAATCTGGAACCAGTTTTATTTTTCTTAAAATAAGTCAAAATGGGTCCAATTCTGATTTTTCTTTTCTAAAACCGGATAGGACTGAACCAAGCCGATTCATATATATTATAATTTTTTATATTGTATATAATTTTTATATATAATATATAATTATATATAAAATAGTTTTGTATTAAATGATAAATTACTAATTAATATAATATTAAATTTTAAAATCTTATATCATTATAGTCTATTGTATTAATAGTTCTACTAATACTATATCACTATATATTATAATATATCACTATAGTCTATAATACAATTATAATATATATTATAATATACTACAATATATTATCACTATAGTATTATATATATTATATAATATAGTATATAGTATATTAAAATTGAAAAACCGGATCGAATCGGACCGGAATCGGTAAAATTGTAAGTACTGGTTTAGGGGTTAATCGGTGCGGAATCGGTTCTTGAAAATGCAAAACATGTGCATACCAGTTCGGTCCCAAATTTTTTCCAAAACTGGACCGCTTACACCCCTAATGAATACTCCTATCTCACGACTCGTAAGTTTCTTTCTCTTCATGGATTCAAGCATTTGGATGGGAACCTTTGTAGTTTCAAAACCCGTAGTAAAATAGTTCAGTTGGAGTGTAAGTATTCCCACGCCAAGGATTAGCAGAAGAAATTTTTCTTTGTCTCAGGTGAAGGTTGGGACTTTCCTACGGACGAGGTCTCAAATTAGGAGTTCCCTATTAGGGTTCTTGGTCTCCGGTTCCCGATGAGCGTGAATTTGAGATTCTCCTTTCTCCCCAAGAAGAAGCCTGTATTCAATTGGTGCAGGCTTGGTCAAGACAAAATATTAGCTCTACTTGGTCAGATGTCATTTTGACTCCTTCCAATATTGATAGGATTTTAATGGGGCCTAGTAGGGCATAAAACGTTGGGTTTTTCTTTTGCCCAGTGAATGAGCAAGGCAATGTATACTTGATCACCCTGTTCTAGGCAGCTGGATCTTTGCTATTCAACAAACCAGGTTATCCACTTGTACAATGTGTGCATGGTTGCAACGAAGTTGTGGATGTTCCACCCACCAATGTTTCATGACAATATTAACTTGGTTCCCTAGCATATGAAGCAAATTTATTATGTGTGTTTATTGAGAGAATTTTCAAAGCTCAAATATCATACTTTATGATTGTAAGAAACATTAGCTGCTCCGATTTGTAGTACTTAATTGCCTTCCATTAATGCACCATATGCAAGTGTATAGATTACTTAATGAATCTGAAATTGCTGTATTGGATGATAGAGTTTTATTATATGCTATTAAAGTTACCAAGTATTGTAGTTACTAGTGTAATGTGTGTAAGTTACCAAGTATTGCAGTTACCAGTGTAATGAGTTGAAACTGCTCCAACACACTTGTAGCAGGAAATTAGGTACCCAAAAAAAGGATGCATTTTACGTACTGGGTACCAGGAATTTTTTCCATTTGTGGCAATTTTGAATTCGCCGAGAATATCTTTTAGGTCTTATAATGCTTTTGCAGTGATTTTCGTTTGTAAAAAAAAACTAAATAGTAGGTCAAAATATTTTTACCGACGAACACATATTCACTACAAATAATCTTTCGGTGAAAAATGGAATAAAAGGTCGAGGAATTATCCGCGGCAAACAAAAGTCGCCACTAAAATGTATTGCGGCAATTTTAAGCGCCAGGAAAAATATTAATTACAACAATTTCCCAAAACGCTGTGAAAATAACAATGTTATTTGTGACAATTATCATGGTATTTGCGATGGTTACGAAACGCTGCAAATAATCTTTCCTAGGGATTTAAAACTGAAATTCAAAGCTCAATTGCAGCGTATTTTCCCGGTATTTGCAACGAAAAAAAGTTGTTGCAAATGATCACTTATTGCGACCATTTTTAAAGTTTGCTGGTTCAACTTATAATTGAGTAAACAATTGCGACGAACATTTAGCGTAGTAAAAATCGCTGGAAAAGCTTAAATGCGGCGATATTATGGGTTATTTTCGGCGATTGTTTGCACCAGAAAAGACTATTTTTCTTGTAGTGAGTTAAAGATAGTGATGTGAGTAGCTTGGCAACTATACGTGTTTATTTCAGAAAATGTATGAATCGTGATTGCGGAGATGATAATTTGTGATGAGGTTCCTTTCATCGTAGTAGAAGCCCAATGATTTAGGAATGTATGTGTAAATGAGTGTCACAGGCGCACCACACTGCCTACTTAACGATTTGTAGGTTAACAATCATGACCGGTGGAATTGCAGGTTATGAATTCTCCATGCTTAGATGCGAGAGGAATTAGCGGGTAACTGGATGAGTTAATATTGGTCTGGCCCAAACTATCATCCATAAAACACTCAAATGAGTCGTGTAGCTTAATGAAAACCCTAGTTGCCCTATTTATTAGGGAGGGATAAATATCACATTATGAATATGGACCACGTGATGATTAGATAATTTCAATGCATCAGGGATAAGCCTTCTAATGGCTAAGCATTGTGCAAAGTTAATCAGTTTATAGTATTCATCTAATATTTTCTATGCTTATATATAGGAACAACAAGTAACCTTTGATCGATCTGATTTTAACATTCTTGAATTATTATCTCTCACTCATTGATGACTTAAGTATCATAGGTGTCACAGGCACACCACGCCGACCACTTAACGATTTGCAAGTTAACGATCACGACCGGTGGTGGGACATGTCATTTACTATGGCGCCGTCTGTCGGATTTTGTAATATGTGATTTCAGTTTTTAATTGGACTTCAACATGGTTCCCTCATGCAAACCGTGACAGGTTCTCAAGCAACTCATGATCTTGAAGTGACACCTGAAGACATGGAAACATGATTAACGAAAATTGAAGAAAAGTTGAAGATGGCGTTAGACACCATAGAAAACCTATGGAAAGAGAACAAGGAACTCAAGCGCCGCAACATTGAGCTCGGTGTTGCTGCCATACCTAACAATAGCGAACGAGGAGAAGGAGAAGCACATAGCAATGGGGGAGTGAACGTGAAGGATACAGAAAAAGAAGAAGTTGCATGACGAGCTACGCAACCTCACTAGCAAGTACGAGGAGATGGTAAAGAGGATGAGAGGATCTTCTTTGGTGGAACAAGTGTTGAGCCGCACGAATTTGCTCCCATCGAAATTTAAAGTGTCATAGATAGAGATGTATGATGGGTCCAAGGACCCGGTAAATCACTTGGACAAATTCAAATCACATATCACACTCCATGATTTCTCAGGAAAAATCGCCTACCGATCTTTTCCCCTAACTCTGAGGAGAATGGTGAAAGGATGGTTTAGAATGCTCCAGCCGGGGTTGATTGATAGCTTTGAAGAGATAGCCAGACAATTCTTAACGCAATTTATGTCTAGCAAGAGGCGTAGGTGCCTAGCGACATACCTACTGACTGTCAAATAGAGGGAATAAGAGAGCCTAAAGAGATACCTCACCCGCTTTAATAAAGAAAGATTGACGACAGATGACCAAGACAAGAAGATCATTCTAGCCACCCTATTAGGCTGGATCTAGCCATGTAGCCTGTTTATGACTGAATTGGCTAAAAATACCTTGAAAGAGTTAATGGATAGGGTGGATGACTTTGTCAATGCCGAATATATATTATAGGCTCTTGTAGAGCTAAGGAAGGGGGAGCCAAAGGAGGAACGCAAAGGCTATTCGGGGGACAAGAAAGCTGCACCGAGCAACTAGGACAAGAGGAACGAAAGGCGACAATAGCATAATACCCAACTCACACTGGACAAAGGATTGCATGACCATGAAAAAGAGAGTGACTGAGCTGCGGGCACTAGAGAGCTTGAATGAATGGTCGCGGAGCAGGCAAGATCCAAACGACGATTTGAGAGAGGACACAACCTGCGTAGAAGCAACAACCCAGATAAGCGGCGCCCCCATCTAGGGAAGATGCCCGTAATAACGACAGGGACAGGGTGCCTTAAATTAATGATAGGGATAGGAACCCCTAGGTGAAATAAGAACAATAATAGGCAGATTCGTTTGGGGCGGTGCATCCTCATCTAGCAAAAGGGTGCATGCCCGAAGGGCAAGATGCAAAAAATTTATGTAACGGACAGGTCGCCCAAGTACCAAAAATTTGACGCCTCAGTAACTATCTCTTTTGAAGAAGAAGATTGTAAAGGAGTATTGTACCCTCATGATGATGATTTAGTGGTAACCCTCACGGTCGCTAATTACACTATTAGACACATCATCATTGTGACAATGGGAGCTCAGCAAACATATTAGTTTGGAAGGCTTTGTAAAGATGGGCATAGACATCACTAAGCTGAGACCCTCGCCGACACCGTTGAAGGGCTTCTTTGGGGATCTAACCCAACCGATAGGTGCCATTACCCTCCCGGTCATGGAAGGAAAAGGGATGCATACTACGACCACTATGACCTATTTCTTAGTCGTGAAGGCACCCTCCTCGTATAATGCTATACTGGGGTGACCAACATTGAATAATCTCAAGACAGTTACGTCCACATACCACCTCAAGATGAAGTTCCAACCTGAAGGCAGAGAGGGGGAAGCACAAGGCGAGCAAGCCCTAGCATGAGAGTGTTATGTGTAGGAATTGAGGAGCAAAGGGGGAGAAGTATGCACAATCAGAGGCGACGATGACCAAGCCGCTTAGGAAAATGGTCAGAGCTCATTGCCCCCACCCCCCACGATCCTTCTGGATAGGGGCATAGAGGTGAGGGATGAACAAAACCTACAGCGAGCAGAGGAGAATGAGCCAATGGAGATCCTAACGTTATACCTAGATCACCCCAATGCAACAACATGGATTAGAACTAAGATCCCCTCAAAAGACTGATAGGCCTTAAAGCAATTGTTAGTAGAGCACTGAGATGTATTCGCCTAGAGTCACGAAGATATGCCTAGGATTGGTAACAACATTATTGAATGTCGATGGTGTGCGGACTCCATGCACAAAAAGGTGCGTCAAAAGATAAGATCGTTCATCATGGAGAAATACACAGCCATCGCCGAAGAAGTAGAACGCATGCTCGTTGTAAGGTTCATCAAGGAAGCCCATTACCTCGAATGGCTATCCAATGTCGTCTTGGTAAAGAAGGCAAACAGAAGTGGAGAATGTGCGTGGGCTTCACTAACCTAAATAAAGCATGTTCAAAAGATAGCTTCCCCTACCACCAATTGATGTCATCGTGGACCCCATTGCAGGGCACAAGATGTTGAGTTTTATGGACGCCTATTCAAGCTATAATCAAATCTGAATGTATCCAATAGATGAAGAAAAGACCTCATTTATCATAGACGTTGGGTTGTATTGCTACCAAGTCATGCCATTTGGTCTGAAGAATGTAGGGGCGACCTATCAGAGGCTAGTCAACTGGATGTTTAAGAACCAAATAGGGCGGACCATGGAAGTTTACTTGGATGACCTGTTAGTTAAAAGCAAAGAGCCCGCTCGACATTTAGCCAACCTAAGGGAAGCGTTCATAGTACTACGATAATACAAGATGAAGCTAAACCCATCAAATTGCGCATTTGGAGTAAGGTCGGGTAAATTTATGGGGTCCTAGAAAAAATTGAAGCAATCATGAACATGAAGCCGCCAAAAAGCCTAAATGACACGCAACGGCTGACTGGAAGAATAGTAGCCTTGAACAGGTTCGTATCCAGATCTACAGACAAATGTCTCCCCTTCTCTAGGGTATTGCAAAAGGTACACCCCTAGAATGAGGAGTGTGATGAAGCTTTCCAAAAGCTAAAGCAGCATTTAACCAATTCGCCATTTCTGAGGCAACCTATAGAAGAAGATACACTCTATACATACCTAGCGGTATCCCCCCACGCTGTTTCGGCCATCCTTGTCAAGGAAGAAGGGGCAGCACAGCTACCCGTGTACTACACAACCTGCGCCCTAAGGGGAGCAGAACTCAGGTATCCACGGATAGAGATGTTGGTGTTGTCTTGGTGATAGCGGCCAGGAGGTTACGCTCGTACTTCAAGGCCCACTCAATCAAAGTGCTCACAGAAAGCCCACTGGTAAAGGTGTTGCAAAGACCAGACAACTCAAGGAGATTAGTCAGGTGGTCAATCGAGCTTAGTGACTTTAACATCGAGTACTTGCCAAGGAAGGCCGTGAAATGGTAGGTGTTGGCATATTTTATTGCCGAATTCTCAGGTTTCCCACCAGAAATGGTCGTTGCCCCGATAGAAAAAACCTAGGTCCTTTTTGTGGATGGCTCGTGTTGTCATGCTGGTGGAGGGATAAGAGTGCACATAATCAGTGATGAAGGATAGGAGCATCGCTACATGGCGAGGCTCACGTTCAAAACTGATAACAATGAAGCAGAATATGATGCACTCGTAGCAGGGTTCTCAGTGGCCGAAGCATTGGAGGAGACCAAGGTAGAAGTGAAGTCAGACTCACAAGTAGTAGTCAACCAAGTGTTGGGAACATATGCCATCAAGGGAGAAAACGGAAGAAATACCTGAGTCGAGTCTGGGAGATGCGCGACTGATTTTCCTATTTTAGCATACCATAAGTGCCTAAAGAAAGTAATGTAGTGGCAGACAGGATGGAGGACTCCCCTCTCCCCTGGGGAGTCGAGAGAAGGATAGTAGAAGTTCCAGCGAAAGGACCAGAAATCTACATGATAAGCGGAATGAACCTGAGTGGGCAGGAAACATCATCAAGTATCTAGATGCGGGTGAACTCCTCGAGGGGAAAGAGGAGGCAAGAAAGGTAAGAAGAAGGGCAGCTAGATTCGTGAAGGTGGATGGGATCCTCTATAAGAGAGGTTTCTCTGCCCCTCTACTACGATGCATTTCACCGCAAGAAGCACAATATGTTTTAGTTAAGATACATGAAGAAGTATGCAGAAACCACTCGGGGGGAAAGGCATTGGCCAGAAAGGTGGTAAGAGCAGGATACTACTTGCCCATTGCACTCAAGAAGGCCAAAGAATTTGAAAAAAAAAAATGCGTCAAATTTCAGGCATACGCACCAGTATCACAAGCCCCCCAAAAGAGCTAATTCCATGACCGCCTCCTGGCGATTCGCCCAGTGGGGGTTAACCTGGTTGGATCCTTCCCATCTAGGAAGGATGGAGTCAAATTCATGATCATAGCAGTAGACTGCTTTACAAAGTGGGCGGAAGCAAAACGCTTGGCGACCACACGACCAAAGCCATGACGAAGTTCTTATGGAAGAATGTTATTTGTCGGTACGGGATTCCGTAAAGCATAGTCTTGGATAATGGACGACAATTTGATTCAGAGCATTACTGCGAGTGGTGCTCCGAGTTAAAGATATAGGTCAAATATTCATCCCCAGGACACCCACAGGTGAATGGATTGGCAGAGGCTACAAACAAAGCATTATTGGAAATTTTGAAGAAGAAACTAGCAGGAAAAAAAAGGAGAATGGACGGAGGAACTGCAAAGCTTGGACCTCGATGGGAAGGACTATACGTGGTGGTGGCCAACCACAAGTCTGGGTCATACTGCTTGAAGGACAGCCAAGGCAAAGAGCTGCAACACTCCTAGAATACAAAACATTTCAAGAAATTTTATCACTAATTATGTTAATTTCTTGATTTGTCAAACGTTCATTCCGAGCCAGTGCCAACCCACTCAAGGAAAAATGGCATGAAGGTCAACAGACCACGCTACCCTTAAACACCAATGACTAGTACAAAGACTCGTAGTGCCAAGTAAAAAAATGCATGAAGGTCAGCAGACCATGCGACCCTTAAACACCAATAACGAGTACAAAGACTCGCAGTGCAAAGTAAAAAGGGTTAGGGGGTCAGCAGATCACACGACCCTTAAACACCAATGTCGAGTACAAAGACTCGCAATTCAAAGGAAAGGGGTGCGGAAGACAACAACGAAAATATAAAAAAACAAGCTACTCACAAAGTAGAAAGAAAGAGCCTAGTGAAATCGAAGCAAAGTGTAGCATAATAAAAAGCCAAAACCGGCTAAGTGCTCCCAACATACACAAGTAAAAAAGGCAAGTACAAAAATGTTTGTATTGTTTACAAAAAGCTATTACAAATGTTGCAAGGGGAGACAACTATTCACAAAAGGTTAAGTATTAGGAGCTCCGGAAGGTGGAGGTGGACGAGGACTGTCAAAGGCATCAGTTTTAAACATTCTCAAATCTAAACGCCTCAAGTCAGTAAGGGGATTGGCCAAAAAGTGTGATCTAAGTCGCAGCATGCCGGCACCATACCCATAACCAAAAGCCCGATCCCTAACACCACGCGCCGATGCTAGCTGAGGATGAAGGCAGACAAGTTTCTTCCTCTATTGTTCATCTGTGTCAGTGCAAAATTTCTTGTGTTCCTCGTGCAATTTGGTCAGCACCTCTAAAGCATCACACGGCTCAGAGAGGTCTAAATTAACTTACCGCTTGCTCTCCTCCGAGGCCACCAACACCTCCCCAAGTTCAGCACAGCGCCACTGAGAACTAGACAGCTCCTGCAGACAAAATTTAGCTCCTCTTGGAGGGCGGAAAGCTCAGAATGAGCACGACTCCGCTCTGACTCCAACTCCCCCTAAGCAAAGGAAAGCTAAGCCCTAGCGAAATCACGCTCTAACTCCAGCAGTCTCAACGAGAAGTTGTCCCGGGCCTTCACCTCTGTGGTGCAACAAAGTTCATTGCGAAGGTAGAAAACCTCGTCCCAAAGAATATCCAAGTCACCTGCAAGAGAGTGCGCTTAGCTATCCGCTTGCTCAAGTAGGATCTCCAACTCCGCTCCTTGCCTTTCCATCTCTCAAATTCCCTCTCAGCGTAGAAAGAAAAGACCCGCCTAGAGTGAGCTTCATCCTCCAAGTCAGCACGATCGTCCATGATCCAGGCTGCCAAATCATCGACACCCTACAAAGATAAACCGAGAAGAAGTTAAAAAAGAAAAGTAAAAAACAAAAAAGTGAGAGAAGTAAAGTCAAAGGTACCCTAGAGAGAGATTTCCTTAGCCGATTGGATATGTTGCTGATGGCATCATCTCTAGCAGGACGAGAGGAGGTGGAAGTACGTCCCTGCACCTCCCCATCATACCTAACCTTAGGCCCATAGTAGGGACCAAGGGGGAAAGCCTCAAGAGCCACCGCCGCTTAGTCTGCTCCAATCTCAGGGGCCTTACTCAAATCACCCACCGGGCAAATGGTGTCGGTGTAAGGAAGTTCAAACCTCTCCAAGACTGATGTCTTCATTCGCAAGACCGCCCAGAGAAACACCTTCCTCTAAGGGATAAGACTCAGTGTCATCTCCAAAGGAGGAGGAAAAGGGAAAGCGAATAGAAACGTAGTCGCCACCAACCCCCAGGTCAAGTGGAGGGGTCTCTCCCCCTGAGATAGTAGTAGGCAAAGAGTGGGGCGTTGAACTTTTGCCTTCACTTTATTCTTCCACTTCTTCACAAATAGGAATGTCGTCGCCCTTCTCTCTGCCCTGGACACCACGGCCACCTAGGGTACCATCTCCACTACCCTGATTTCCCTCATGGGCTACCTAGTGGGCAAGGCTCAATGAGAATGTAGCTTCCATATCAAAGTTGACCTCACCGCTTTCCCTTGGAAAATTAGAAGCTTTGAACGTAGGGAATTCAAAGGTTGGGCTAAACACCAAATCAAACAGTTGGGAAGGAAGATCAAAGTTAAACGCAGTTGCCAGGTCAAAAAAGGCTTGACCCATCAAACCCTCGATGTCATCAAGACCTGGAGAAGGTGCTCGTGCGGGTGAGCGATTAGAGGTAGAAGGTGGGGGTACCTGAGGTCAGACAGGCCCCTCTTCACCGTAGGAGAAGGTGTGTCCGTAGTAGATTGGCGAGAACGCTTCCGCGAAGCCTTGGGAGAAGACTCACATGAAGGCTTAATTGGGGGAGATGGCACCACAACATTATTTAGAAAGAGGCTACCCTTGACCATTGAAGGTTAGGCATAACCAAGAAACAATCAATGTTGGTGGGCTTCAAGAGATCCTTTGTCCAAAGGTCATCCTCATGCTCACCCGCCCAGGCGAAAACCATGTTGACATGGAATTGCCCCCGTTCAAATAGAGGTTCCAAAGCCACCATCAAGTCCTTGTCGTCAGGAGTTTTACTCTAGGTACCTATAATTGAGAATTCTTGTTGCATAGCCTCCGAATTGGAAAATTCCCAACCTACGCCAGAGACCAAGAAAAACTCCTCGTCCATTGTTTGGTATTTGAATGAAAACTATCAAAACTGGCCAACCACTGCTTCCTAATCCGAAAGCTGTAAATGTTGCCCAGAGAGCTCCTCAAAGAATAAAACGCCAGGAATTCTCAGCCAGTTAAATCTGGGCATTCTTCCCTAGCAAGTTCCAAAACTAAATGAAATACAATGCAAGAATAGAGAAGAAGCCGCCACAGGGGCCAGCCAAAGAAAGTCAAGAGCGTCGCGTAATGGGCTACAGAAAGGAAATCGTAAACCTTAGGTTAGGGCACAGACGAGAAGAGCAACCTTTTCAGAAAACCCTTCCTCATCGACGCAACCACAACAAGGGACTTCCAGGAGTATTAAGTATGGAATCTCGTAGATGTGGCGGAGATTCGTCAAGTCCCTAGCAGTGAGGGTGGAGCATCATCCAAAACCTTCAAAGTACGGGACGTCTTTAGCAGAAGAAGACTCCGAGGCATCAGGGGTTTGGGATGTGTTTCGTTGGGCCATGAGGATGATAAAGAAATAGAGGATAGGAAGAAATGGGAAAGGTTAGAGTCACAGATAAAGAATTCCTAGCGGGGTAGTCCATAAGTCTAAAATCCCTAGCGGGGTAGTCTAGGGTCTCAAACGTCCTCGACTGAGTAAAACAAGATATTTATAATTCCTTCATTATGAATTCCTCACACTTACATAAGAGAGAAATTAGTGGGATAACTGAAGAAGTTAATATTGGTTTGGCCCAAAATGGGGGCCCAAGGCCCATCATCCATAGAGGACTCAAATGAGTCGTGTAGCTTAACGAAGACCATAGCCGCCTTATTTATTAGGGAGGGATAAACCTCACATTATGAATATGGACCACGTGATGATTAGATAATTCTAATACATTTGGGATAAGCCTTCTAATAGTTAAGTATTGTGCAAAGTTAATCAATTTATAGTATTAATCCAATATTCTCTATGCCTATATATAAGGGCAACAAGTAACTTTTGATCAATCTAATTTTAGCAATCTTGAATTATTATCTCTTATTCATTGCTAATTTAAGCATCAGAGGTGTCACAGGTGCACCACATCGCCCATTTAACGATTTCCAGGTTAATGATCACGACCGGTGGTGGGACACGACCTTTACAGTATGTAAGTCACTTGAACCAAGATTCCAAGTGTCATTTGTGACGCCCCGACTCCCATATACAAAAACACGAGAATCGTGATGTCAGGATAATGACAACACGGGTCACGCATCCCAACGAAATGTGCTCAAATGTGTGCAACATGTAAAAGTGCACAATAAAGATTGCAGCGGATAATATAAATAAGTCATCTAAGTACCAGAAGTTTAAATACAAATATTCAAAACAAATTATCCTTAAAAAGTTATACAGTCATCCCAAAATATATTACAAGACAAATATATAAATAATTGATAAAACAAATCGCGATATACGGGAGCAATCCGATATCACTCCTCCAACGGAGCCAAGCTAAAGTTCGTCATCCACATCTGCATCAAAAGCTGCGATACCATAAAATGGTAACACAGGTAAGTAATAATCCAAATAACTCTCGGGATAAAAATGCATTAATGCAACTAACAAATAGATCTCAAAACCTCATTTTTCCCGAAAATGATTATTTTCCAACACACGCCAAAATCCTAATTTGGCCCAAAAATATAATCTGTTATTTTCCCAGAAAATGATTCACACAAAAATCAACCATTTATCGGACACTGTAGGCGGGAATCGCAGGCGAGACTATACTACCATCCCTGCTTACCACCATCCCTACCGCGTGCACCGTAGGCGGGAATCACAGGCGGGACACAACCACCATCCATGCTTACCACCATCCCTACAACAGGCGGGACTCTACCACCATCCCTGCTTACCACCATCTCTACAGTTCCTTTCCACACAATGAATACTTATCAGAGCACTGTAGGCGGGACACAACCACCATCCCTGCTTACCACCATCCCTACAGTCTCTTTCCTTTTTCTCATATGAAAATCTAATTTTCAATAAACACATGAACATGAATGCAATTATAAGAAAACCCAATTTTCTTTACAAACATGATCATGCGTGCAAATATGCCATGTACAAGAACAACACCATATCAACAACTAACAATACAAACCAAACATACAACAACTCTGTCCACAATCCATCCGACCCCCGAACTCCTCTGATTCAATCCGGCATAACTAACCAGTTCACAGATAAAATGAGTTAGTGCAAAAATATATTTAAATCACGAAAGTTCTTTGAAAAAATACTTATAGTGCTATATAATAATTTTTGAAGGATCACGGAGCTGCAAGAAGTGGTAACACAGCTGCAGAACAATGCAAAAACGCACTGTGCCCGGGGGTCTCAAAAACTCACTTTTGAACGGAGACAAATCAAGACCCGAAATTGATAGGGTAGGGCTTAGGGATGTCGGTGAAGCTAGTGGTGGTGGTGGTTTGCCGTGGGTGGAGGCGTAGAGGGCGGTTTTAGGCCAAAAATACCCAAAACGGAAATAGAGTTGGATGTACTTCACCGGTGACGGATTGGAGCCAAGGATGGGTGCATTGGGTTGCTATGAGGTCGAGGATGAAGTGGTGAAGAGATGGTGGCCGGAAGTGGCGCCACAGCGGCGCGCAAGCACCAAAAGCCGTGCAGCTTGAAGCATCGCGTGGGGGAGTTTTGCGGCACAACAGAGGCTGAGATTGAAGGGGTAAGGTCGCCGGAGGGTGGGGAAGCTGGTGGGCTAGGTGGTGTCGGGCACCAGCGGCGCACGGCGGCACTGGCGGTAGACGAAGAAAACGGAAGGGAAGAGGAAGGTCGCACGCGGGAAGAGAAGCAGGGGAGAAATAAGGAGAAAAAGAAAGAAGGGAAAGAAAAAGTGAAGGAAAGAAATGAGGTATAATCCTCACATCTTGGGTCACAAAATGATCCAACGAAAATTATTTCAAAACAACAAGTCAATTAAAATAATTTAAACATAATGATACAATGAAAATAAAATAATTTAATCTAATAATAAATTAATTTAAAATAAAGAGCAATTTAAATAATGAACAATTATTAATAACAAGAAAACATATTGAATTAACAACTAAAAAAATCTTAAACTAATATCACGTAAATCATCAAAATTTTAAAACAAGAAAACTCATAATCTTAATAAATGTAATAATTTACTTAGTCAAAATACACGTAAATACGGGGTATCACATCCTCCCCCCTTAAAATAAAATTTCGCCCTCGAAATTTGTAGAGTCAAACATCACGCTAAAGTAGGATACAAGACACAACCAGAACACGCTTAAGAAAAATCACGCGACCTTCAACACCCAACGGGCATGGGTATAGCTTGCATAACTTTTCCCAAAACCCAAGAATAAACCACACAAGGCATCCATTACGAAAGATCAGGTTAGACCCTTACCTGCCATAACTCCAGCGTCCTGAGTCTCTAGAACCTCGTCGTCAGCACTACCAGGAGTCAACGCGTATCCGAGCCTGACCTAATTGCCTCTAATTACCTCTACCACCGCGATGATCACCTTGATTCCCTTGGGTCTGATTAGGGCACTCACGAGCAAAGTGCCCCGTCTGACCGCACTCAAAGTACTGGTTCCAACCCTGACGGCACTCGCCCTCGTGGGCTCTATTACATCTACCACAAATTGGAGCTCGGCCTCCAATACGTACACCTGAGGATGCATGCGATCGAGCCTCGATCCTCTGCACAAACTTCTGTGGCGACCCGGAGCTGCTCCCTTCACCATCAACGTTCAGTCGCTTCTTACCCGTAGGGTAGCCTACCACAGCACCTCGCTATCGCTCGGCAATACATGCCACCTCGACCAACCTCTGAAAGTTCTGGATTTGCAGGCACGCGACCTGTCTACGGATCTGAGGGCGCAACCCTCCTGGAAACGTTCGGCCCACAACTCTTCGGTGGCTATCAGATGAGACGCAAATCGCCCAAGCTCTATAAATTTTCTGGCATATTGCTCGACAGTCATATTCCCTTGGACCAAGTTATTGAATTCTCGAGCCTTTTGCCGTCTCACAAAAACAGGGAAGAAGCGGTCGTCGAACTCCTTGAAGCGCTGCCAAGACACAGCCGCCAAAGATCCCAACTCCATCTCTAGGAGTTCGCGCTTAGTCTTCCACCAATCAGCTGCTCCACCTTGCAGCAGGTAACTCCCATACAACACCTTTTGGGCCACTATACAACCACAGACTTCGAATGTCCTTTCGAGGTCTTCAATCCACCTCCCAACCCGAAGTGGATCATCTTCGCCCGTGAAGCCAGGAGTCCTATGTGCCAAGAAACGCTCATAGGTGCACCCGGCTTGCACCACCCAATTCTGTTCTCCTTGTGGTGGACGAAAATTCTGCTGAAGGAACTCCGTTATCCTATTCAATGCCCTTGCCATGGCATAATTGCCATCACCCCTCGGTAATTCATCCTCGGGTTCATTAGCTTGCCTTCTTGGTCGTACCATCTTCCTGTCATAGCGTAACCCTTAACCCCACTACCAGTTTAAAACAAACTAAAATATAATTATAGTAAAATAAATTAAAATACAACAATATAACATAAAATAAAATAGGATAAAACCAATAAAATAAAATGTCACAAGACAAAATGAATAAAACAAATGAAGTAATACACAAGAAAATAATTGAAACAAGTGAAATAGCCTGCCATAAAATAAAATAACATAAAATAAAATAAATAAACAAACAAACAAGTAACGTACAATAAAATAAATAAAACAATTAAAATAATATACTTCCAACAAAATAATTTCAAATTACAACTTTAAAACTTTCTTGTACTGCACCTATGGGACATGTGGTTTTACTCAGAACCGAACTGCTCTGATACCACCTGTGACGCCCCGACTCCCACGTATAAAAATACGGGAATCGTGACTTTAGGATGATGACAACACGGGTCACGCATCCCAACAAAATGTGCTCAAGTGTGTGCAATATGCAAAAGTGCACAATAAAAATCGCAGCGGATATTATAAATAAGTCATCTACGTACCAGAAGTTTAAATACAAATATTCAAACCAAAGTATCCTTAAAAAGTTATACAGTCATCCCAAAATATATTACAAGACAAATATATAAATAATTGATAAAACAAATCGCGATATATGGGAGCAATCCCAAATCACTCCTCCAACGGAGCCAAGCTAAGGCTCGTCATCCACATCTACATCAAAAGTTGCGATACCATAAAATGGTACCACAGGTAAGTAATAATCCAAATAACTCCTGGAATAAAAATGCATTAATGCAACCAACAAATAGATCTCATGTGACGCCCCGACTCCCATGTACAAAAAACACGGGAATCGTGACGTCAGGATGACGACAGCACGGTCATGCATCCCAAAGAAATGTGCTCAAGTATGTGCAACATGCAAAAGTGCACAATAAAAGTCGTAGCGGATATTATAAATAAGTCAACTAAGTACCAGAATTTTAAATACAAATATTCAAAACAAATTATCTTTAAAAAGTTATACAGTCATCCCAAAATATATTACAAGACAAATACATAAATAATTGATAAAGTGAATCTCGATAAACAGGAGTAATCCCAGATCACTCCGCCAACGGAGCCAAGCTTAAGGCTCGTCATCCACATCTGCATCAAAATCTGCGATACCATAAAATGGTACTATAGGTAAGTATAAACCAAACAACTCTCGGGATAAAAACATATTAACGCAACCAACATGCATTCATATGACAAAATACACTTAGCCATAAATATCATTTTTTCCAGAAAAATGATTATTTCCAACAAACACCAAAATCTCATTTTGACCCAAAAATATAGTCTGTCATTTTCCCAGAAAATGATTCACACAAAACAAATCATTTATCAGACACTGTAGGCAGGAATCGCAGGCGGAACTCTACCACCGTCCCTGCTTACCACCATCCCTACTGCGTGCACCGTAGGGGGAAATCACAGGCGGGACACAACCACTATCCCTGCTTACCACCATTCCTACCGCGTGCACCGTAGGCAGGAATCACAGGCGGGACTCTACCACCATCCCTACAGTTCCTTTCCACACAATAAATACTTATCAGAGCACTGTAGGCGGGAATCACAGGAGGGACTATACCACCATCCCTACCGAGTGTACCGTAGGCGAAAATCACAGGCGGGACACAACCACCATCACTGCTTACCACCATCCCTACCGCGTGCACTATAGGCGGGAATCGCAGGCGGGACTCTACCACCATCCCTACAGTCTCTTTTCCTTTTTCTCAAACCAGTCAATCCAGTCGTTTCAAACACACTTAGAATCATTTCACATGAAAATACAATTTTCAAATAAACGCCTGAAAATCCAGTTTTCAATAAACACATGAACATGAATGTATGTACACGAAAATCCAGTTTCATTTACAAACATGATCATGCGTACAATATGCCATGTACATGAACAACACATACCAACAACCAACAATGCAAACCAAACTCACAACTCCGTCCACAATCCATCCGACTCACGAACTCCTCGGACTCAGTCCGCATGTCCAACCAGATCACAATAATATGAGTTAGTGCAAAAATATATTTAAATCACGATAGTTCTTTGGAGATATACTTACAGCGCTATATTATAATTTTCGAAGGATCACGGAGCTACAAGAAGTGGCAACACAGCTGCAGAACAGTGCAAAATGCACTGTGGCAATGGGTCTTAAATACCCATTTTTTAACGGAGACAAACCAAGACCCGAAATTGATAGGGTAGGGCTTAGAGATGTTGATGAAGCTAGTGGTGGTGGTAGTGGTGGTTGGCCGTGGGTGGCGGCACAAAGGGTGGTTGAAGACCAAAAATACCAAAATCGGAAATGGGGTTGGATGTGCTTCACTGGTGACGGATCGGAGCTGGGGTTGGGTCCATTGGGTTGCTATGAGGTCGAGGATGAAGTAGTGAAGAAATGGAGGTGGCGCGACGGCGGTGCGCGGGCTCAAGGAACGCCGCGGCTTCAAGCCGTGAGTGGAGGAGAACACCGGCGAGATAGGGGCCGAGCTTGGTGGGGGATGATGACCGGCGGGAGGGGAAGCTGTGGTGGTGGGCGGTGAGATCCATAGTGGCGCGACGGCGGTGGGCTGGGAGAGGCGACGCAGACGCACTGGGAAGAGGAGAGAGGCTGTCGCGCGCGCTGGGGAAAAGCAGAGGAAAGAAAAAAGAAAATGGGAGAAAGAAAAGAAAGGGAAAAGAAAAAGAGAAAAAGAAAATTAAGGGGAAAGAAATGAGGTCCAATCCTCACATCTTGGGTCACAAAAATGATCTAACGAAAATAATTTCAAAACAGTAAGTTAAATAAAATAATTTAAACGTAATGATAAAATGAAGATAAAATAATTAAATCCAACAATCAATTAATTTAAAATAAAGAACAATTTAAATGCATCACAATACTAAATATTAAGAAAATATAACAAATTAATTTTCACAATTTAAAGATCATAAAATAAATCATTTAAAAATATCCGATAATTTTAAAACAAGAGAATAAATTTTTGAATTAATAATAATAAATCCTTCAATAAAAAAATACACTAAAATACTGGGTGTTACATCTCAAAACCTCATTATTCCCGAAAATGATTATTTTCCAACACATGCCAAAATCTCAATTTGGCCCAAAAATATAATCCGTCATTTTCCTAGAAAATTATTCACACAAAAATCAATCATTTATCGGACACTGTAGGGGGAATCGCAGGCGGGACTATACCACCATCTCTACCGCGTGCACCGTAGGCTAGAATCACAGGCGGGAACACAACCACCATCCTTACTTACCACCAGCCCTACCGCGTGCACCATAGGCAGGAATCACAGGCGGGACTCTACCACCATCCCTACAGTTCCTTTCTATACAATGAATACTTATCAGAGCACTATAGGCGGAATCACAGGTGGGACTTAACCACCATCCCTGCTTACCACCATCCCTACAGTCTCTTTCCTTTTTCTCATATGAAAATCTAATTTTCAATAAACACATGAACATGAATGCAATTACACGAAAACCCAGTTTCGTTTACAAACATGATCATGCGTGCAAATATGCCATGTACAAGAACAATACCATACCAACAACCAACAATGCAAACCAAACACACAACAACTCCGTCCACAATCCATCCGACCCCCGAACTCCTCGGACTGAGTCCGGCATAATCAACCAGTTCACAGATAAAATGTGTTAGTGCAAAAATACATTTAAATCACGAAAGTTCTTTGAAAAAATACTTACAGTGCTATATAATAATTTCCAAAAGATCACAGAGCTGCAAGAAGTGGCAACATAGCTGCAGAATAGTGCAAAATGCACTGTGTCCGTGGGTCTTAAAAATTCACTTTTGAACGGAGACAAATCAAGACTCGAAATTGATAGGGTAAGGCTTAGAGATGTCGGTGAAGCTAGTGGTGGTGGTGGTTTGCCGTGGGTGGCAGCGTAGAGGGCGGTTTTAGGCCAAAAATACCCAAAATGGAAATAGAGTTGGATGTACTTCACCGGTGACGGATCGAAGCCAAGGATGGGTGCATCGGGTTGCTATGAGGTCGAGGATGAAGTGGTGAAGAGATAGTGGCCGGAGGTGGCGCCACTGCGGCGCGCGAGCACCAAAAGCCGTGCAGCTTGAAGCAACGCGTGGGGGAGTTTCGCGGCATGACAGAGGCTGAGATTGAAGGGGTAAGGTCGCCGGAGGGTGGGGAAGCTGGTGGGCTGGGCGGTGTCGGGCATGAGTGGCGCACGACGGCGCTGGCGGTGGACAAAGAAAACGGAAGGGAAGAGGAAGGAAACTGTCGCGCGCAGGAAGAGAAGCAGGGGAGAAATAAAGAGAAAAAGAAAGAAGGGAAAGAAGAAGAAAAAGGAAAAAGAAAAGGTAAAGGAAAGAAATGAGGTCTAATCCTCACATCTTGGATCACAAAATGATCCAACGAAAATTATTTCAAAACAACAAGTCAATTAAAATAATTTAAATGTAATGATACAATGAAAATAAAATAATTTAATCTAACAATAAATTAATTTAAAATAAAGAGCAATTTAAATAATGAACAATTATTAATAATAAGAAAACACATTAAATTAACAACTAAAAAAATCTTAAAATAATATCACGTAAATCATCTAAATTTTAAAACAAGAAAACTCATAATCTTAATAAATGTAATAATTTAATTAGTCAAAATACACGTAAATACGGGATATCACATCATCTCTGACCACTGTTGCGAGAAATTGTATTCTACTTAAAATAAAGGATGAGAAGTTGAGAAAAATACTTGAGGCAACTAGGTAGGTTAGTTTAACTACTCATGACATATGTACGCCAATTTAGAACTTAAATTTGTGCAATACTGCCCATTTTTATCGATTGTGAATGGAAGTTGAACAATTTTTAAATTTTTAAATTTTATAATATTTTATTCAGTTTCCTCTCCATCGTTTTCGAAAATGCAATAAAACATATTAATCAAATTATTTTATTATTATTCACAAAATTTTAAGATATTTTAAGTTATGTTTGGTTAACTTTTCTTAAAAACTGTTTTTCAACTTCAATCCAAATATCTTCCAAGAAAAAAAAAAACGCAGAATTTAAAATAAATTTTCATCCAATTATTTGCCAAGATTTTAATAAAGAAATTCAAAAATCAAAATAACTTTTACAAGTACCTTGAAACAATTATATTTATTCATATATATTTTTTGTAAATTTCAATACGAAACAAAATTACAAAAGAAATTTTATTCAAGTTCTCTTATATAGAACCAAAAACGTAATAAATATTACATCATAACAAAATTTTGAAAAAATATTAAACGTTCTCAAAACTTCTTTTAATGGAAGATGTTCAAAAAATGTCGGACTTGTTTGGAAATAAATCTCATTCCAAAATTTTCATATCATCCCATCTCATCTCATTCCATCTACTTTTCAAACATAATTCAAATACAAAATTTTTAAACTAATTATTATAACCTTTTTAAACTAATCATTACAATTTTTTCAAACTTTTAAATAAAAAAATAAAAAATAATTCAACTTTTTCAAATCTTCAAATAAAAATAATATTATAAAACTATATTCTAATAATATTTTAACTTTATAATATTTTTATTCAACTTGTTCTCTCTCCTTTCCCAAAATCTAAAAAATACTCAACTCAAACTATCTCACTACTATTCACAAACTATCTTACTATTATTCAACAATTCTCATCTCATTTCACTTCCCAAACGAGCTTTAAAATCAATTTAATCCATTTCAAACTAATCATTAAATAAATATGTTATTTTTTAAATTTTTTTATAAAAAAATTAAATTCATCTCAATCTATTACATAATTTAAATATATGTCTTAACTTATTTACACTTATAAATCTCAATAGAATTATTATCGATTTAAATCATTACCTCAAGCCTCAGTTTTTAACTGAATATCGACCAATTAGTCTTTATAATGTGATTTACAAGATGATTGCAAAGGTTTTAGCTAAAAGATTGAAGTGTATTCTACCAAACTTAATCTCTCCAACTCAATGTACTTTTGTGCTTGGACGTTTGATCTCTAACAATATATTAGCAGTATATGAAGCCCTATCATATAATGAATTGTAAAATGTACGGCAAGAAGGGTTATATGGAATTGAAGATTGACATGAGTAAAGCCTATGATCATGTGAAATGGGTGTTTCTCTAGGCTGTTTTGACTAAAGTTTTGAATTTCGTTTCATACAGTTTGGTACAGCTGAAATATACCGTTTATGTGGTGTAGCCGGTACAAAGAAGTATATAGTTTCGTACTGGTCAAAATTTCGGCCGTTTCAGCCCGTACTGGCCTATATTTCAGCCTTTACTTTTTTCTTCTTTTTGTTTCATTTTTTCAAATTACAAGTTCATTTTTTTATCCTCCAATTTAGACTACACTATTTATAACTTATATATATATATATATCTATATATAATTTATTCATATATAGACTATTATTTTAGAAAAAAAAAATAGAATTAGGGACTTTTATTATTGACGCTTTTGCCCATGTTCCTAAAAACTGCTCTACTAGGGTTCCTTGTGTTTGCAGGGTTTCGTTGACACTGCTGTTTCAGTGAGGCTGCATGGCAGCCGCTGATGGCCATGCTTCTGGCCGTCAGTCCTTCGCCGAAATGGCTGCGACGATTCCACAGCCTCTGCCTGATATTCACGTTGCCCCTCGTGCGCCGAAAGTCATGGACGGAGAACTTTTCTTCCAGTTTTCGAAAGAGGAAATCACCCGCTCGGCTGAGCCTTTCCGTTTCTCCATTGTGCTCAAGTTCCTTCGGCAACGACCCTCCCTGGATGTTATCCGTGCATTTATACATAGCCGTTGGGGTCTATCTTCTAGCCCGGTGGTCTCTTCCAGGAAACTTCCCCGTAATGTATTCGTAAGGATGATCACAGAGGCTGACTTTGTGAAGCTCTGTCCCTTGAGTCATGCGAAGTGAATGGAGTGGCTTACCGTGCGTTTCACTGGTCTCCAGATTTTAATGAAGAGCATGAACCTTCTAACATCCCTGTGTGGATTTTGCTCCCAAGGTTACTGCCTAACTTCTATCAAGAATCATTCCTACGTATATTCACGACACCTATTGGACGTTTTTTACGCAGGGACAATCCCACTCATTGTGCGACTCGGATGGATGGAGCTAGAATCTGTTTGGAGATGGATGCGGCCAAGGAACCTATTCCCTATTTCTGGATAGGCACCCTTGGTTTGCCAACTAACCGGAAATAGAAAATCTTATATGAAACGCTACCTGCGTATTGCGGAAAGTGTAGAGTGCAGGTGCATAATACTCAGACTTGTCACGTGGGGAAATCCATGCATCGTGAGAAAATTCGTGGCAGTAAGAAAGTTGAAACAACTGGTGGAAACAATACTAGAATCATGCAGGATGGTGAGACGTCAAAATCTACAGTCCCTGAGAACGAGAATGGTGAGGCTGCTGAACCGCAGGATGAACAACTGACTACCAAGGTGTCATTGTCCTCTGCTCAGGAGCTTAATGTTATGGAAGCAACAGTAACAGTAGAGAATGCGGATGGGGTGCTTATGCCTAGTGATACTAGGGATGGGGGGGAGATTGCGCCTAATGAGGATGCAGGTAACAACTTAATTCCTATTTTTTCTTTCAGTTTTCCGGAGCCCAACACTCTGATTTTGGAGGAACCTCTTAAATCTACTTGGGTCTCCGACCCCTATTTGGAAGATGTCACTATGAATGAGAATCAAGAACCCATGCTAGATGATGTAGTTTCTGAGCCTGATCCTGATATTCCCCCGCAAATACTACCTCAAGACAAAGACTACCATTCAGATGCTAAAGGCAAACATAAAAAGAAAAAATATCAAAAGAAGAAATTTGAGAAAGTGAGAAGTTCTATTCGGGTCCTTAACCGGTCCTCTACCTTGCCCTCATGAGTGACTCCATCATTGTTTGGAATGTCCGAGGCATTGGCACTTCTCGGCGTCGTTTAAAAAATTTAGTTTGTAAGTTTTAGCCTAAGCTTGTAGCAGTTTTGGAACCGTTCCAAACTCTAGACAAAGCTTTTCAATTGATGCATTCTTTACATTTTGATTCATTTCTATCTAATGTAGCTGATAGTGGTAAAATTTGGATATTTTGGGACAATGTTCTTGATGTACAAGTGGTGCGGACAAGCTTGGAGTTTATTTCTCTTCGTGTGAATACGGGGTCTTATCTGTTCTTGTGTAATATTATCTATGCTAGGTGCAGCATGTATGAGAGGAAAAATTTGTGGGAAGAACTCAGTTCTTAGTCTATAGGTTCGGAACCTTGTCTCTTTGCTGGAGACTTTAATATTATTCGTAATAACTCTGAGAGAAAGGGTGGTTGTCCCCGTCCCAATGCCGCGATGGAGGATTTCAATGTATGGATCCATCAAGGTGGCTTGGTTGAAATGAAATCGAAAGGTAAAACATACTCCTGGTGCAATGGGCAGTCGGGTCTTACTCGGTCTTGGGAAAAATTAGATCGGGTATTCATGGATGTTCTTTTGCTCTCTTCGTTCCTGAATGCAATTTGTTCCTATCTTTCGCTCACGACGTCCAATCACTCTCCGATGGTTATTGAATTTAAGATGGATCCTTTCTCTTATGGTCCCTTGCCTTTTCTCTTGGAACTAGATATTTGGCTTCGTCGTGAAGATACAAGATTGGCTCAAATTTCTAAATTAAAATGGCACATGGAAGGTGATCGAAACACAAATTTTTTCCATGCTTGCCTTGCCAATAAATGGCGTAAAAGAGTGGTGGATATGAGGTGTTCGAATGGGATGGTTTTCTGCAAGGCATGCCGACTAGATTGTTACCTGACTTGTCGACTCTTATTTCACCAGTTATTTCAGACTCTGACAGTTCTATTCTATGCTCAGTTCCTACTATGAATGAAGTTTTCTCAGCTCTTTCTTCTATCTCGTCTAATAGTGCTCCGGGACCTGATGGATTCAGGTCAGGTTTTTTCAAAAGTTGTTGGGAGGTAGTGAAATAGGATGTCTTGGAAGCCATATCTAAATTTTTTGTTTCTAAGCAGCTCCCAAGATTTTTTACAACCTCTTTTCTTGTATTAATCCCAAAGGTTGATAATCCTTCTGGGTTTGATAAGTTCAAGCCTATTAGCCTTTGCTCGGTGTTTTATAAAATATGTTCCAAGATCATTGTTAATCCACTTGACAGGTCTCCTCCCACGAATGATATCGTGGGAACAAGGCGCTTTTATCCCGGGAAGAAGTATCTTTGAGAATATAAGCATTACGCAGGAAATGGTACAGTTTATTAATAAGATGGCCCATGGTGGTAATATCATGATCAAGCTTGATATAGCTAAGGCTTATGATCGTGTGGACTGGTCTTTTCTTATTGAGGTTCTTCACTGTTTTGGCTTCTCTCCAAATTTTTGTGATCTTATCAGAACCTGTATTTTGACTCCATGGTATTCTATTATGATGAATGGCACTTCTAAAGGCTTTTTTCAAGGGGGTCGTGGCTTGAGGCAGGGTGACCCCCTCTCCCCCTATTTATTTATTATTCTGCAAGAAGTTCTCTCTCGACTCATTAAGCAAAGTGTGAAGGCTCGGAAATTTGGCCAATTCTCGCAGGCCCGAGGTACGCCTATAATTTCTCATCTTATGTATGCTAACGATGTGGTGCTTTTTTCTAATGGTAGTTCTAAAGCCATCAGGGAGATTTTAGTTGTGCTTCATAAATATGAAAGTTGGTCGGGACAATGCATTAATCATTCTAAATCTGCCATCTTCTACTCTCAAAAAATTCCCTCAGCTCGTAAGAGTCTTTTATTAAGAATGACTGGATTTTCAGAAGGATCTTTCCCCTTCAAATATCTTGGCGTGCCTATTATCTTGGGTCGACTCAAACAGGTGTATTTGGAAGATATGATGTCTAAAATCCAAAAGAAACTATTAGGTTGGAAAATGAAAATTCTTTCGACTCGTGGCAGACTTATTTTATTGCGGCATGTTCTTTCTAGTATGGCACTCCATCTCTTTGCAATTCTTCAGGTCCTGCAATCCACTATCAAAACTCTCTATCGTATGACGAACACTTTTTTCTGGGGGGAGGTAAATGGTAAGAGTAAGAAAAAATGGGTGGCCTGGAATTCTATCCATCGTCCCGTGGAGGAAGGTGGCTTGCCACTAAGAAATCTTGATGATATGCAACAAGCTCTTCACGCTCGTTTTGCTTGGAATCTCATTCAATGTAATTCTTTATTGGCCAACTTTTTTAAAGGTAAGTATGTGGGTACCAAACCCTGGACCCTAGTTGACCCTACTAAGGGCACTAGGTTTTGAAAAATGATTGTTAAAAAAATTCCTTTGGTTTTGGATAATACTAAATGGCTTCTAAAATAGGGAAATGTTTTCTTCTGGTATGATAAATGGCAGGACAGAGGTCTTTTAGCTAATGATATGCCTATTGTGGATAATTCTCTTCTTAAAGTTAAGGACTACAAATTATCTAATAACTGGGACATGGATTTTATTCTCTAATTAGTGGGCCCGGATAATCTGGACGGTATTTTAGAGGATATTTGTAAATCTAAACCAGGTTTTGAGACGTGCTGTTATGGACCAAAAATGATAACGGACTGTTTTCTACCAAGTCGGCTTGAGATTGTGTTCGTATTAGGGGTGGTACTCTTGAAGGGCATTCTTGGATGTGGCATAAAAGTCTTCCTCTGAAGATGTCCATCAATATGTGGAAAGCTTGGTATATGGCCCTGAGCGTAGATCATCATCTTCATCGTATTGGCATTCCTATTACTTCTCGCTGTGATTGTTGTGCTAACGGTCATTATGAAGATCAGAATCATGTTTTGTTTGCAGGTGATATTGCTAGCACTATTTGGCGTCATTTTGGGGCTAGTCTTGGTATTCTGACCGGCCGCAATTGGAAAGACACGGTGCAGACTTGGTTTTGTCATGCGAAATTATCATCTCAAATTGGCATTATTTTGGGTCTTCTTCTGGTGGTTATTACTTGGAGACTCTGGCGGAGGCGTTGTTTGGCTCGTATGGAGGGTCGCTTTGAAACTGCCTCTGACATCATTCATTCTGTTCATCGGTGGATTAGTCTTATTTGTCGTGATATGCATGCTAGTTCTCACATCTCTAATTTTGATTTGTAGGTACTTGAAAGTTTGCAGGTCCAGCCTAGTTTCCCTCCCGTTCGACATTGCAAAACCATTATTTGGCAATGGCCTTTGGCGGGTTGGGTTAAACTGAACACAGATGGTAGTAGTTTGGGTAACCCGGGGGCCTCGGGCATAGGTGGGACTATTAGAAATGATCATGGTAAGTTAATTCATGCTTTTTCTGCGTTTATTGGTACAGGTTCTAATAATCAGGCAGAGCTTTTAGCTCTCCTTCATGGGCTCCAAGTTTGTAAGTCTTTATCCCTCAATTATGTGGAAATAGAACTTGATTCTATGACTCTTATTTTTTGGTGAAGTAAAAGATGTGGGGTATGGTATCTGGAGGATTTTTGGGAAGAAGTTATTGACATTATGAGTTCCATGACTTGTTCAATTTACCATGTTTTTCGAGAGGGAAATAAAGTTGCAGATTGGTTAGCTAAGCATGGGGCTTCTGGTAGTGATTCAGTTTTTTCCCACTTGATGGAGACTCCCCGAGTTTTGCGTGGCCTCATTCGCATGGACTACTCCGGGATGCCTTCGCTTTGTATTATTTAGTTTTGTTTTGTCTTATGCTTGAGGTTTTGTTTGTTTCTTTTTTTTATTTCTTCTGGTTTGGTTTTCTTTTGGCATGCGGGGTTGAGTTTGTACCAGATGCTTGAATTGTAACCACGGTTTTCCTTCGCCACAAGTGAGGGTTATTAATAAAATTGGGGAGGGGCCACTATTGGACAGGTGACCCTAACTCTTTTTCTTAAAAAAAAAAAAACTATTATTTTGGAATATAATTTACATATATATAATTTATTCATATATAGACTATTCTGAAATAGTGTCCGAAACAGCACTGATATCGAAATATCACGTTTCAATGCCTAGACCGAAACGATATTCAAAACATTGGTTTTGACTAAGTTAGGTTTTGCACATAATTGGATTCAATTGATCATGGAATGTGTTTCATCTTCCAGCTTTTCAATATTAGTGAATGGCTCACCTCAACAAATTTTCAAACCAGCAAGAGGTCCAAGACAAGGCTACCCTCTCTCACCATACCTCTTCATTCTATGTGTTGAAGCTTTGAGTTGTCAACTATATGTTGCTGAAGACCAATGATTAATTTCTAGTGTGCCTATTACTAGGGATGTGCTGTCCATGAATCATCTGTTCTTTGCAGATGATAGTTTGATGTTTTGTCAAGCAAATATGGTGGAATGGAGAAGACCGAATCATATTTTAAGCATATATGAAAAGGCCTCAGGACAGCTGCTCAATAGAGATAAGACTTCTCTTTTTTTCAGTAGAAATACAAAAGTCTCAACAATGGAATATATCAAGGAGATTGCTGGTTTAAATGACTCATCTAACATGGAGAAATACTTGGGACTTCCTATTTTGGTGGGTAAATCTCGATTGAGGGCTTTTCATGATATTGTGAGCAAAGTGCAAGGTAAGATTGGAAATTGGAAAAATAGATTTCTATCTCAAGCTGGAAGAGAAGGTCTAATCAAGGCAATGCTTCAGTCAGTCCCAACATATTGCACTAGTGTGTTTCTTTTGCCTAAAACCTTATGTCAGAAGTTGAACTCCTTAATCTCAAATTTCTAGTGGAGTGGCATGGGAGATAGAAATAAAATGCATTGAAAATCTTAGCATATTTTATGTACTGGTAAGTAGAAAGGAGCTTGTGGTTTTAGGGATCTTACTGGTTTTAATATGGCTTTATTAGCTAAACAGGCTTGGAGACTTCTCACAGCCCCAAATTCCCTACCTAGCAGAATCTTTAAGGCTAAGTACTTTCCTTCATCCTCAATGCTACAAGCCAACTTGGAGTCAAGACCTTCTTTTGTGTGGAGAAGTATATGGCAGGCTATAAGGCTTTTTAAGGATGGCCTTATTTGGAGAGTGGGGAATGGTAGATAGATTCATATCTGGCAGGACAGATAGATCCCAAAGAAAAGTTTGTGTATGATTCAATCTCCAATGCAGACTTTGGGGCCTAATGCTTTGGTTGAGTACTTAATTGATAGACAGACTGCTTGGTGGAATGTTCAATTGGTCTAGCCTATTTTTAATGAAGCTGACTCAGCTGCAATACTACAAATACCTGTTAGTGTGTTGGGCAACCCAGATAGACTGGTATGGAAATGGACTCATAATGGCATCTTTTCTGTTAGAAGTGTCTATCATATGTATATGGAGACAACTTTGAGTCTTAATGGTGAGACATCTACAAGAGCCGAGTATGATTCTTGTTGGAAAGAATTGTGGGCTCTACTTGTTGCTAACTATATTAAGAATTTCATGTAGAGAGCTATTTCAGATTCCCTCCCAACTAAAATGAATCTTTACAAAAGAAATGTGACTACTGATAATTGATGTCCTATCTGTTTGCTGGAACCTAAATCTACTAGACATATCCTATGGTCATGTCTTGCTGCTATGTATGTTTGGATGATGGGAGATAAGAATATGCAGAAAATAGCAATTAATGATCTTCATTTTGCTCAAATTTGTAAACAGACGATTGACAGATTGCAAGGAAGGGATTTAGCTTGTTTTGCTTATATGGCTCGATCTTTATGGCATAGAAGGAATTCCTTAATTCATGAACAACAATTTACTCATCCCTCATTTTTATTTCAACATGCTATCAATGAATGTGATTCATATCACCAAGCTATAGAGACCATTTCTTATCAGCAAATTTCAATTCCTAAATGCTGCAGTTAAATGGGAGGGTCCCCTAGAAGAATTTATAAAGATCAATTGGGATATTTTTATACAGAAACAAGCAAACAGGATTGGAATTGGCATTTTGCTTCAAGATTGGGAAGGGGTTGTGTTATTGAGTTTGATGAAACCCAAACTATTTTGCTCAAATGTATGGCTGAAGCAAGGAGATTATTTGAAACTGTAAAGTTGTGTAAGGATCTTGGCCTGATTAATTGCATGTTTGAAGGTGACTCTTTACATGTTGTGTCAACCATACAAAACCAGAAAGAAGATGTGTATAGTTACAATCCTATCATTGTAGACATCAAACAGATGATGCCTAGAACTGGTTGGAGGGTAAGACATGTCAAAAGGGATGTAAACCGAGTTGCACATGAACTTACAAGGAAAGCAGTGTTGTTAGATGAAGAGAATATTGATACTGACTTTGTTATTTCTTATGTTTCAGATCTTGTAATAGCTGAATGCCAACATTATCCTTAATATATTACAAGTAGGTTCACCCGACTCGTGCCGACCGAACCTAAAACTGGACGGAAACTGGTATTCCGACCCCCTTTTTTTTTAAAGGGCGATTGCGTATAAGATTCTTGCATAGGAGGGGGAGAGAGAGAGAGAGAATATTAGATTTACGCAAGAATGGGCTTCAAGACTTCCCATTACAGTGGAGCAAAAGAAATATCTTGCATATTTGATGATACTTTTTTCTACAATTTTGATGACTCACCAACTCCAAACACTTGATCATTCTGGATTTAATTGGAGGGACCATCTGCAGGATACAATTTGAACCTTGGCCCAAACGTTTTCCATTCTGTTGCCCACAATGGAAAGCACGACTATAATCACCCAACAAAATATATTTACAGAGTGCCACAACTTTGAGATCTTGAAGAACTTTTGAGGGCCTTGGGTTGATCTCTTGACTTCAAGAGCCTTGGCTTGATCTTTCGACTTTGAGAGAAATTGGAAGATGGAATAAGAGAGAAGATGGAGCCAGTGAGAAAAGAAATTAGTAAAGAAAAGATCAAGAGATAACAAAAGAGGAAGAAGCGGGAAGAAAAAGTGAGAATAAATCACTGGGAGGTGGAAATGTGACTGTGTGAGTCTGTGAGAGCTCAAAGAGCCGAAGAATAAGAGTTAGGGTTTTTTAGCTTTTATATCTCAGTGTAGATTGTGTAGTGGACGAGCGGCTAGTGTGCGGGTATCGGGTAATTACCAGACCCTAACCGTTTAAATTCGAAAATGGGGAAAAAAATTCTGAAAACCGAAACAATCAAACGGTTCAGTTATTTTTATCCGGGTCGGAAAACCTGGTCGGTTCGGCTCCACGGGTATTTTTTGAACAGCCAATTTACAAGTATTTCAACTTTCCAAAAAAACAAAAAAAAAAAAAAAACATCCGAATCCAGCCCAATTAAAGTTGTGGATTCATGAGCCGTGACCGGCAACCATCGGTTACCCCGATTCTCTCAGATTCCACGTTGGTAATGGGCCCCACGGGTACAGCTGGACGCGCTTTTGCGGACTTAACCTCAACCCAGGAATTTGTGGATGAGAATCGAAGACAAATTTCGGCAACCGAAAAACTCAAAGAAAGAATAAATAAATAAATAAAGAAAACAAGAAAAAGAGCAGGGTAGGCGTCAAGCGTGAGTCGGCCACTAAAAGATTGACACTTGGCGCCATCCTGTGACGCACTAGTCTCCGTGCAGCTTTCCGGTCCTTCGCAGCCTCAAATAAAAACGAAAAAGTCCCAATAATTATTTAAAAATAAATCTACAGAGAAAATTAAGATAGTGGCTGAGATTGCTCCGTGCTCTCTCACTGCAAGTTCTTTTCTGCTGGTGTTTTAGGTCTCACGGCTACTCTCACTATCTCTTCTTCTTCCTTCTATAACTCATGCTCTCTCTCTCTCTCCCCGACGATTTTGATTGTTTCCGATTACACCGATCAAAGTCTGGCAAATTCTGATCTGTCATTGCTGGAAACTTTGGGATCTCCGGCCGATCTCGGGTGAGCTCACCCGTCCTTTCCTCGAGAGTTCTCATCTACCGATGGCTTCCACGGAAGGTACCTTTTTTTTTCCCTTCCAATTTCTATTGTCTAGGTCTATTTGACTCTTCTACTCCGTTTGGTTGCCGAAAAATTACAGCAAAGGAAATGAAAGCAAGAGATCCGTTTTTTCCGGTTTTATGATGTGTTCCACTTGAAAAACCTTCCTCAACCTTGTTAAACAGATGTGTTTGGCATGGTTGAGGACTATTGAAGAATCTAAGATTAGTAAATCTACTTTCTTTGTTTTTCTTATGCTTTCCCGGTAACCAAACAGAGGGATAACATTACAAAGGTAGTATATGCGCATGAAAGCATTACATAGAACTAGATGAATTTATGTATACTGATCACACTTTCTCTCTTTCTTTGCTACATTTTCAAAAGGTCTTGGCGTCTTCGGGTTCGTTTTGGTGAGGATTCTGAATAAGGAATTTTCTTTTAGTAGTTCTTTCGGAGAAGCGTCTCTCTGTGCTCCGGTGGATGCTTAAAATTTCTTAGAGGGTTTTAAATTTTATTTTATCTCACAGTATGATACATAATAAAGTGCTTGTGAATCGGAATTCTTTTTTGTGGCTATGCAATCCAGAGGCGGATCTCTACCGATAATTGTCGATTTTCTTTTTCTTTTGCAGTGACATCGGCATATCAGCTTTTGTCGTTGACAACGGTGGCTTTAGTATTTCTAGTATTTGATGTGGTTGAAAAGGGATTGACGTTTTCGTTTTCGTCGTTGCTCGATAGAGAGGATTTGAAGCAGCTTCTAGTTGCCCGGGTCCACTAATGGACACATACTCCTCTGGTGAAGAACTTATTATTAAGGTGAGGATAGTGGACGACTGTATGGCAATGGTTTAATTTTTCATTTATTTATTTTTCGAACGCTTGTTGATGTTGAAAGTCGCGTATCAGAAGATAAGTATGTGAACTGTGAGTAGTTTCTGTTCATGGTAGACGCGAAAACCGTATACAATTACAAAGCAACGAGAGCGATGGACAGAGGAGGAGCATAACAGGTTTCTAGAAGCCTTGAAGCTTTATGGGCGAGCTTGGCAGCGGCTAGAAGGTTTTACTTCCCTTGCACTTAACTTAATTAGTCAGGCGGGAATGCAAATTGAACTGTGCAATCTATGGCGCAAACTTAGGATATTTGGAGAGATATCTTGAGCTGTATCCCTTGGATATCTCTTATTAGGGAATTCCATGAATTATATTGCTATTTATTCTTCTCTTAATCGGAGTTTCGTTTTTTCTTCTTTTTTTTTGTTTTACTTGGTGGTGCGCAGAACATATAGGAACAAAGACTGCTGTGCAGATCAGGAGTCATGCACAGAAATTCTTCTCAAAGGTCAATCGCTACTTTCTCACCTCATGCTTGTCTGAGATGTTTTCTGCCAGTTGTGAATGATACTTGCACTTTGGACGCGGTTCCAGTTCTGTGTACTTCCAATGATTTTTTTTATTGACTTACCATATTCCATTTAGCTTGATTGTCATGTAATACTTTCTTGTGTTCTCACTAATATATATAATACACTGGGAACTTTTTAGATGTTTGTAAGGGGCAAAATTATGTTGTTTTTTCTTACATATTTTGTTATGCATATGATATATGGTATTGATGATTATCCTTTAAAGTTGTTGAGAACCTTTGCTGTCTCAAATTACATTATCCCTTTTTAATAACAGAGCAGAAGGTATATCCTGGGTTCAAAAAAATTTTTTTAATCAGTTAAAAAAAAAACCCTATTAAGCAGTGGAAGAGGCTGTTTAGGGCTGGTTTGAGTTCAAAGATGAGATAAGATGGTTTTAGATGAAAGATGAAAGTTGAAAAAAATATTTTTAGAATATTATTATTGTTTTGGGATTTGAAAAAGTTGAATTAGGATTTGAAAAAATTGAATTGTTTATTATATTTTGTGTGAGAATTTGAAAAGATTGTAATGATGAGATTAGATGAGATTAAACACTTTTTAAATCCAAATGGAGCCTAAGCCCCTTCCAACTATTCAGGATGATGGGAACATGATTTGGTTAACCTAGATTTCTTCTTAGTTTCCCTCTGGCTTAAAACATTCCCTAATCTAAAATTTGTTATATTCAAACAATTGGAAGTTGAGTGGAGTGTAAAGCAGAAAAAACTGATTTAAGCAAGTGCGGTTATTGTGCTTATGCTTTTTGCATTCCAAAAAAACTGTTATCACATGCAAGATTTTTTGAGGTCAACAATGACCCTTTTTCAAGGTGATCCTAGTGGAGCATGTTTTATCTTGTATATAGATTGAGAACACTTTGAGTTATAATGAGTGAGCAAACTCCGCGTAAACAGCATCTCCATTTGCCTATTTTTGCTGAGTTGCTATTTTACCGCCAAGGTAAAAGGGGAGAAATTTTCTGCCGAGTCACAAAAAATGTTTAGGGAATGTGAGTTAAGAAAGACTGCATAAGAGGCTCTGCCATGGAAAACTGTTGATTTCAATTAGTAGGTGTAATATATAAAATAAACGATTCGATTTGTACTTTCCACTTCATTAATAATATCGTTTACTTATAAAAAAAGAAGATTTGTACTTTCCTATCTATCATTTTATGGTCTCAAGAAAAGGTGTGGGTCGTGCACATGAAAATGGAGTGTTACGATATTAAATAAATTAAATCTACCATTTCCTATCACTTTAATTTTTTGGAAAATGTGTGGCTTAACATGGAATATAATGATTTTCATTCAATTCGCTAGCAGTACCTAAGCTTTTTAATAAAGGAGACAACTTATCCCTTCACTCAAGCTAGAGAAGGTTCCTTTGTCTAGATGCCTCAACCTCTTTAAAATGATGTGTTTGGACTGTACCTTTTCTTTTCTTGGTAGACTCTCAGATGTTCAATGCATCTTACATAAACTTTGTTTCTCTCCTTTTACGAAATGGTATCAAATTTTTCTCCAAATGCTCAATGCTTAAGTGTTATAAGAGTGAATATCAGTGTTGATGAGGCAGCTACTGGGATACTCTGGTAAATCAGGAGGTTGCTTATTTTATGGTTATAAAATTATTCAATAGGATGAAACCCCTAGGGTTTGGCTCAAGTGGTAAATGCCTTGGGCTTGGGGGTATGCTCACCCCAGGTCAAAGGTTCAAATCTCCTTGGGTGCAGACAATCTCTAGGGACCATCGGATTGAGAGATTTTTCCCTTGAATTACCCGATGCGCACTTACGGGGAGAGCCTTTGCACCCCTGGGATTAGTCATGACCCTATTCCTAGACACCCGGTGCCAATCAAAAAAAATTATTCAATAGGATGAGGAGCTATGAGCTGGCTGTGGTAGGCAAACTGTACATTGTTTTCCTTTTTCAAGGTAAATGTTGCTTAACTATTTGTGTCTTGAGTAATCAAGAACTGCTTGTATGGATTCTCAGGTAATCTGAGGGGGCGCCTGTCGGCCTCTGGGTTAGGCAGCTAGTCATTAGGATGTTTAAAGTACCTCTGATACATATATATATATATATATATATATGTTGGCTGAGGTTCATCATTTCCTATATATAGATTGCCATGTTTTCTTCACATAGCAATTGACTTTTTCTAGGTTACTGCATAATGAAGTTTTGATCTCTCCTGAGAATTTCACTGAATTAAATAGACCTTTTCTTAGTTTTTTGTCATTCATCTTTTAGTTCATGTGCAGAAGAAATATCTAATAGTTTAACACCTCTCTCTCTCTCTCTCTCTCTCTATATATATATATATGTGTGTGTGTGTGTGTGTGTGTGCGCGCTTGTGTGCGCACAAAGAATCTATGCTATGATTTTTTTTACATGTTTACAGTGTAGGTTCAGAGCTATGGTTTTACCTTTCCTATTACTTTTGAGCCATCCATTTTAATCTTCTATTGAACCATCATTTCTTGCTTCACATTCTCCAAGATCAGCATTTTGAAGGATTTCAAGCCCCTTTTTCAGGTTGGAAAGGATTACGCTTTTGTAGTATTCCATACTCTCTATTGTAGCATGCAAACAACTGTCAACCTTTGCATCTTTACAAGAGTTTATGTGTAGTATGGAGACATACGGGGTAAGTTTCCTTGAGAATGAGAGTGGGATAGCTGAAGTAGAGTATCAGACTGAAAGACTATGGCTACTTGGACATTATTTTCTGGATTTATACGCTGAGCACGTGTTCTCAGAAGTGGTTCTGGTTTGACCTCTGTGGTCAAATTTACTATTACGGTGAACTCTGCAATGGTTCTTGAGGCTAAAGACAAGTGTGAACACTTTGTTCATTTACTTATGTAGATTCTCAGTTAAATGTTATTTAGAGTAGTGGGGGTGTATTTGTTTAGTTTTCTCGTTTGGGTTCATCCTTGGGAAGTGATAGAGTTGTCTTATTTAGTGTTTGCGAATGATACTAAACTCTTTCATGATGCAGATCGAGAAACAGTCAAAATTATCAGGTGTGTATTTCTCTGTTTTGAAGTTGTGTTGGGTTTGAATGAGTTTTGCAAAGGGGAGTTGGTTTGGGTAAAGGATGTCAGAACGATCTAGTTTGTTAGGTGGGTATATTTGGGTCTTTTCCTATAACTTGTTTGGAATTGCTTCTGGGATGATATTTTGAGGCACACGATATGAAATTCTATAATTGAATTGATTAAAAAGATATTGGCTAGGCTGAAGAAATTGTATCTAGCAGAGATAGGAGTATTACGCATTTGAAGAGAACTTTGTCTATTGACTCTAGTTTACCTCCCTTACCTACTTATTTCCTTCCTATATTTATTATACCCATCCATGTTGCTAATAGAATAAAAATTTCAACAGAACTTCGTGTTGGGGGGACAACTCTGAATTTCATTTGGTAGACTGGTAGGTCTCCTTTTTGTTGTGGTAGGTTGTGTGTGAGAAAACTGTGTATTCAATCAGGCTTTGTTGGGGAAGTGGCTGTGTTCTTATATGAAGGAACAAGATCAGTTGTGGACATGCATTAGTGGAGTGAAGATGGAAATAATATGGGTTAGGGGAACTCTGCAGAAGCTAGATGATCTCATTGGACGAGCTTGTGTTAGGAGTGGGTGGGAAATATTTCATGATTCCTTCTCCGTTATGAAACAATGTGGGACAGGGTAATAGGTCTTTCAAAGGGCTGATGGCCAGATTTGTTTCTTTTTTTGTAAGGGTGCTTTTATTGCCTTTAATGTTGGAAGATCCAAAGAGGGAGATGCTGCTTATTGGTATTCTAGTTTGTACATGCTATTCAGGATTGGGAGTGGGTGTCAGTTTCCTGTTGTACTCTAATAATTTCCTCCTGGTGATGGAGATTGGCTCATTTTGATGTTCAGTCTATTTATGCAGCTTTGAGGGGGAACTGTTAGCAACCTAGGAGGAGCATATGGTGTATTAATGTTGCATACGTAAGCTGATATTTTGTGTGGATGCCACCCTTGGATAAAACATTTACAATGCATAATACTAGAATACTATTAAGGTGTTACCAAAATACTAGTAAATTTATATTAGTTTTCAAAAAAATAAATCTAGAATTTCATTATTAAGGTCTTATCCAAGGCTTGCAATGGAATTCATGGCTAATGAAACTTTTACTTACCACAGTGGAAATTCTTGATAGAAGCACAGATATCGTGGACTGGTATTGTATGTGGATAAAGTCTGGTTAGTTGACTGATCAACTTTCACTTCATTGTTCGCTGTTCATGGCAATATGGTTGGTAGTGTTATCTGATCTTAATTATTAATGGGTGATGCTGAAAGAGTGTTGTTGAATTGCTTGTTTCTAAGGAAATTTTGATTATCATAAACGTGGTAAAATGTGGAATGTTATTCTACATTGTCTAATGTTTCCTATTTGAAGGAAATGGAATGTTAAAGATTTCACAATCCATAGGTTTTTGTTAATTTACGTTAATTAATAACTGGGTGTTGGCTTTAGGTTTTTTAATCAACATTTTACTTTTATATTGTAATTTCTTAGGAACTCTCCTATACATTGCCTGCGTCATTTGGATGTCCCCCTTTTCAATAGTCTTTTCTTTCCCCCAATCTATGTTCGTTTCTAATAATTTCTTAGCTACAGAGTTCTGAATTCGGATCTTCACTGAACAATGACTTTTTATCGGTTTCAATTAGGCCTGTGTGTCTTTCTGCACACACCTGGAAGAGTGCATGTTCTCTTTCATTTTTACATAATGAAAGTGGGCTCTTGCTCCTGCATAAAATAGCAAGGTCAGGAAGCATACTTATGAAGTGCATATATAATCTTTTTTTTAAAGTAAATGGGAACCCCCCACCCCCCTTTTTATTCTCTTCATTTTTGTCCAACTATCATCCAGTAAAGAAGTTTGAACCTTGAATGCTCCTCTCTTTCACTGTTCAAATAATTTCTGCAGTGTTGATAATTTTTTATGGAAAAGATACTCTAATAGACTTTAATTACAATACATACTAGGATGCAACACTACAGCTATTTTAAATTAATCATAGTCATTGACTGCTGAGGGAAAAAAGTGTAAGGTGTAGTTCCTCCTCCTAGTTAGTGGTGCAATTATGGTGTCTTTCTATTTTCTACCAGGCTGGAGCATTTGGATGCAAAACCAAAGGGTTGTAGCAATAATTATAACTGAAAGTTACCTTAAACAGTAAGGCCTCGTTTGTTTTCGCTAGGGGTGTAAATGGTCCTGTCCGGTCCTGTCCGGTCCAGCGATGGACCGAATATTTTCAGTCCATCATTTTTCCGAACCGAACACCCATAGGGTCCATTCAGTCCAACCTTATTTTTTTTTATTTTTTTAAATAATTAATAAAAAAAATTATTTAAAATACTAAATTAAATTAAGTGACTTATTAATGTAGATTATATAGCAAACTCAATAAAAAAATATTTTATATGGTCAATGATAATAAATTAGATGAAAATTATATTATTAGTTTATATAATTACTATATAATTAACTAATTGATATTATATATTAGTTAATTCATAGAATATTAACAAGTGTTAATAATATATTTAAAATTTTATATTGTTAATAGTGATAGGTTAGATGAAGATATATATAAAATATTGTTAATTTATAAAATATTAACAAGTATTAATAACATATTTAAAATTTTATGTTGTTAATAGTGATAGGTTAGATGAAGATATATATAAAATATTGTTAATTTATAAAATATTAACAAGTATTAATAACATATTTAAAATTTTATGTTGTTAATTGTATAATTATTATATAAATAATAAATATAAAATTTTTTTTTTTTTATTCGGTCCGGTCGGGAAAAACCCTGAACCGTGGACCGGACCGAAACTTTTCGGTCCTCTAAAACGTGGACCGAGACCGACCGTTTCAATCTCGGTCCGGTCTGGTCGTTTATCACCCCTAGTTTTCGCAGATGAGTTAAGATTAAAGTTAAAAAGTTGAATAAAATATTGTTAGAATATACTTTTTATTATTATTTTTGTTTTGAGATTTGAAAAAGTTGAATTGTTTATTTTATTTTGTATTGAAATTTGGGAAAGTTGTAATTATTAGATGAGATGAGATGAGTTGAAATGTTTTTTGAAAACAAACGAGGCCTAAATCTGATGCTATGTCCGTTTTTATTTTTAATTTTTATTTTAGTCTGAATTTAGGGAGACTGCTATTTGTTTGAAGTCAGATCATAGAGGTAATTATAGGTTTGGTGGAAGAACTTCAATTCATATATCTTATGGATGCTTCGTGTTAACTCACTGGAAAAAATGTGATCCCACAAATTGTACCATTGAATGAATTGAAAAGAGTAAGGCTAGTAAACATAACAAAATGTACACAAGTCATTTCAGTCAGAGCTTTAAATGGAATTGTACCTAGGAAGGGCAACACTAAGGATTCCTCGGTGCAATGTCTTAAATTTCTATTTGATCTTGAGAACAGGTTGAAAAGGAAAAAAAAAAAAAAAAGCATATCAAGAGCATATTCAAATGAATCCTATCTCAAAATTGTGGGAAGAACTGAAGCTGTAATGGAAATTTTTGTTACCCTTTTTAGGACAATTGATGCCGTGTCTCAACTTTAAAGTTCCATCTCACCCATTAGTGTAGCTTATTATTATTGTTATTATTCAGAATTTTTATTTATATGAAAGGGTCAGGAGTAGAGTATTTTGTGGGGTGGAGCCACAACACCCCTTCTCCTTGAGGGCCCTATTTGATGATTTGAAATTGTTTCTGGATTGAAACTGAATTTGGCCAGGTTAGAGTTTGTTCCTATGGATAAGATTTCTAATGTGGAGGGTCTGGCTAACATATTGGGGTTTACGGTATCCTCTTTTGGCCTCCTTTTAGGTGTCCCTTTCAAGGCCAGGTCTATTTGTGATGGTGTTATGGAGAAAATTGAGTGTCATTTAACTTGTTGGCAGAGGATGTATTTGTCTAAAGGTGGTAGCTCACCTTGATCAAGAGTAATGTTTCCAATTCGCGTGCATATTTTTTATCCCTATAATGGCACTTTTTTATAGAGTGGGTTAGGTGAAGAGTTTGAATTTCTCCTAGTAAATTGGGTAAGGTATGATCTCTGATTTCTATGGGAGGATTGGGAGTTCGAAACTTGCTTCTATTCGATCAAGCCCTTCTAGGAAGTGGCTTTGGCGTACCAACATTAGAGAGAGGCTTTGTGGAAAGCTGTGGTGGAGTCTAAATCTAGTTGTGACTAGGGTGAGTGGTATTTAAATGAGATACATGAACAACATAGGTTGAGATTGTGAAAAAAATATCAGAAGAGGATAGTGATTCTTTCAACTCCTGCTAAATAGATTTGAGGTAGGTGGTGACTCTAGGATCTGGTTTGGAGAGAGGGGGCCCTCAATGAAACTTTCCCAGGGGTTTACAGTATCGCACAAGTGCAAGATGCATCAATGGGTGACCTATTGGAGTTTTCCAAGACTTCCCTCAGAGGAATGGTAGTCTTCAGAGTTTTTCAATCTGTTGTACTTTATAAATTACAGCCTGGAAGTGCACTAAAGATTCTATGGAAACCTTCCAAGTGAGGGAAGTTCACTATTCATCTTTCTATCAAGTCTTTATACCTGTGTTTAGCAACTCTTCTCCTTGTAGAAATATTTGACAAGTTCAGGCATCTTTAAGAGCAATTTTTTTTATAAAAAAAAAAAAGAGCAATTTTTTTCTTTTACACTTGGACAACCTTTAGAAATGTTCTCACCATGGATAACCTAATGAAACTTCATATCATTACGACATATTGGTGCTCTATTTGCAGAAAGAGTGGGGAATATGTAGACCAAATTTTACTTCATTGTCATACTGCCAGGGTCATGTGGAATGACTTTTGGGGTAAAGTTTGGTTTGCTTGGGTTATGTACAGAAAATTTGTAGACCTCTTTGCCAACTGGAGAAACTTAGAAGTGCACAAATTGTAGTAGTATGGAAGATTGTCTCTATTTCTTTAGTGTGGTGTATTTGGAGGGAAAAGAATGATAGAAATTTGAGGATTGTGAATGAAAGACAAAAGGGCTAAAAAGGTTTCTTTCTCTATACTATGTTCCTTTGGGCAGCCACTATAGGTATTTCTCGTTACTTTCTCTATACTTTTTTTCAATTTTTATTAGGTGTTCCTTCTGTCTACATCGTATGTGCTTGGGCTATGTCTTTTATAACTTTTAATATTAAGATTCTATTACTTGTTGCCAATCAAAAAAAGATTCTGTACTTGTCCAAAAAACGGAAGTTCCTGCTTACAACAGATGCATCTGATCTGACAACAGATTATCAGATGAGACAATAGATATATTTAGACATTGCGAGTCCCTAAAGCCAAGTTCTAGCAGCCTATATATGGAAACTGCTATCAGTTTACCCCCTTTCCCTGCATTTTGTAACCACTTCCAGACAATGACACGAGGTAAATATTTTATTTTGTTCCATCTTGGATTAGAAAAGGTCTCTTAACATCGTGTTTTGTGCATTCATGTTAGTCAGTCTTATATGAAGCTAAACAGTGTGCCTGGTTCTTTTGCTCCTTTGAAGTTGCAATGGTTTATATACTTAATATTACCTCTACTGAGTATACAACTCTGGTGGCTTTGTTAACGACTTCTTTGCTTTCAGTTAGAGAAGGAGGCTCTCATTAAAGGTGTTCCCGTAGGACAAGCTCTTGATATAGAAATTCCACCTCCACGCCCTAAGAGGAAACCAACCAATCCTTATCCACGGAAAAAAAGCATCAGTGTTCCCGCATCACAGGTGGGAGCAAAGGATGGAAAACTGTTGACATCAGTTTCGTCTTTGCATTTTAAGCAAGCACTGGACATGGAGAAAGAACCACCACCCGAGGTTGAAATTATCGCATTTTGTTCTATTAAATTCATTGGACATTCTTGTTTCTTCACTTACATTTTCACTTTTCTCAAGACCTATCACTTACACCTTTTTGTTTTCTTTATTTTGGTTTTTTGTTTCTTTGCATGCTTTTGTTTTGGTATCAGAATGGAAGTGAAAAACCAAAAAATGCAAAAGATAATCAGGATGACAATTGCTCAGTGCTCTTCTTTCACAAAGAAGCCCAACAATCTTCTGTTTCTTCAGCAAACAAAAGTTATGTATCAACTCCTGTCGCACTCAGAAACTCATGTATGTTAAGGGAATTTATCCCTTCAATTAAAGATTCAATTACACAGGATGAAACAAATGAATCCTTTGTCACCATCGAACATAAAGAAAATCAGAAGTCAGACAAAGCTGATGCCAAACTGGTTCAGGGTACTTGCACTAGTAAAGGCTCAAAGTTGGAGAAGTCGAATGTCCCACACGAGAAATCTGTTCAAGGTGAAAAAACAGATGACTTGAGTTCTGCATTGCCAATAGAGGAGATGCTAACCACTCAGAACTATCCAAGGCACGTCTCTGTGCACATTCTAGATGGAAGCCGAGGAACATGTACTCAAACTCCTTCCTCAGATATGTCATTCCAGGAGTCCATATTTCACCCAATGGGAGAGGTTCGTGGTCACCCTAACCTGTTCACAAACCCAGCTTCAACTGCCAGTTCTGAACACCAAAATAACATTCCCAGATCTTCTGTTCAACAATCATTTCCAGCTTTACCTCCTCCCTTTACGCCAATTTTCCATAACCAGGATGACTACCAATCATTTCACCTTTCCTCTACATTTTCAAGTCTTATTGTCTCTGCTTTGCTGCAAAATCCTGCAGCTCATGCCGCAGCAACTTTTGCAGCTACTGTTTGGCCCTATGCAAATGTGGAGACTTCTGCAGATTCTCCACTCGGCAACCCAGGAGGCTTCCCATTGAGGCAAATGGGATCTACTCCAAGTATGGCAGCTATTGCGGCTAATACTGTAGCTGCTGCAACTGCATGGTGGGCAGCCCATGGACTACTTCCTATATGTGCTCCTCTTCATGCTGCTTATGCTTGCGCTCCCCCATCCACTGCTGCTGTTTCACCTATGGATGATCGACCCCCAGCAGCCAAGACAGACAGAGAAGAGAATACTCTTCAAAATCCTCCCATGCAACAACTGGAGCCGGAATATTCGGAAACTGTGAAGGCTCATAATTCAGCTTCAAAATCACCTACTCTGTCCTCATCAGAATCTGTGGAGAGTGGAGGTGCAAAGCTAAGCACGGGATCAAAAGTTGATGATCATGAGAAGGTTGAAGCAGCTACTGAGCTCCATGATTTAAACAAAGCAAAAAACAGAAAGCAGGTAGACCGATCCTCTTGTGGTTCCAACACAACTTCTGGCAGTGAGGTAGAGACTGATGCATTGGAGAAGCATGAGAAAGCAAAGTTAGAGAAGCATGAGAAAGGAATGGAAGAGCCAACAGAACCGGATGAGAACCCTCTAGCTGCTGAGATCAGTAATCGCCGCAGCAAAACTGTCACCAATGTGGTTGATTCGTGGAAGGAGGTCTCCGAAGAGGTTATAGGACAATGTTGTTTAATAATGAGTTCTTTTTTAAAATAAGTCCATAGAAAAATAATTTTTCTTATTACCTGGTTCTTGCATTCATTGCTGCTCTTGCCTTATTTTATTTTTCAGGGGCGGCTGGCCTTTCAAGCACTCTTCTCTAGAGAGGTGTTGCCACAAAGTTTTTCGCCTCCACACGATGAAGAGAACAAGGAACATCAGAAGGACAATATCAAAGAAGACAAGCAAAATAATACAGATGAGCAAAATGGAAATGCATCTCTGTTAGACCTCAACAGCAGAACATGTGGGTCTTGTTCAAACCATCACGGAAACTCAAAGTTTGAAGGCAGCAACAATGGAGAGGATGGGCAGCTAAAAATAGGACTTAGACATGGAAATCTTAAGACTTGTCGAACGGGATTTAAGCCATACAAAAGGTGTTCGGTAGATGCCAAGGAAAACAGGGTGACAAATACCAGCATCCAGGGGGAAGAGAGAGGTCCAAAGCGGATTCGCTTGGAAGGGGCAGCTTCAACTTGAGCATAGATAATACACGCAATCAAAGGAAACCTTTGATGTTGCACATGATTTATAATTTTCCCCTTATCTATGTTATAGTCTGTTTCATTTTTAAGTCCCAGCTCACGAAACTTGTCGTGTGGGTGTGTACTATATTGTATGTCTACATTTGCTCACATACTATCTTGAACCCATGCAACTGCACTTGGAAGACTTACCGTAAATAGAATGCAGAAAAATCAATCCAAGTATTGAATAGGCCTTGATCTGGCCACCTTCCCCTAAAGCTAAAGGTATGTCTGCGACATCTATTCATTTTTCCCTTCTTGGCCTGTTGGAAGTGAGAGCTGAAGCCTGTTGGTTTTAGTGAACCATATCAAATGGGGCGTGCTTTGTAGCTCATTGCATTTTGCTGATGTGGTGATTTTTCATTAAGGCTTTAATATCCACTTAAATTCAATGGCTTTTCCAATTAGGAGAGATGTAGACAATGCAGATTTTACAGTATTTAATGTCATCTATTGGAAGTGTGGACCCAAGCATGGTATGGGGCACATTGTCATAGGAGAGATCTTGATCCCATTTCTTTGCATGCACCTTTCTTGGCACTGAAGTAGAATTGAATTATTGAATTGAGATTTTAATGCTTCTTTGTTGATAACTTCCCATCAAAGAGAAAAGCTCAAAGTTTATGAGTTCAGCCATTAATATGGGTGTGCGTATTTGCCAAATGCTTCTTGTTTTTTTTTTTTTTTTTTTTTTTGCCTAATGCTTTTAGTTTTGCTTCCAGAAGATATTAGGATTTTGAGTACTGCTATTCTAAAGCCTTTATACCATACACTAATTACATAGCATAATTTGAAATTTGAATGATAAAATTTGATTTGTAAAATTTAAATTTTAAAATTTATCTCTTGAATCAAATTATACCATGTAAATAATATATAGTGTAAAAGTCTAAGAATAGAATAACTCTGAAGGATTTTTTAGAACTTTTTTACCAAACATTTTTTATAATTGAGAACTATACAGTATTAAATGTGGACTCTACATTACCCACAAGAAATATTTAAATAAGGGACAATGCTAGGGTGCATCCTAAATATGCACACTAGTGTAAATGAGTTTTTTTTGTTTTTATTTCCTTTTTTTAAGCATTTTTTAAACATCCTTAATCATTAAAAAAATAAAATATAAATATAAATTCATTAATAATCACTTAACTATTGAGAAAAAAAAAAAAAAATGAGTGAGCATATTTGGGAGTCATAGTATCATTTTCCTCAAAAAAGATGAGTCCATATGTCGTGCCTATTGTAGCAACTGTTTGGATTAGAAAATTGTAGGTATGAAGCACTCAAAGGAAGATGAATAAATACCATTGGTTGAGAGTCATCTTTGTATCATCGTCAAAGGCCACACACTTGTTACTCTACACGAGCGTTTAGCAGTGTAGCAAACTCGAACCGAGGAAAATATTATAAATCTACTACCAAAGAAATAAAATCAGTGGCCTTCCCTCGGCCAAAACCACCGAGCCAGCCCATTTAAGGGCCCTGATGTTTGTATTGAGTGTAATTGCATGCTTTTAAGCATCGTTTAGTTAAACTGAAATGATATGAAAATTGAATAAAATATTATTTTTTAATATTATTTTTATTTCAAGATTTAAAAAAATTAAATTATTTATTGTATTTTGTGTGAAAGTTTAAAAAAATTGTAATAATTAAATGAGATAATATGAGATGATTTGTATAACTAAACGAGAGAGACTTCACTAGTACTAATGATAATAAATAATATTACATGCTCTTTTTAGTCATAAATTTACAGTGTTGTATGGACAAAGAATAGACAATTTTATTTACACAAGCTCAAGCAATGCGGCCATTTCTCTCATTCTAGATGACCAGCTATTGACATCACATCCCTGTACATCAGACACCAGTCCAAGTATTTCACTCATCATGTTGATTAAAGAAAAGTTAATCTATATATATTCAACTCATCACCATAGGCAAAATTTGTACAGTGCATCTTTCCACTATTTCGAGCAGCTGGCTTCAGTAATCAGCAACCCGATGAAGCTCTTGTTTGAATAACTACTATGTTATTTGCCACGAGGGGGCGGCAGGGATTGCTTATGAGGATCCTGTGACACAAGGCAGCGAGACTGATGAGACTGCAAATTGATAATGTATTGCTGAATTCTCTTCTTATCGGCATCAGTTAAGGAAAAAGGTGGGTTCAGTGGCAGGCACGTTGCTTCTCTTACAATAAATGAAAGCAGAAGCAATGCTTTAGAGTACAATGCTGCCGCCCTTTCCTTGTTCTTCATATACTCATCAACCTGGAACGAAGGCAAACACTCTTTGAGGAAAGTACTGATTCATTGAAAAGGATTTAGGGGTTTTAAAATGAGAAAGGATGAGGAAACAGTTAAGTTTACTTACTGCAGCATTAGTCGCAATAGCGAGTGCTTTTTGGTATATTATTTCCATTGTGTCCGGCATCTCAGCAGCACCTGCAATACATTTGATGTACTTGAGTATGTTTCAAAGCTAGTTCTCTAATTGGAGAACAGAAATATTTCTTCTAGAAAGTTGAAGGCAGCCTAACCATCCATATCTCTGATATGAGACGATGACTTTTCTGCACGATCAAATGCAGAAAGAAATCCTTGTTCTGCCCACAAGGAAACAGATGAAGGCTTGCTAAAGTCTATATGTTTTCCAGAGTTCGATGACGAACCTGCACCTTCCAAATAAGGTATGAAGTCATTGGTGGAACTAGTTGCAGGTAGTTCACCTTCTGTGGTGGAGGTAAGCCAAGAACTGCAAATCTGAAGAGATTTCTTCCATATAGCCAAAACAACTAGTTCGACTGATAATGATTCTAGAAAAAGTCCAGCATCATACTGCAAGTGGTAGTAATTACCAGTCAGATGTGTGAGCTCTGAAATGCAGACCAATGGTGCAATATGCTCTCGATATAACGTTAAAAAAATGATGATGAATTATGGGTATAACGTTAAAACCTCTTTCAAGCAATAACAAGTGAAAGTGTATTAAATGACGGCAATGAGAAACAACAAGACTTCCATGCCAAACCAAACACATGGACAAGTCCTAATATTTCCAAAGGGATTCATATATAATGCTTTCTACTGTTAAACCGGGTAATTATAGCATATACACAATTGTACACCCCACATATTGCCACTTTAAGTGATTTTAAGTGAAAAGCACGTTTCATGCCTTTATAAGCACAAGCTTCTGAACATTGGGCACTTATCTCAGATTGGGCCTTCCTCTTACAAAGACAAATAAACTTTAGTCCCTAGTCCATATTGGTTAAAATTTAATCCAACTCATCTTTGAGAATCCCTCTAGTACTTATTTTCTTCTAACATCGCTAACAACAAAGGCATCTTCTACTGTAACACACAAATGACAGAGAGACTTGGGATAAGTCCATGACTATGGGCACCCATTGGACTAGACCCAACAGTCTGACCATGACTCTTCCCGCTGAGAAAACCAATAGATCACTCATCAGCCCTGCCATTAGCACCGTGGGCAAAACCCATGGATTACTCAGCATCTTCACTTCTGCGCTTAGTGAAAAGCAAGGGTTCTGTATCTCCTCCTCTAGCAAAGGCTTGCGATACTGCATCTTCCATGCCTTAGCTAGCACCTCCACGAAAGACCTACAACCAATAGCAATTGTCTTCACCCGAAAATTCATACCCAAGAAAGAACCACCCTTGAAATCTGTGGGCTGACAAGGAATAGGGTTTCGTCCAAACGCAGAAGGAAGAGCAATCCATGGGCCCGACACCTTCATATTCAGACAGGAACATTGGCAGATCCAGATCTGATCAGGGTCTTTCCCTTTCTTCAGCCATCTCATACAGTGCGTTTTAGGTCTCAGGAGATGTTGATCAATGAGAGGTGGTTCAGAAGGTAGTGGTGACTCCGTCACTTATCTCCACTGTCATGGTTTGCCCTGAGAGGCCAAACCTTGATCCCACAAGTCCATTGCAATGGGCTTTCCCCTCTTCCACCGAAGCCATGCTAGTAATAGCTCAGGAATGGATATGGACCTTGATTTAGAGAGGCATCACCTTATCCAGGAAGCACCAAAGCCACACAGTCGGAAAGGAGAAAGGAATTGGATGCCCTTCACAGCACACCTCGGGTATTAGATTTTGCTGGGATTCGTTAAATGGTTGTTCATTCTTCCACTTCAGATAATGAAGATATATGGCTATGCCTATGGGTAATTCCAACTCTGAGATACCAAGTGGGGCTGCCCTTGCCCATCTTAGTTTGAATGGTGCTTCAATATTTATTTATGTCCCTCTGAATTGTGGCTAATTCTCTTGAGTGTTCTGTTGTCACTAATCCTCCTGTGGATCCAAAGGAAAAGCTGAGGGCTTGTGTCAACTTTGATACGAGTGATGAGGGGTGGATTGGGGGGGGGGGGGGGGGGGGGGGGGGGGGGGGGGGGGGGGGGGCGGGCCTAGACTTGGCAGTGTTCTCTGAAGTGGTTCCCCTCCCATTAAGCACTTGTTTGCCAATTGCTAAGAAGGCTAAGAAAGGGAAAAGAAAATTTCTGCCTTGAGTTTTGAAGACTGAAGAATATCTGCCATGTGGTGAGAATTTCATGGGATGGGTATCAAGAGTCCCTTGAGGCCTTGTTTACAGCCATCGGAGCAAGTCACTTCCTTGAGGACAGAGTCTCAGCCCTTGGTTCCAAAATGGGTAATAAAGGCAACAAAGATTTAAGAAGACTATACCACATCAACTATGATCTCCATAGCGTGAATCTGGTAAAGTTACACAGAAGACTGATTGTGAGCATATTGAGGCGTCCTCAGTCCTTTTTTGTGTTGATCAGGGATGGTGTCCTCAGTTCTGGTTTTGCTTTGTGTGAGGAGTTTGTGATGCTTTTTGGGGCTTTAGGTGGAGTTCATTGCATAGCTAGTAGGGTTTTGTGTTGTCTAATCTCTGGAGGGGTAGTTTGTTTCTGTGGGATAGGACCTGGTGGGTTTAGGGCTTAGTTTGCTGGTTTTTTTCACTTCCCTTTTGACTAGGTGTTTTTCACTTCCCTTTTAAAAAAAGTGTATACATATGTTATTACAGTATCGTCAGATTGATTCATGAGCACCACATCTTGTTTATCTGATAAGCACAACATCTGTTAAAGCCAAGAGCACTATATAACAAACCTTTTCTTGTGAGAGTTCTGCCAGAGCCTCAAGATAGTGATGTAACAAGTGGAGTTTAGTTGAAGGATGCAATATGGTTAGTCTTTGTGCTTCCCTTAATGTAGAGGATGCATTTGATGTCACTAAGAGATCTGATCCATGGCTTTGGGCAGATTCTGGACCACCAACAGAACTATCAGCCAACTCCATTTTTTGCATTGCAACAGCTATATCCAAGTCATTTTTCCTCGAAGGATAAAGAGAAACTCTGCTTGTAGATTTGTCTTGCAGGGAAGTCTCAAGGGAATAAGAGAAACCCTCCATTGAAGCAAACGGAGCATTGACAAGTACATAATCTTTCTCAATAGACTCCACTGAATCAGAAACTGTATAGATAAGACAAATAAGAAATTTCAAACAACGCACGAGCACAAGGGAAACATCCTAAGAAGAGAAACAGACCTGGACGCTGATCTGATGAACATCCCTCATCGACAGATTTCCCCATCCTATGACTTGAAATATTTGGGGTAAACCCATGACCACTATTGATGATGGATGAATTGTCACCATACTCCACTTGCTTTAGTATGTTGTCATGTAAAGATGTAATTAATGTGGGGTTTCTGCCATATGAGCTCGTGGGATGCACAGAATGCAATTGCGATCTCCGATCATAGGCAGTGGAATTGAAATTCCCATCCATTGACTTCATTGGTTGAAGTGGAGAAAAGTACTCAACCTCCACATTTGGTCTGCAAGTTAAAGATAATAGTTATGCATTGACCCAAAAAGAACCAACGCAATGAATTATATACATCAGAAGGTAAGAGTATAACCTGGGCTCCCGTAGGAACTTGTGGTTAAAGAAATCCTTGAATGTTAATCTCTCAACTGCAAATTGAAGTGTTTAGATAAACATGGAGGTTTCTAGATGAGCTACACAGGCAAAAGACTTAAGATTATAATAACTAATAGCAGAACAAATAATAAGTATGTTCGATTGTTGACCGCTAATTCATATAAATAAATCCACAAACATCCACCAACACCCCACCCCACTCACCCAACCGACCTAAAACAAATAAAAAAGAATATAATAAATTAGTACCCCAACAGAGTACCTGGGTTTTGACGTAATAGACTTCGGACAAGATCCACACAATCTGGATGTATTTCTTCCAAACTACCTTGTGGAAATTGCAGCTCAGTTGATGTTAAAATGTTCTGAAAAAGCTGTAATACACAACTAATCAGAATAGGTATGAAATAGTACAGAAAACATATATGATCATATTGCCAGCCCTCTTTTAGCTTTAATGGCTTGATCATGCATGGAAAATCTTATGATTTTTCATATAGTAATTCAGCTTATAATAGTTCAGATAATTTTTCTTGAAACCTGCAAATGACTATTGCCATCAAATGGCGGCTTCCCAGTCACCAGCTGGAATAAAATGGCCCCAACACTCCATAAGTCAGCCTGCAGGCAGCACCAATAGAATAAGAATAGAACGGCACACCTATCTACAAGAAGAAACAAGTGAATTCAATTTAATATTGTTTCACCTTTGCATCATATTTCTGGTTCTGAATAATTTCTGGAGCCATGTATAATGGCGAACCACATAGGGTATCAGCCAAGCCTTGGGGCATCAGGGACCTGCCAAATAAATAAGTCAATGAAACAACAGCATGCACAAAAAAATTTGAAATATTATCGCCTTGTTTTATCTTTTGCATCATATCAATATTATTCCACATTATGTAGGGAAACACTTAAGAAATTACCGAGGTTAAAAGGCTCATAATTAATAAGATAATCTCTTATACTATATAATTGTGATTAAGACTCAATAATTACCTAAGCATGTGCCTTACTTGATAAGTTAAGATTTCAGCAACATATGACCTCGATAAACTTTGTTGAATCCATATAGGCAAGGCTAACATATTGGGACAAGTTTTTGTTGAGCTCTCTTATGTTAATGATGACTTCTCTACTCTAGGAAATTTCAGAGATTAAAGTACCCCATAGGTTACAGCAGTATGTCTCAATTTAATGCAGAAATGCTCTTGGAATTGTTAGACGTAATATCAGAGCAATTTTACCTTGCAAAACCAAAATCACCAATCTTCAAAATCAGAGTTGCTTCCCTAGTTGACAAGAGCAAGTTCTGCAGATTTTAGAAGAAAATATCAGGAAGACTTGAACCAATCACAAAAAAATATTACGTGTCGTCTCAATCCAGGCATAGAAGTTATAACTATTCCATCAAAATAAGAACTATGCTTATGGATGTAACTTTGATTTACCAAAGTGACCTTCAGACATATTAATTATTAAGTGATAACTTATCAAAAAAAAAAAAAGTGATAGTTACATTCGGTTCCTTCAAAGGTCCCGCCTTTGCTTTTGCATAACTGAACACACATTGCATACAAAAAAAAAAAAGGAATAGAAGGCAGTATGGAGCACAGGAGCTCCTCTAGTACTAATTAACCATATAACAGGAATCATATATTTGTGAGAACTTCTCACACCCTAACCTGAAGTAAGATGACAAGCCAACAATGGCATAGCATTCTAATTTCTGACAAACAACATGGATAGTACAGAGGCACTCATGGTTACCAGATCTAAATTTGACTTCAGCATCATATCAATCAAAAGAGCAGATGTTTGAAATCCCAGTTTGAGGAGAAACATAAATACCTGTGGTTTCAAATCTCGGTGGATGAGGTGTTTTTCATGAAGTATTTGCAACCCTGCGGCTGCACAGGACAATCCAGACTAAACAATTAAAGGTCCAAATTTTATGATTTTATTCTCAGTTACGACTGAAACAAAGAGAACCCGCAGGAAATAAAATGCAGTAGGCTATTGAGAATCGGCACGTTGGAAGATACCCACTAGCCTAATCATTAATGAAAGTGATTTGATTGCCTTTACACAGCCCACAGCAAGGCATAAGACTGAGCCCAGCATATACCCAATAATCTAACCACTAAAAAAATTACCTTTGTCTAATTGAAAAGTCAGAGGAAAAACAAAAGACGACATATGTAAGGTCAGGCACATACCCATTTGGGTGCACAGTACAAAAATAAATCGGTTATAATCCAAGAAATCAATGTTATGGTTCAGGAAATGATTTCAGGTAAATTCTGGCAATTCGAGTAGCCAGGCACTCCAAGGTTGCACACGGCAAGATGAGATTCAAACTGATGATAATCTTCATTCATAATACGCTCGCCTTTAATAGGCGTTTACAGACTTGCAATTAATTAGGAAATAACTGACCCACTTCGCACAGACTAGTGCGTTAACAGATAACAACCCACTTAACAAATCATGGCCCATGAACTGTAACAGCCCATTGACTTAGTCTAGACCCAACTGAATTAAAAAAACATGCATAACAGTAATTCCCTAACTTATGTAGCCCTACTACACTTGGGCATTTTGGGCGTGTAACATAACCCTTCCCTTCAGAAGAACTTGCCCACGAGTTCAGGATATGTCTTGCATAGCTCCTCTGCATCAACCCAAGTGGCATCCTCCTTGTTAGCTCCCTTCCATTGAACCAAGAAATCAACTCCCGCTCGATTTCCCTTTTTCTTGAGCCTTCTTTCTACTATTTTCTCTGGTTCAGGGGCCATTGTGCCGTTCTCCATCACTGTCGATAGTCTAGGGTTAGGGTTTACCTAGATCCCAAGCTTCTTTTTGAGGCAGGAGATGTGAAATATTGCGTAAATCTTGGATTCTTTGGGTAGATCGAGCTTGTATGCAACTTTCCCAATTTTTTGAATGATCTAGAAAGGCCCGAAATACCTTGGAGAAAGCTTCAAGCTTTTCCTCACTATGACCGTCATTTGTCTATAGGGTCTTAACCTCAAATAGACTCAATCCCCCACGTTGTATTCCCTTTTTGTTCTCTTTTTGTCCGCGTACAGCTTTATTCTTGTTTGAGATTCTTGCAAGTTTTCCCGTGCCAGGGTGAGGATGAAATCTCGGCTTCTCATTTCGTCTTCAACCGCTTGTACTGCCGTGGTCCCAGGCTCATATGGGAGGAGTCGTGGTGGCTCTTGTCCGTAAACTATCTCAAAGGGGGAGAACTCGGTGGAAAAGTGCTCTGAGGTATTGTATGTCCACTCGGCTAAAGCTAGCCAACTGGCCCAATCTTTGTATCGATCACTGGTAAAGCACCTGAGGTAACCTACTAACCATTTGTTCATTACTTGTCTACCCGTCCGTTTGAGGGTGATATGCCAAACTCATTAGTAGTTTGGTTCCACTTAAGTGGAAGATTTCTTTCCAAAAGTTGCTTGTGAATATTGCATCTCGATCACTGTCTATGCTCTGCAGCATGCCGTGCAATTTGAATATGTTTTCCATGAATGCTTTTGCGACTGTTGCTGCTGAATATGGATGTCATTGGTATGAAATGACTGTACTTGCTGAACCTGTCTACCATCACCATGATGACACTGTATCCCTTGGACAGAGGCAACCTCTCTATGAAGTCCATACTTATATCCACCCATACTTTACTTGGTATTGGCAAAGGCTGTAAAGCCCCAGCTAGTTTGAGGTTTTTTGTTTTGTTTCTCTGGCATACCTTGCATTCTCTTATGAATTTTTTGATGTCCCTTCTCATGTCATGCCAAAAGAATTTCCTCTTGAGCCTGGAGTGAGTCTTTTGTGAACCAGTACGCCCTCCCATAGGGCTGCTATGGAATTGCTGCATGACTTGCTCCTGCTGTATCTTTAGGGTTCCCAAGTGTAACCTCCCTTTGTAGAATAGGAACCCTCCTCTAAACTGGTACTTGAGGGGATCAAGATTACCTTGATGGTGGTGGTTGAGTAACTGCTGCAACTGGGGATCTTGGTGGTATACTTGATGGAGCCCTTCCCACCAATTAACTGTAACCATGTTGATGGCCTTGGCTTCACCATAATTAGTCATGGTCACCTCTGGTTCTGAATTGTTCCCTTGGTCTGGCTGGAGAGAGCATCTGCTACCTCATTTCCTTTGCCATTACGATATTCCACACTAAAATCAAAGCCTAACAACTTCGTTATCCACTTTTTGCTAAAAAGGTGTTGCAACCTTTTGCTCCAAAAGGTGCTTCAGAGCTTGCTGGTCAGTCCTTACTTTAAATCTGCGTCCCAACAAATAATGTCTCCATTTTCGAACTACCAACACGAGCAAAAAATTCTTTTTCATAAGTGGATAGGAACAGATTTTTACCTTTTAAGGCTTGGCTTAAATAGGCTAGCGGCCTCCCTTCCTGCATTAAAACAACTCCCAAACCATTTCCAGAAGCATCACATTCTACCACGAACATTTTTTTTTTTTATAAATAAATAAATTATATTGATCAAAGAATGGCAAAGCCAGTACACAACTTTGATGCCCTAACTAGGTAGGCACATTAGAGGCAAGAAAATCATGAAGGGTCATGCCATTAAAATCCACAGCAATAGCCCAACTACAAAGAGTTCTAAAAAATAAAACCTTAAGTCCCTCCAACGATCTTTCCTGGTCTTCGAAAGTCCACTCATTGCGCTCTTGCCACAAGCACCACATAATGCATAGATGGATCATCTTCCAAATTGCTTTAATTGAATGCCTGCCTCTTCTGTTTGACCAACTAGCCAAAGCTACCTACATGGTCTTTGGCATAACCCAGGCCATATCCAGTCGAGCGAATACCTCGTTGCAGAGAATCCTTGTTGTATCACAATGCAAAAGGAGATGCTCTGTCGACTCTCCCCCTCCTCTGCACATGCAACACCAGTCTGCAATAATGATCCTCCTTCTCCTCAAGTTATCAATGGTAAGTATTTGGGAGGTGCCTTGTGTCTCCAGATCTTTCTCCAAGGAAACTAAGTACTAGACTCTTGAGTAAGGGCCTTATAGAAAGAACGAACAAAAATAGTACCTTTGCCTGCTAGAGTCCACCACCTAACATCCTTTTGCCGCCTGTTTGGTCTCATAGAATATATGAGGCCATAAAAATCTTCAAAGGTGCTTATTTCCCAATCATGCGCCGCCCTACTAAAATTAATGTTCCAAAGGATCTGACCCCCCGATATGTCCATAACTTCCGCCACTAAAACATCCTTAGCACTTGCAATCTGGAAAAGAGAAGGATACAAATCTTTTAAAGCCCTATTACCACACCAAACATCTCTCCAGAATTTGATCCTCGAGCCCACACCCAACTGAAGCTTAACATAACGGATAAAAACCCCCCATCCTCTTCTAATGTATTTCCACAACCCAACTCCATATGCCCCCCTTACTTCTCTAGTACACCAATCTCCCCATAAACCACCATATTTCTTCTCAATCACCAATTTCCATAGATTGTCTAGTTCCCTGGCAAATCTCCACAGCCACTTGCCTAATAACGCTCGATTGAATACCCTTAGATTTCTAACCCCCAAACCTCCACCAGAGATAGGACGACAAACCTGCTCCCACTTTACTAGATGAAACTTGAACTCCTCCCCCATACCCCCCCCACAAGAAATCATGCTGGAGCTTCTCAATACGGTTCGCCACACTAGTTGGTATTGGGAAAAGAGATAAAAAATAAGTAGGTAGGTTTGAAAGTGTACTCTTTATCAAAGTAATCCTTCCACCTTTCAACAAGTACATTCTCTTCCACCCCGCCAATCTCCACTCTATTTTCTCGATCACTGTATCCCAGACCGAAGGCGCCCTCGATGCACTCCCAAACGGAAGTCCCAGGTAAGTAATAGGAAAGGAGGTTATCTTGCACCCCAATGTTTGAGCCAACTGACGAATGTTAGAGACTTCCCCCATTGGCACTAATTCTGATTTCTCCCAGTTCACCTTCAAACCAGAAATTGCCTCAAAGCAAAATAGTACGGCCTTCAGAACTTGCATCTGGTTTTGCTTTGCTTCACACATAATAAGTGTCATCTGCAAACAGTAAATGAGAAATATTAATCGTGCCACTATCCGGGGTTCCGATTGGGACTCCGTCTAGAAAGCCATTTGCCACCATAGCCGAGAGCATCCTACTTAGAGCCTCCATAACTATAACAAACAATAAGGGTGACAACGGGTCCCCTTGTCTCAAACCACGTGAGCTATGAAAAAAACCCACTGAACATCCATTTACCAACATGGAGAACTTTGTCGTAGTTATGCACCAAAGGATCCATGCCCTCCATCGCTCTCCAAAACCACACCTCCTAAGCAAATGAAGCAGGAAATCCCAATTGACATGGTCATATGCCTTTTCCATATCGAGTTTGCACATGATCCCTGTGTTCCCGTCTTTCAGACTACTATCGAGGCATTCATTGGCAATTAGTACCACATCCAGAATCTGTCTACCTTTTACAAAGGCATTTTGAAGTTTCGTAACAATCTTCCCCATCACCTCGCTCAATCTGTTCGCTAGTACTTTAGAGATTATCTTATACACCCCTTTCACTAAACTAATAGGCCGAAACTCCTTTATCTCCGTAACCCCCACCTTCTTAGGTATCAATGCAAGGAAAGTGGTGTTAAGACTTTTTTCTAATTTTCCAACCAAGAAAAACTCCTTAAACACCTTCATGAGGTCCTCCTTTATTACATCCCAACAATCTTGGAAGAACCCCATAGAGAATCCATCTGGTCCTGGAGCCTTATCCCTGACCATTTTCCTCACTACTTCATAAACCTCTATCTCCTCAAACTCCATTTCCAAGCGCGACACGTCGCTCGACCCAATGGTGTCAAAGACCATCCCATTCAGTGGAGGCCGCCATCCCACTAGCTCCACTAGTAGGTTCTCGTAGAAGTCAACAACATGATTGTGGATTACCTGCTCATCTCTACACTCCACCCCCTCAATTTTCAACATCTCAATGTTGTTATTTCTCCTATGCGAGTTTGCAATTCTGTGGAAGAAACTTGTGCTTCGGTCTCCTTCCCGTAACCACAGTTCCCTGGACTTTTGGCGCCAAGACATCTCTTCAAGTAATATCATCCTCTCCACATGTGCAACCAGCTCAGACTTCCGATCTTGTTCTTCCTGGGCAAGTGGTTGAACCTCTTGAAGCCTCTCAATCTCCTGAATTTCCAGCAACTTTGTTTTTTTGTTTTCCCCTATGTTACCAAACGACTCCAAGTTCCACACTTTAAGGTCTCTTTTAAGTGCTTTTAATTTACCCGCAAAAATGAAACTGGGAGTACCTTGGAACTGATAGGAAGACCACCATTGTTTGACCCTATCTACAAAGCCTTCCAATTTTAACCACATATTCTCGAATTTAAAAGGCCGACGACCATTACGAATTCCTCCACAATCAAGCAAAATAGGCCAATGATCCGATCCAATATGGGGCATACGCTTTTGCCATACATCCGAGAAATGGCTTTCCCATTCTGGTGAAATTAAGAACCGATCCAGTCGAGACCATGACTAGTTATTAGACCAAGTAGCGGTACCCCCTGCTAGTGGCAAATCCATTATGTTCAAGTCAAAGATACACTCCGAGAACTCCTCTATAGCTGGCCGCAATCTTCTACTTCCAGATATTTCGCTTGGGAATCTTACAACATTAAAGTCTCCCCCTATACACCACGGGAGTTCCCACCAGTTATGGACCCCAGCTAGCTCTTCCCATAACAATCTTCTATCTATATCTAAGTTAGGACCATAAACACCTGCAAAAGCCCACCGAAAATTATCAGAGACACACTTAAACGAGCACGCTAACGTGTATTGCCCAATAAAATCCTCCACCTTCTCCACCACCCGCCGATCCCACATCACCACAACCCCTCCGGCCGCCCCATTAGAGGCCAAGAACACCTAATCCACATGAGTTCCACTCCATAAACTCCTTATAATTCTCCTGTTAAACATTTTCAATTTCGTCTCTTGCAAGCATACAATATCAGCCTTCCACTCCCGAAGGAAGTTCCTAATCCGTAAACGTTTATTGATCTCATTTAGTCCACGGACATTCCACGACACTATCTTGGGCTTCATTGAGGAAAGACCAGCCCCTTCCCTTTCCCCCTGCCCCTGCTGGAACTACCCTCCGTATTCATCAACCAAGTCAATCTTTTAAGTTCCCTATGCTTCTTCAATTCACCTTTAGTTTTTTGTTTATGACCCGCTTCAATTGCTGTGAACAAAGCCATAAATTGATTCTCATAGCCAGCACACTCAATCCCCACAAATTTTTGGATCTCTTTCACTTGATGAAAGACCTAATCTAAAACATTCGGTTGAGCCGGGAAGCAGAAATTCAACAGGACAGCGTCCTCTGTTCTACTACTCTGAATTCCGTGAGTTTCGTCGTCCAAAGAAATATCATCCAATCCCAATTGTCCACAGACATCAGGGAACACCAGATCACCATCCACCGAGTGCATTAGGTCCTCAGATCCCTCCCCTCTTCAACCACCTCCTCATAATCGAGATCTAGTCGAATAGAGACTTCCTTCAGACCCAAAAACATGTCTTCTAGGCTTATTGGCGCCGTCTGTCCTCCCTTCAACAAAGAGAGACCTTCCAACCTCGACGGAGAGCCCGACGCCTGCTTCATCAGTACTAACTGTTCACATACTGCCGATGGGACATCATCGGAATGTCCCACTACCACCGTCGGCGATGTCTGTGGACTCGCCGCTACCCTTTCCACCAACGGCGAGCGTGGCTGCGTCTCGGGTATGCATTCCACAGATCCGTCGCACAAGGGCGGGCCATTCTCCCTTGCATTGTTTCTGTGTTGACGAAGCCCAGGCCCAGAAACAAGTCCTCCACTCAAAGAAGCCAAGTTGCCATCAGGATGGCCCGTGGGCTGGGCCCTATCCATGGCTGCCTTAACCAGCCCTCCAACGGGTTTCGGATTGGGCCTGGGTTGAGGTCCAGCCTTCCTACGCCATTTAGGCCCATGAGACTCATTTGAATACCCTGAGCCCTGTCCTTTACTTCCCCTTCCTTCATCCCGTTTCCCACTTCTTTCCTTTTTCAGCCCTACATGCTAGCATACTTCCTCCATCTCCCTCTGTAACTTCCTCAATTGTCCCTGCAAATCCATCAATCGCCTCCTAGTCTCCCATGCCTCCTGCCCAGCATACTTCCTGCCATCCTCTACACCCGTACATTATGTGGGGCTCGATGCTCCACCCTGTCAGAATGGATTGCACCTCCGTCACCCCTCCTTTGCGAGAGCCTTGGTCCCACTGCAGTAAGTACCTCCTTAAAGGACCGTTCAAAAGAGTTCGCCCCCCTTGCCACTCTGTCCACCTGAGCTCCTACGGCGTCTCCAACCCCGTTTCCCCTGGCATGGGCCATCTCCGAAATGACTTCCTTCAGCCTTCTCCATCCCCACCCATCTTCACCTTCAGGGAAACAGAGCAAAACTTTTCTTCCCGCCTGACCGTACTCTACAATTGACAAGTAACGTCCAAGGCTATTCACACAACGTTGAGCAACAAAGCTTCGATAGCTCTCCCTTATCACCGAGCACACCTCCTTCTTCCCCCCTCTCAGGCATTCCTCCAGCACCTTCACAAACCACTTTGTTGTATTGAGTCCCACCAGCACCTCATGTTTCTCCTTCCAACCCTGTTCTGAAATACGCAGATTACCTCCCTCATTCACAAGCAGTATCAACTTAGACTCTATCACTAGCTCTCTAACTGCCATCTTAACCACCGCTTTACTACGACGCCATCAACATAGCAATATCACCGACGAGTCAAGTTTTGCATGTGTACAAAGAGAAAAGTTTTGCATGTGTACGGAGAGACATAACCCTGAATATTAAAGCGTGATCATTCTCTACCACGAACATCTTGGAGAAATCTGGTAAGCCAAGAACAGGAGGGCTCACCATGGCTACCTTTAATGCTGCAAATGCTTGGCTGGCCTCCTCACTCCACTTAAAGGATTTTTTCTTGAGTAAAGCAGTTAGAGGGGCTGCAATACTTCCATATCCCTTTACAAACTTCCTGCAATAACTTGTTAAACCCAAAAATCCCCTTAGAGCCTTAGGATTCTTAGGTTCAAGCCACTCCATTATGGTTGTAATCTTTAATGGATCTGCTTTGACTCCCTCTTTGGAAATTACATGGCCCAAATACTCCACTTCCAACAGCCAAAAACACATTTTGAGGCCTTAGCATACAGCTGGTGTTATCTCAAAACTTCTAAGACAGCTTTAAGATGCCCTACATGTTCTTCAACAGATTTATTGTACACAAGTATGTCATAAAAAAAAACTAACACAAATTTCCTGAGATACGGCCTGAATATCCCATTCATCAACCCTTGAAAGGTTGATGGAACATTGGTGAGCCCAAAGGGCATCACTAAAAAATAATGCCCCTCATGTGTACGAAAGGCAATTTTGGGCACATCTTCAGGTCCTGATTTGATAGTAGCCTAATCGCAAGTCAAGTTTAGAAAACAACTCAGCACCATTAAGCTCATCCAATAACTCATCTATATTAGGAATGGGAAACTTATCTTTGATGGTATCTTTGTTGAGAGCTCGGTAATCAATGCACATACGCCAGCTCCCATCGGCTTTCCTCACCAAGAGAACTGGTGAAGTGTATGGACTTTGACTTGGTTGGATTACCGAGCTCTCAACAAAGTCAAGTTAAAGGCTGGCAGGCTCTACTGGTGCTCCTCCTAGTTTGTCACTGATCTCCATAAACTGCAGCCATATTCCTCTCCCTTCTACAAGGGCAGCTTTGCTCAAACTATGTTCTTACTCTATGGCCTTCTCGGGTAGCCTCAAGCCCTACAGAAATATATTATCCCCGTCCACAGAGAAACTCATACTTAAATCAGCAAAGTTCTACTAAATAGTCCCCAAACTTCTTAACCAATCTACCCCTAACACAACATCACACCCTCCTAGGGTTAATAACAACAGATTGGCTAAAATGTTACAGCTTTGCATTTTTAAAAGAACTGTCTTACAGCAACCAAGGCAAGGAAGGATGTCCCCATTAGCAACTTGGACTGCCAAGTGGCCTTCTTCCACTAGTAGTTTTGCCCTCCTTGCTACATTCATATCAATAAACTATGTGTACTACCGGTATCAATGAGAACAATAACTTAACATGTACCAATTTTCCCAACTAATCTCATGGTTTTGGGTGAAGGTGCCCCTGCAATGGCATGCAGGGATATGCCTAATGGTTTAGCTTGCTGAATTGCAGATATGACCTTTGTATTAGGCTGGTTAAAGGTCTCTTCTTCTTCCAATTCTTCTTTCCTGCATTTGGTTGGGACTTATACGCTTTATGGGATAAGGGTTTCTTCTCTGGAATGGTGGGTTTGGTCTCGGGTTTTGGGGGGCTGGAAGTCTAAGTACTGGATTTGGGGCTGCTAATCTGGATATGGGATTTTGTCCAAGTAATCTGAGAGGAGTGGGCTTGAATGAGGGTGCATAAGGGCTATTTTGGGCTTGAGTGTTTTGGTAAGAGTACTGTTTTCTGGTCACTTCTTCTTCTTGTAGCCGAGCCAATCCAAAAGCTGCAGCAAGAGTATTTGGTTTGAACATGGTAACAATAATTCGCAATTCATCTTTTAAACCACTTAGAAAAGTACTTATACGAAACTCTTCACTTACCCCAATTATTTTGTTGGATAGGTTCTCAAATGCTATTTGGTAATCCTCTACGCTCCCTGTCTGCCTCAATTTGGTGAATGCACCCACTGGATCCTCGTATGCCGAAGGCCCGAATCTGGTGCGGAGAGCCTCCAAGAAGTCACCCCATTTTGTCACTGGGCTTGACTCCTTCAGCCAATAATACCAAGTCAGCGCCTTCCCTTCCATGTGAAAAGAAGCAATTTCCAGCTTGTGGTCCTCCGGAGTCTCAAAATAATTGAAGAACTGCTACGCCTTCAAGATCCATTTGCTGAGATCTCCCCCATCGAAACGAGGAAAATCCAACCGAAGAGATCTAGCCTAGATCCCCCCGTGTCCATCAAACAGAGGATTAGCATTTATTTTTACATTGTTAGAAGTCTCTTCCCCTAAATTGAGTTTAGTTGTAATTTGTACCAAGCTGTCATAGCTTGATGCCAAATTATTGAGTTGTTGCAGCACGCCTTCTATTAGCATTCCCTGCCTGGATTGCTCTTCCTTCAGTGCAGCGGTTCCCCCTTGTAAATTGTTTACTGTTTTAGATAACTATGATAGTCATGTTCCCTCAGCCATGTCGCAAGAACCTGGCTTTGATACCAACTTGTTATGGTCCAAGAAATGATTTCAAGTAAATGCTGGCAATTCGAGTAGCCAGGCACGCCAAGGTTGCACACGGCAAGATGTGATTCAAACTAAGATAATCTTCATTCATAATACGCTGGCCTTTAATAGGCGTTTACAGACTTGCAATTAATTAGGAAATAACTGACCCACTTCGCACGGACTAGTGCGTTAACAAATAACAACCCACTTAACAAATCATGGCCCATGAACTGTAACAGCCCATTGAGTCTAGACCCAACTGAATTAAAAAAACATGCATAACCGATTATAACCTTTAACAATAAAAGTAATTCCCTAACTTACGTAGCCCTACTACACTTAGGCATTTTGGGCGTGTAACAATCAAAAAGTAAAATTACGGTTGATCATACCCAATTGCCTCATGAAGTGCCTTGCATCTGCCTCGGAGACTTTGCCGTGGCGTTGAATGTAGGCTGCTAGGTCACCACGATCACAATACTCCAAAACAAGGTAAATTCTATCCTCAGTCTGCGAACCCCCCAAGAAACACCAAACATAATCCACGTATAATTATAATTATCATTAAAACAAAAAACAACGTCTACTGCAGAAGAGAACCAAGAAAGCAACAACAGTTTGTACCTCGATGACCTCGAAAAGGCGAATAATGTTTGGGTTATTAATGGTGCTGAGAATGGAAATCTCTTTGAGTAAATTCTCACTGACTTTTGGGCTAAGCTGCGTCCTGTCTATCTCTTTGACAGCGACCTCTGCACCCGAGTAGCGGTGCCTGGACCTCCAGACGACGGCGAAGGAACCCCATCCAATTCTCGGTCCAAGTATATAGTCCCCGACCAACCGGAACCGGCGGTTGTGGTCTCCAAGATCCATGTCTTGTTCTCGAAGAAAACGAAGCCAGTGGACGACCACAACAGGGTCTTCCTGTTCTCGTTTAATTGTGGGATATCCAGCGATCAGGTGGTTTTGTTTTGGAGGGTTTTGAGGTGTTGGGGATGAGTAATATCATTTGAGTTGAAGAGGTTTTTAACTTTTTGGTACTACGTTGTTGGGAAAGGATGCGTATTTTGTGTGGAAACGACGCCGATGTTGTTTGCAGGCTGAAAGGACACTCTTTTTCGGAGATGAGGGAAGAGAGAGAATTGAGTTGCTGACTGCTGAGTGGACGCATAGCTTATCCCTCATCAGCTGACTGTTTTTTTCCTCAAAAATAATAGTATGTTTATGAATATATTTATATGCAAAAATTCTCTATAATAACAATTTTTTCTTAAGTCTAGTTTGTTTTTCAAAAACGTCTTATCTCATTTTATCTCATTTTATTTTATTATTACAATTTTTTAAATTTTCACACAAAATAAAATAAACAATTCAACTTTTTCAAATCTTAAAATAAAATTAATATTAAAAAATATATTCTAACAATATTTTATTTAACTTTTTAACTTTAATCTCAACTCATTTCATCTCGTTTCATCTCATCTCTAAAAACAAATAAGCCCTTACTTAATGCATGGATGATGTAAAACTAATTTGCAATCGAAAATTATGTGTATGGTTTTAGGATGTGTAAAGTTATCAATATCTTATATTTTCAATAGAGAAATAGACAAATTTGAGATTCACGTAAAAACTACCTCACTTTTTAACGATGAACTCTTAACTTCTTAAAAAAAAAATAAGGCATAAAATTTACTCACTTTAAGATTATATTTAGTATTACTTGTTTTAAATTAGTTAACATAAAATAATATCAATAATTGTTTTTGATGATTATAATTATGATCCAATAATAACTAATGTATTTAAATGCCAACCTGCGAGTAAAATTTAAAGGGTTGTTTGGATACAAAAAAATATTTCAACCCATCTCATCTAATATCATTTAATTATTATAATTAAATTCTCACACAAAATATAAGAAACAATTCAACTCTTTCAAATTACAAAATAAAAATAATATTAAAAATAATATTCTAATAATACTCTATTTAACTTTCATCTTAACTCACTATTTAAACCTCCTCTTAAAAGTTATTTAAACCATCAAATATCAATTTTAATTTAACTCATAAATAAGATAATAACATTTTCAGTAAGTCCCTATCTACATTGATTATCAATTATGGGTCTTTTTACTTTTTCTTTAATGTTTAGTGATTTTTTTCTTTTTGAAAAGTTCAAATATGGGTATTGAATTTGACCATAACGTGTCATATCCTATGTGTCTATTGACTCTATTCTATATCCCCATCGTTTCATTCCCTAAAAGAGAATATGATTTTTCTTTTCCATAATAGGGGTTCAAAAAAGGAATATAGAGAAAAAATTTATTCAAAATTTAGTGCATAAAGTTGATGGAAGGTACACAATGGGACTGAAAACTGAACCGATCGATTTGCTTTTAGTCTAAAATCAAAATCGACCGGCAAGTTTTTTTATGGAAAATGCTAGGGAGCCCGATTTGGGCTCCCGTTTGAAAATCATGTCTAACGTGGGAAGGCCAATTGGCCTTCCTGTCCTTTTTTTTTTTTCCTTTTTCTTTCTTTTTTTTTTCTTTCTTTTCTCTCTCTTTCTTTATTTTTTCTTTGTCTTTTTCCCTCCTCAGCTCCCTCACCCTATCGAACATTTTTTTATTTTGTCTTTCTCCCTCCCTCACCCACACCCAGATCTCTCTCATGAAGCCTCCAGTGAACTCATCACTGTCTCCCATTTCATCTCCCCTGCGTCTCCATCTCCCCTCCCTCACGTCGGCGATCACTACTCAGTTCTTCTCTAAGATAAGATGCTGATGCCCTTTTTTTTTTTTCTTTTTGTGGCTTTGGTTGTTTTAGAATTTTTTTTTTTTACTCAGTTTTGAGTTTTGTTGTACCCATTTGAGACTCATTATTTGGTTTTTTTTTTTGGGACTCAGTTTTGAGTTTTGTTGAGTTTTTGGAATTTTTTTTAGACTCAGTTTCTAGCTCTTTTGGATAATTGAAGGATTAAATGAGGTGAATTAGGAAAGTTGGTCTTTTGAGTGTTTGTGGGTTCGGCTATTGTAGTTGGTCATAGTGATTGGTGATTTTCTGAGCACCGAGTGCTCGCAAAATGCCACTAAGAACCACAAAATGAAATGTAGCTGCTGATGCTCTTTTTTTTCTTTTCTTTTTTTTAGTTTTGTTCTCTGGCTTTGGTTGTTTTGGAATTTTTTTTTTTACTCAATTTTGAGTTTCAGTATATCAATTGGAGACTCATTGTACTAAAAAAATTTGAAATGAAATTTGAGACTCATGGCAGAGTTCATATTTACATCTTTGTAGAATCGTCACTATTTACAATTAGCAGAGTTCATATTAGAAGTCCAGAGTTATTTTGATCATTTTCTAACCATTGCTTTTTTTTTTTTAAGCACCATTGCTTCATGTTTGACTACTAATATATTACAACATAAAAAGCTTTATTTTAAGTGTTTGTGGGTTAGGCTATGGCAGTTGGTCACAGTGATTGGTGATTTTCTGAGCACCAAGTGGTCAACAAAATGCCATAAAAAACTATAAAATGAAATGTAGTTGCCGATACTTTTTTTTTTTTTTTTAAGTTTTGTTCTCTGGTTTTGGTTGTTTTGGAATTTTTTTTGGGACTCAATTTTGAGTTTCAGTTGCTTAGGCATTAGTAACACAAACAACATTTGTTGGTCAACTTTTTATATTTTTCCGTTGAATCACACTGTCAAAATGCCTTGCTACCATTCTTTCAATTGGACTCAATTAAGCAAATCGACGGTTGGGGACATTTTAAATTGGGGGTTAGTTAAGTTGATAAGAGTAATTTATCTATATTGTTATTTTGCATTTGATGATGCTGAAGAGGATGAAATTTGTAAATTATGCAGCTTTTTGAGATTTGCATAGACCAATGTAAATCTATTTGAGCTCACTATGTCATGAGCAATGCTTTCATCTCTCAAATAATGTAGATCTTATGCATGCTGTCGTTACCTTTATTGTGAGATGAGGAAATATCGCTTCCAAAGTATTTGATAGTTTTTGAAGATTAAAAAGATGCCCATTCATTTTATTAATGTGTTGGTTGCTTTTACAGTCTGGGCATTCTTGCGGATATTTTTGTTAGTATGACCCGAAAATACCACCATATGGTGAGAAGAGATTGAGAGGCGCAAGAGAAATGTTGAGAGAGTCATTGTAGTATTAGTAATTTCAATGTTATGGGTATTTTGTGAGCATTTGTATTGAATTATGCAAATGCAAATATAAAATTTACATAATATGACATGATTTTGCATTTGGCTATTCCACTCAAAACTTATTCTCATATTGGATTATCCATCTATTAGTCAAAATAATAATAAAATATTATAAATTTAATAATATATTTTTTTTCAATTTTTTTGTTCTATTAATCTTTTTTCTAAATTAACAGCTACATGGAAATATTAATGTTATACAATATTAATTTTATACAATCACCTTCTGAATTCAAGGCATTTCACTGGAGGATGGCAGATTAGAATGTGCTATTGGTATGTAATCTTAATTTTTGTTCAATTAATTTAGCAGTAATTATATGAATTAGGGGAAAAAGGAAAAAAGCAGCCCATAAGATATTAAAGTCGTATAAATGGAAGTAGAAATTGCATAGTAAATCTAGCATGCTTGGCATGTTTATGCCCGATATTGGTTGCAACGAGAGGGGCAGGCAGGTGTGTGGGCGTTCCTCAAGTTTCTCTCAAGTTTCATTCTTAGGTACTACAAGATATTGCATCTAGGAAATTGTTAATGAACCGCATTAGCTAGCAAACAATGCTTGCAGTCGTTATATACACAAGTCCACAAGATCCAATATGAAGTTTCATTAATAGTACTGGTACAAATTCGACACTCTATTTTAATCCAAATTGCATGATTGCGATTATGATATTGCATCAACAAAGAGTCACAAAAACCACGAGTGCTTACATTAACAAAGAGTTACAAAAATAGGTTCAATCAAATTCCAAGATTTCAAAATTACAAAACAAGTAATAACTGACACAAATTTGTCTCATGGCCTCTACCAATCAAAATGCACTGAAGTCCTGATGAAAAGCCTCTGAAATTAAGTCCTATAGGCGCATAAAAAAAATGTTAAAAGTGGCAATGCAATTCACTAAAAAGATTACCAAAATAAGTTAGTTTTACATTACCTGTCAATAATGAGAAGTCGAAGGAGTTGAAAAAAAATATGGTGCATGTGTCCAAACTTGACTTTGTTGATCCTAGTGTTAAACATATAATTTTAAAATATCTGAAATAAAAACCGCAAAACAATAAATGAAAAATATGTTGAATCATAAATGAATTAATAAAAAAGAACCTCAGTTTTGTTGTGGTGTAATCGCCTTTTCGTACTAGGTTTCTTATAACTCTTCTTAGCGGGGTGCACTTTTCTCTTAGATGGTAGTCTTCCCTTACTTCGAACTACCAACAGACTAAGAACTCTGCCTATCGTACCCCCCATGGAAGTAGTTGTATCGACTGTGTTGCTAATATCATGATCAGCAATACCAGGATATTGTGTCTTCAAATATTCTATCTGACTAATCAATTTAACACAACTGCTCTCGGCCTTTGAAGCATTGGAACACAATTCATAGAAGTAATTTTGGATCCTATCGTACCTTCGCGCATCGTCGACGCTACTAGTGTCATAACTACTTTTCACGAAGGTGTATTTTTGCTTAACATCTTTCCTCCACCGATCCAAGATGTATTTTGATGGTATTGTATGTTGGCCCATCTGAGTTAAGATACGGAGAGCGTGCCTACACAAAATACCCCTAAACTCAAATAACTTACAACTGCATTTCACATCAAGGGGATCTTGAACAACTTTAACATTAAAGGTTACACATTTTAAAAAGTCATCACCAACTTGAACCTCATCCACAACAACAAACATATATATACCATCCTCACACCCCATCTCCTTAGTAGTCAAATATGGAAATCCTCGCAATTCCTCTTGTACTTCTTTGAACTTAGCAAGAGTATATGCACTTTGAAATTGATTCTCAAGAGGATAGCGACTGATGCAAGGAATGTTCGTGTCAAAGGATTTGAAGTTAGCAATTGCTTCATTCTCTACCTTCCTCCTAAGGGCTGAATCATACTGGTCAACAAATTGCTTTAGAGTAGTTCTAGAGTAAATGTAGTCGTCGAAAAATGCATTCATTCTTTCACTTCGCTGCGTAGTTGACATTCATGCCCAGAATGTGTCTCTAACATAGGTTGGGACCAAAAATGACGACCACTATACAGTGATACCAACTATGCATTCTCATGCAAATCATATGTATCGAGCATATAGCACCAATGTTCCTCAAACTCATGCTGACTGAAAGAGTCATAAACACACCTATGTATAGTACTCTTGATTTCCCCATATCGACAATGTGATCCAAACTTCTCAGGAAGTTTGTTCATTATATGTCGCAAGCAAAATCGATGCCTAGAAGTTGGAAGCACTCTCGAGATTGTAATTTTCATGGCCTTGTCTTGATCTGTAATGATTGCATTTGGTGGTTGGTTATTCATACATTGCAACCATAACTGAAATAACCACTCGAATGTATCTGCGTCTTCACGGGATACCAATCCGCATTCGAGTAAGATTGACTGCCCATGGTGATTCACACCCACAAACGGTGCAAAAGGCAATTTTATACGCATTAGTCAGATATGTTGTATAAAATGTAATCACACCCCCGAATGATTCATACAGCTCTACTTCGGGCATCTGCCCAAAACATTCTTTAACCGCATCTCATTATCAACGTTTATCTTATAATAAAACCCCAGATTTCTTTTTTGCATATCTTCAAAATAGTTACATAGAGCTACACCGCCTCCTACCCCGAGGCGAAATCGTCGTGCATTGTCAATGTAGTTTCGACACTCCTTCTCCTTGAATGTTACATTCTCATAACCGCCTGCCTCAACAACCATAGACTTGAAATTTTTTGACAACCTTATTCCTGCCTCGTCATTTCTTTCAAGTCTCTTAGCAACACGAGCATCAACCTTCTTAAAGCATTTGAAATGTCTTGACTTTCCCGGACTACAGCTGTGTGTGTGATCCAATATCACATTGGATATAGTATATCCACCTTCATTATTGAATACAGCATTAATCCTAGCCTTACACCCCATCTTTACTGTTTGTCTTGGTTTCATAACATTGGCAGCCCTACTCTTTGATGTGCCTCCTCGCGCACATGCCAAGCAAAGCCATTTTACCATCCCATCCTCATCCTTACTAGAATTTCTTTTGGATACTGCAAACCCCTTCTTTTTACTATACTTCATATAGTAAGCATGCACTTCTTCTACGGATGAAAATTTCATTCCAACCGTTGGTTCTCCAATAGTTTCATCACCTCCAATCTCCTTATCAATTCCTACCTCATCACACTCATTATTTGAATATTCTATATCAGCATTCATTGCAACGTTTTAATTGTCTACAAAGATACAACATGTGGAAAGATATTAAAATAAAGCTTTTTATGTTGTAATATATTAGTAGTCAAACATGAAGCAATGGTGCTTAAAAAAAAAAAGCAATGGTTAGAAAAATGATCAAAATAACTCTGGACTTCTAATATGAACTCTGCTAATTGTAAATAGTGACGATTCTACAAAGATGTAAATATGAACTCTGTCATGAGTCTCAAATTTCATTTCAAATTTTTTTAGTACAATGAGTCTCAAATTGGTATACTGAAACTTAAAATTGAGTACAAAAAAAAAATTCCAAAACAACCAAAGCCAAAGAACAAAACTAAAAATTAAAAAAAAAAAAAAAAAAAAAAAAAACTGCATCATCAACTACATTTCATTTTGTAGTTCTTAGTGGCATTTTGTCGAGCACTTGGTGCTCAAAAAATCACCAATCACTGTGACCAACTGCCATAGCCGAACCCACAAACACTCAAAATACCAACTTCCCTAATTCACCTCATTTAATCCTTCAACTACCCAAAAGAGCCAGAAACTGAGTCTAAAAAAAATTCCAAAAACTCAAAACTGAGTCAAAAAAAAAAACCAAACAATGAGTCTCAAATGGATACAACAAAACTCAAAACTGAGTCCAAAAAAAAAAAATTGAAAACAACCAAAGCCACAAAACGAAAATAAAAGAAAAGAAAAATAAATGGACATCGGCATCTTACCTTGGAGAAGAACTGGATGGTAATCGGCGATGTGAGGGAGGGGAGATGGAGACGCGGGGGAGATGAAATGGGAGACGGTTATGAGTTCACTGGAGGCTTCGTGAGAGATCTGGGTGTGGGTGAGGGAGGGAGAAAGACAAAAGAAAAAAATGTTAGATAGGGTGAGAGAGCTTAGGAGGGAAAAAAGACAAAGAAAAAAGAAAGAAAGAGAGAGAAAAGAAAGAAAAAAGAAAAAAAAAAGGACGGGAAGGCCAACTCATATTAGACGGGATGTTCAAACGGGAGCCCAAACCGGGCTCCCTAGCATTTCCTTTTTTTATTTGCCCAAAACCAATTGAACCAACCAACTAAGGAATGCAAAATAGGCCGGACCGTGTTGATCGGTTCGGCGATTTGGGGTCGGTTTTGGGCAAGAAGACATAGAACTTAGGAAGGAGACAACTAATCGATACTTATTTGCACCAAATCATGCAAGAATCAATAAAGACAATAAAATTGGTGAAACCCATGAAAAATTGTGCCCAATGGTTCAGTAACTCAATTGCAAAATCAAACCAAACCGACCAACATCGATTATTTTATATTTGAACCGCCTATCAGTTCTCCATCAATTTTTTAGTTCAGTTGTCAGTGACGATTAGTTCCGACGATTCCTGTTCAACCCTAGTACACATTGTAATTAAAATCTCAACTTGAAGTGTGAAGCCTCAAAATTTATGATTTGAGAATGATCTCATGCCTGTAAATATTATAAAACGATTAAACTATCACTCCTTAATTAGTGTGATTAAAAATTTCATATAAAAAGATATTTCTCTTTTTATTATGTATTCATAACTCTTTTTCGTTACTTTTTCTTATCATTACTTCATTTTATTTTTAAGTTTGTGTGAAAAGCATATCATCTATATTATTGATGTGGCATGATTTAATTTATAAGATTAAAATCTATAAATTTTCTTATAAATTAAATCTTGTCACGTCAGTAGTGTGCAGTATGTACACTCCAAATAGAATTTTCCTTTTATATGATGTATGTTTCTCCCCGTCATCTATATTTTCTTCCCCAGATGAAGTATCTAAAAATAAATGTAATAATCTTTCTTTAATTTCATCTTTTAATTGTAACTCTTTATTTTTTTTCACAATACAATTATTTTTAGAATGACAAATTTCGTGGTTGATTAACCCCCACCAAAAATCACATGTTTTAGAGAAGGTAGAAGAGTTATCTAACGAGCAAGAAAGATATCAACAGTTGAACCAATAAGATAAAAAGTAAATTATAAAAAAAAAAAACAAAATCGATAAGCAAAAGAGAAAATCTTAAAATCAAAACTGAATTTTAAAATTTATAAAAGACTGATTTTTTTAAAAAAAGGAAAAAAAGCCCACCCCGATGAATATATATGAATATATTTTTTTAAAAAAAAGGCTATAAAAAAGTCATACACAATACATTTTCAATTAACATATAATTTATCATTTTTATCATTATATTTAAACAAGTGTGCAGTATAAGGCTACGTTTGGATAGTAAGAATACCTGAGAAGTATTGAGAATGTTTGTGAATAGTAGTAAAAAAGTAATGAAAAAATAATAATAAAATATTAAAAAGTAGGTGAAAAGTAATGAATAGTAAAAAAGTAAGTAAAAAGTAATAATAAAGTAAAGAATAGTAGTGAGAGTACCTCAAGTACTCTCACTTGCCAAACACACCCTAAGACTTTTACGTAGAATTTATTATTTTTTAAATAATTTATTTACTTTTTTGTAATTCTTTTAAAAAACGTCTTACTAAAATTTTAATTTTTTACTTATTTTTTTATTTTGTAAAATAAAAACTGAGTTTTCTAATTGGTGCTGATGTGACGGTCAACGATGACATTAAGTATTTTCCGTCCGAGATGAACTAATTTGAAACTTGATCATAACTACTTAAAAGCTTTTTAAACCACAGGTATCATTTGTGAAAACGAGTTGTAAAATCTGTTTTATCCACATTATTTTCAAATAAAATTTGAAACATAATTCTAAAAACTCATTTACCCATTTGATAAAAATGAAACAAGAGATAAAGAAAAATGTTAAATGTACTTAAAAGAACTTACTTTTTTATATGTCAACAAAATGAGTCTTGTAAGTAAAAGTATAAGTAAAACTGTAAGTACATTTGACACTACTCAGAGATAAATAGCCTTGTTTGAATTGAGAAAGTCTTTCAATTTATCTCATCTCATCTAATCATTACAAATTTTTGAAACTTCTCTACAAAATACAATAAATAATTTAATTTTTTTAAATTTTTAAATAAAAATAATAATTTAATAATATTTTATTTAACTTTCATTTCATCTCAACTCATTATCCAAACCTCCCTCAAATTCTCTTTGGATTCCAAAAAAGTTGCTAGATTTTTAGTTTTCACGTTTTGCTCTTTGTGATTTCAAAAATTTGAGTGAAACTTTCTTTCCAGCTCTCATTAAAATTTCTAAATGTGCAGTTACCGTGTGGTATTAGTGCAGTATATGAACCAATAAAAAATTAACGTCTAGCATCAAAGTGACATGTTAGCCACTCCATCAGAAAATAATAAAAAATAAAACAATTCAAAAAGAATATAATGAACTTTTTTGTTTAAAAAATTAAAAATAAATGATAATAATAATAATAATAATAATAATTTCATTAAATAATAAAATTAAAATTTCTTGAAAGATTTCATGCGGGATGAAGAGAGGTGTAGATGATTTATTATCCTTATAGATAGTAACTTTGGAAGGAGTGACTATGTTTTCTACTGTTGGTAACTGTTCATGTCCTATTGTTTTTAAATATATATTTGCATAATTGTTTTGTTGAAGAATGTCATCAAGATTTTTTAATTCATCACTGTTTATAGATCTTTTAATACTTATAAAATAGTATAAAACCGATGCTTCAAAATTCGGATATAGCGGGATACTCAAGCAAAAAACGGATGATGAATTAACTAGGCGCAACAAAATTATAGAACTATTAAGAAAGAAAGGTTTTTTCTTTTATCTATAGTATTGTGTATTTCAAAATTTCATCATAATCTTTAAAATCAAAAGTTTTTAATTCATATTGAACGAAAATGATGCTTTATTAAATAATGTTAAAACCCTTGTCTATAAACAGATTTTTGTAAAATGACAAGTGATTTTAAGTGTTTTTTTATTATGATATTGAATACAGAATATATCAAGGGAGAACTTAACTCTATCCCTAATTTTCTCACTGAGAATTCTTGCAGGGAAAATGACATCTACTCCTTCTAGACCTAGGACCAAAGAGTCCTATGCTCAACCTCCTTCTCTTGCTACAGTTGTTTCTCTTTCTCACACCTATTTATCTTACCCTCCAATCTCATTGGCCTTAATCCCTTCAATTCATCTCGCCAAGGCGCCTCCTCCAAAACCTTCTTCTTGGAATCCGTCTCCCTCTTCATCTTCCATAAGATTACATAACTCTTTTCAGGTCAAGGATGCAAGGGTCCAAGAAAAATATAATTGGAACCATTTCTAGTCATTGAACTTGAATTTAAGGACGAAACATACCTAAAAGATTTCTTATGTTTTCTCATCCAACTAGCATTATCCCCCCATAGATATAACAAAACAAAGAATTTCTATAAGTATATTTTAATAGATAAGACTCTACCTTCATAACGGATCAATTCTACTCTTTTGATCCAGAAATAGTTGCCTCTTAGAAATATTTTAAATTAATGGATGTACATAGATCATAAATTATACATTGTATCACCAAATTTAAGGTTTGGGTAATGTCTATAAGACCTAATAAGTGTAATCAATAAAGTGACATAATCAGATCATTGACACATCTCTAGAATCCTGTGATTTTGGTCAGATCATGACCATTAAAGTGGTACGAGCCTAATTCATGTGTAGAAACCCATTAAAGATCCATGTAATTCCATTATTTTATGATGGGCAAAATCGAAATTTGGATATTATATATAAGTTATGGTCCCAACTCCAAATTCATTCTTGACTCTGCGCCTCTCATCGCTGTGAGTTTTTCCAAAGAGTGAATATTGAACGTGGAAGACCAAACTAATGCACTCTTCTCACCAATGGCTACAACCTACAAGTACACTCTCTTTACCAGATTTCACTATCGGTTTGACAAGTGATCTTGGCCTATTCAGATTCTCAAAATCCAACATTGCCTTCTCAAAAGTAGTAATTAAAAGAACTATGACTTCAGCACAATGGGAATAACCTCTCTTTGCCCCCAAATACTTTTCTCAACCATACATACCACAATTCTACAAGTATTATAATTACATGGAACCACGAGATATATTCCTTTTACTTCAAAATGATATATTTAGACATTCATGGTTCTTTAAATTTGAGAAACATGTGACTATTTCTCTCATTGTTCCAAAATGGTTTCTTCAATGATGGAATAATGGATCAAAGAAAACTATACTTCCTCCAGCACTTTCTCACAGCCTTTGAATAATTCACAAAAAATCATAATCCCCTTCTTTTCTAAAAGGATGTCCATCTCTTTTGCATTCTTAGTATAATTACATTGTACTAAGCTCCCCTAGACTCTCTCGTGGTCACACACAATTGAACAACATCCTCAACTCTTTTTTCCAAACATTTCAAAGAAGTTTCGGGTAAAACGGTAGGCCAAACATAATTTTGATGGTATCACTACAATGATTCAGAAGGAAGTGTCCTCAAAATAAAAACAACATCATTTCTTAGTAAATAATGTTTCTTTCAATACTGATCTCTCTTCAAAAACTTGTAAAAAATAATACACGAAGCAATTACTAAAAGCTGCCTCACAACTCTCTGACAGTGATGACACAATGGTTGATTTTTCTCTCCCTACTGTTGCTATTCCTCCCAATCACATAAGATGATATAAGAAAGATGTTTTCACTAGCAATCACAGACATGATCATGGGTGTCACAAGCATGGTTTGCTTTTAAAAAAGATGCTTTCAGGTAACGTCACTTTTCAATCACAGGTGTAGTCACAGATTTTATAGACATGGGTTCCACTAACTTAACCAAAGCAAAGTTTGCCAACAGCCTATCTAAGGTTGAAATACTAGAGTTGAAAACCGAATCGATTGGTTCATTTTCGGTCCAAAACCGAAACCGATCAACAGTATTTTTACCCCTCCAAAACTGACCAACCAAGGAGGGAAAACTGGCCAGATCGATTCTGGTCGATTTTCGGCCGATTCAGTGGTTTGGAGGGTCAATTCTGGGCTTTTTTTGGGATTTTTTTTAAACTTATATCTAGATTATTTTGAGGCTGAATTAGGCCCCGTTTGGTTGTTGGACTGTACTGAGTTCAACTTAGTTCAGTCTAATTTTAAACTAAGTCTAACATCCAAACACACAACTCTCAAATTACTAAACTCATTTCAACTCAAAACCTTTTTACACGTGGGACTCATAACCTTTTTCAATACAACACCTTTTTACACGCGAAATCTACAACCTTTTTCAAATTTCCATAAATATATCTAAACTCATTTTAGCATCTAAACTCATTTTAAGTAAGCCCCACAAAACTTACTCCACTATCTCAACTCAGTTCAACATCTAAAGTCTTAATTTGATGTAATGGTATTTTAAAGGTTATTTTTAATATTTGAGTTTCATTTTGATTTTTAAATGCCATTTGTAATGTTAGGTTATTAAAAAAAATAATAGTAAAATGATAAGACATACTACTATACAAGATAACTAAAAAATATAAAAATAATTCTACTAGATGTTTAATACACGTTACATAAACAAACAAATTGTCCTAAATACCAATGCAATTACAAAATATAAGATAAATAATATTTAATAATTCTTGATTCTTCACTTTTGATGCTTCAGCCTTCAATCTTTAATGGTTGTGACATTTAATTGTGCGTCCAACTCTATATTGAAACATAAATAAGAATAAAACATCAAATATTAGTGAATTTGGATAATGAAAAATACTAAAATTAAATTATAAAAGCAAATGAATATTGAATGAAGATAAAAATATTATCCAATTCCACCAAAAAGCTCTCCACATTATCCATAGACTCTCAAATATCAATTGGTATTGATAGATGTTTCAAACAATTTTTAGCACAAATAAGGGCCTTAATGGTTCTTGGAGCCAATGAATTCCGAAGAGGATCAAACACACGACCTCCCGTAATAAATGTTAATTCAAATGCTACCGTACAAACATGCATGACCAACAAGTTAATTATTGCAAGTATAGGATATTTAGCCTCATTAAGTTTCCACCAAATCAACAAATCAAAAGATGGGATCCTGGCCTTGCAATCATTTGATAAATACTAGTCCACCTCTATTTTGGCAACAATAGATCCCAAGGTGGATGATGCTTAATCTCACTCATCGTACCATTGTGTCTCAACATCGCCACCATCATCATCTATTATTGTAGATGTCGAAGGGGGCTCATGTTCTCGACTAGTCGTGGTAGAACCGAACATAGCATTATAGTCTTCATACAAATTCACTAATAAGTGTCTCACACTTGACACCAACTCTTTAGCCTAAGTCTCATCATAAATTTTCTTCAAGTCGAAACCAATAAGTCTTAACTTGCTACATGGATCAAGCACACCTGCAATCAACATTAACAAATTCAATCTATCTAATTACTCCCAATACTTATCATATTTCCTTCTTGTACTTGTGGACATGCTCATCAAACAATAATTATCACTCTGGCTCAGCCTAATCAATTATTTTTGGAGTTAACAAATCTCCTAAAAACTGGGGTTGGTTGTGATAGACAAAGACACCACACGTTATGCACCTTGTGTATTCTCCTTCCCTTCTATTAGGTGAGGCCAGCACGATACCGTCCTACCCCAATCATCACGAGGAATTTTCATTCCCGTATGAAACTCGCAGCAACGTACTGTAGGAATGGTCCGAGAAATTCTCCTTCCTGTCCATGATGATCGACACACAATAAAGTTACTTACATAGATATCACCGAAAATAACCTTGTCCCATAAATTAGAAAATTTGGCTTGAAAGGGAAGCATCGAGATAGAGAAAAGGGAGAGAAACGACCAAGCTAAGAGATTGTCGACTTTTTACACAACCAAAAGCACCTTCTTCATCTTCAACCTCTATTTTCACAAGTGATTGATATAAGAAAGTGACTACTCTCTCTCTAGAGTCCCTCCTCACATCTCAGTGATCCCCTACTCCTCAATGTAGTTTTTCCTTTATTCCTAAAACTTCAACCCAACACTTGCTCTCATTACACTGATGAATGTGGATTCTCTGATCTCGCAAACTAAAGCACTGTTTTGGAAAGACCTCAAGCTCAAACCTACAGTGGAAGAAGCAAAAAAAAAAAAAAAAAAAAAAAACTGAGCTGGCATTGGTGGGTGTTTAGTTGCTACACGCCCATTGAATAAATTTTCCATCCATGCAAGCATCAAAGTCGCATGGAAATGTATTCAGAAATTCCTAATTGAAGGTCTGGAAGCTAATTTGTTTCTTTTCACTTTTCAATCCCCCCAAGACAAGCAAATAATCTTCAACCAAGCCCCATGGAATTTCACGGCATTCCACTAGACCATATGACACAAGACAATGCTATTCTCATTGAGAAGGCTCTGAAAAACCTATTAGAGGTTGAAGAAGACTCAATTTGAATTACATGTAGGAAATTCATCAGGATCAAAGTGGAGATTGATATCACCTCTCCATTGCAACAAGGTTTTACCCTTCCTAGAGACTACAACATCAATACATGGGTGGCTTTCGAATATGAAAGACTGTTGGATTTTTTGCTATGCTTGTGGAAGACTAGGTCACTCTCAAATATTCTACCTTTTCCTCCAATCAATTCCAACAAACCTTCCATACGGACCATGGCCCCAAGCGAAGAACCCCAATCTAACTCAGTCTAAAAAAATCCTCCCATTAAACCCATTAATCCCAAGCCAAACAAAAGAACAACATCATCCCTTTCCATTAATCGGTCACCAACAACATCCCCTCATAACAGATTAATCTTTCAGCTACATCCAATTTTAATCATCTCCACATCACAGAATACAACCCCCTATCAAAGAAACTCTCCAGCTGATGGTTCATCAAACCTCAACTCGAAATGAAAATGAGAAAGGGAAAATAGTGGAAGCGGTAATAGAAATACAAAGGATGAAAATTGTAGAACAACAAACAATGGATTTTACATGTGGAAAGAGCTCAGGAAAATTCAGTTTTTCCTTAAACAACCCCCTGAAGACTTCACAGCAGCCGAAAAACCAACATAACTTGAGGATACCGATGCTTTTTCCGGCAATTTTAGGCAAAGAGCTACAACCGCGTGGCTTCCACCCACCTGAAGTAAATCCATTAGCACCAACCCCACCTACACAAATCAAAGAAGGGTTAAATTACTTCACTGTAAATGTTATCCCATCATCACCAGTTAAGACAATACCGCAACTTCCATCATCAGGAAGAAATTATACCTTCAAAGCTCTTACAGGAACAACACATCAGGAGGAAAATCTCTTTTCAATAGCTGAGTTGAAGAAGGCCTCTTACCTTTCACAATGGAGACAACTTCAGTCGGCAGTGCAAGGATGTAAAGTTTAGTAGATCAAACACAAGGTCCGTCAATGCTTGGCCTTTCAAAGTGAGCCTAACTACCCTTTCTCTCAATTTATTTTCCATTTATGAGTGATCAAGCCCAGTCAGCCTTAAACACTAGATCAGGTAGCCCATAAATCATTAACCTATTGATTAATACAATACCCATTGCTGAAAATCTTTGTTTGATGTTCCGCATCCCTTAAAGAGAAAATCACAAAGAAATAATCCATTGTGTGAACAAATATCAAGGTTTCCCAAACTCATCACTAATGACTCAGTTATGGTACTATATTGTTGGAATTAAAATCCGACTCTGTGGACAAAATCAAGAAATACAATGAGCCATCAATGGCCACCTTGTACCCCAAATCCTATTTACCCAAGTCTAAAAATCCAAAAAAGTTGAAGAGACAAACTCAAAATTGTCTCCACCAACCAAATGAAGACAATGGTCTGGAATTACAGGGGACTCGCCTGTCTTAAAGCAATCAGATCTCTAAGGACCAATATTATAAATTATAATCCAAATATTATCTTTTTGTCAAAAAACATGGTACATGCAAAACACACCTTATCTATTGTAAATAGTTTTGGTTTATACCATTTTGTAAATTTTCTAATCTCGGTGAACAAAGGAGGCCTTCTGGTTGTATGACGACCGAGTATAGATATTGAACCGGTCAATATTAATATGAATGCCATCTCTATTTTAATTTACTCTGATCCCCCATATCATCCATGGCTAATAACCTTTGTTTACGCCCCTGCTCAATGGCATTTCAAAGAAAGTTTTTGGAAACACACGGTGTAATACCTGAGTCCTACTACGTAGGTCCATGCGTCATCTTAATAATTCTTTAAGTTAAAAATTTTGAGATAAATATTTTTTATTATTTTATTGTTTTATTTTAAGATGTGTATGTTTTTATTTTTATGTGAACTATTAAAATAATTCAAGGGCTTGATTTTAAGATCTTACAATATTTTTCTCTCATGCCCTCTAATTTTTATCTATTCAAGAAATGACCTAAGCTCTCTCCACCATAGGATGGATAGGTGAGGAAAATATCTCCCCACATTTAATCTCCACCGTCCATCTCCCTAGCTTATGGGATAAGTTTTGACTAAACCAATTAACTTTTTTCTCCCTTGAACCCGTAGGCTTCCTAAGCAAGCTATTGAATTCATTTTCTTTCCCCTGCACCCGTCGGTTCTAAGGCAAGCCAAGAGAGAAAATTTCTCAAGCCGTAAGTGAAGCCCCTTCATTCACACGAAAGACCCTCTCGGTTTCCTCTAGCTCGAACGATTTCCTCTTCCTTCTTCAAGCCAATTTCTTCCATTTCCCAAGCTTAAAATCCAACCAAAACTTCTACAAAGAGGACGATTTTTGAAGCCGTGAATCTCCAAATTTCCTCTCCATTTCTTATTTTTTGCTTAGGAAAGCCAAGTCAGGTAATGCTATATCCTCAAGATTTCTTGCGGATTGAAACCGTGCTAAGCAAACTCATGCCATATATTTGGGATTTTCGAATTTTCTGTGCTGGCCAATTGTTCTATGGTAGTTCTAGACTGATTTCTCTTTTGTTTCCTCTAACATTTGTTCTAATTGGGTGGTAACCGAGTAGAGGAATGATAGCTCTTATGTGTTATGCTCTGTTTTGTTTCCAGCCGTGTGTTTTTGCAAGGCACCTTGTTGTAGTCCTTCCTTGCATTTTATCAAGTTTAAGCCATGTTTTAATTATGTTAAGCATTGTCTTTATGTTTAAATTAATGAAGTTGAGGTTTATAATTTTAGACATACTTTCCTCAAGGTTTATGGCCTAAGTAAGCCACTAAGAATTTTAATTAAGCTAGTAAGCTTGTTTTGGAAATTCTGAGTTGCCGAGTGTTGTATCCATTATTTATGCTATGTTTTCAGAAAAATGTGATGCTTTTCTTAAGTTTTCTACAACTCTAGTATTGTTTATTTATGTAGTTGAGATTTTGCTTAACTGAGGGATGTTTAAAAGCATGGATGTACTAAGGCTATTAGCTGTCCAAGTGTTGTAGAATTTTTCTGCTATGCTTTCTGTTTTAGGGCTTAAACCAGCCCATTTCATACCCTTTTGTTCAGTTTCACCTTCTGTTTAATCAATGAAAAATTTTAGTATGAAAAATAATTGAAAAACAAGTGACAAAATCTACCATCTTGTGAGCATTGGCCCTTTTGTTGGATTTACTTTTCATATGATATTACAAAGTATCAAATGCCATCTTCGATGAAAATTTCAGACTTATAGCAATTCTTTGTTCCTTTCACTTTTTAAATAAATTCCTACCATTTATGCATTTCTAAATTATGATTTCCATCTACTCTTCATGTAGAAAACAATGACCTTTAAAGGGACCCCAAGCATGCTATTTACTTTCATAAATTTCTTTAAAATGTTTTGAATGAAGATTTTAATATTTGGCCTAGTGCCATGTATGGTGGATAGCTAAATGGTTTAAGGTTGAACCTTATAGATAATGCTTATTAAGTGAGAATGGATTAAAGAAAACACTTTAATTCTAAATTGGAATTAAAGTGAGCGTGTAAGGGTATTAGTTAGTAAAGCTTAAAGTAAGATGGATATTAATGTGTTTATTCCATTTCATTGAATATGAGTTTACTTTCAAGTTCAAAGGAACTCACTAGGAAAGCTCGTAGGTAAGTAGCTATGACCATACTTTTTACACCAAATTTTCTTTATAAAAGAATGTCTCTCTCTCTCTCTTTGCAAATGTTCGTATAAAGAAAGAGTAAACGAATATAATATGTATAAGCCCTTTATTGATAGCCCCTATTAAACACCCTATCGATTATAATTATGTATATGTGTATAAGGTAATGCATGCATTTATATTCTAAGTCATGAGATTTCCATACTTGCTCTCTCAATAAACTTATTGATTATTCATATATGTAGTATAGCATGAAAATGTATCTTGTTCATAAAAATGCATGTGCATCGGAGTAAGAAAGATGATGAAAATGTTTTGATTGCAAAGGAAAGTAAATGAATGTCTCATGCCTTATGCTTCAAGTGATGTTTTAAATGAGTTTTAAAATTTCTCTATGAACTGATGCTTTATATGACGTTAAGAAAGTGTTTTAAAATGTCCCTATGAACTCATGCTTTAAATGAAGCGAGGAAAGTGTTTTAAAATGTTCCTATGAACTGATGTTTTATGGATGCCATAAAAGATGATGTTTAAGCTCATGCTTTTAAATGATGTTCTTTCATGAATGAACTGTTAAATGAAAAGGACTGAAAAGAAAGGACTGACATAAATGAAGGAAAGAAAGGACTGAATGAATGTTTTAATGTATGAAAATAAGTAATGGCCACATGAATGAAAATGGTACCAAATGAATGAACAAATTACAATGCCAGGTAAGTAGTACTGGTAGTGTACCCAGTTCTGCCTCCTGACTGAAAAGGATTCCCAACCTGTGGCCATAGGCAGAATCTAGGTTCAAAGGAAGACTGCTAACCCTAACATACGAGACGTAATAGTGTGTACCGACTAAAGAAAGTGAAACATGAAAGTATAGTTATTTCTTAAAATGTTTATGCATGAAATCATAGTTATTGCCTATTTATTAAATGTTTATTCATGAAAGTATGACTTATTCCTTAAACTATTATGCATGAAAGCATTGTCAAGAATTAAAAAAATGTTTATGTATGCATGTTTTCAAAAGAAAAAGAATAGATGCCTATTATGTTCACTGTATGGTGTATTACTTATTGAGTATTCGACTCACTTTGTGTTTATATTTTAAACATCCAGAAAATGATGAAGAGCCTGGGGAGCAAGGCATTACTGTAGAGGGAGAGGCAGCCGCTTAGTGCCTTCCTTGTTGGTCCGACTTTACATGGATGATAGATTATGTTTATGGATGTTGTATGTATGGTAGGGATGAAGTCCCTTCCTAACTAGAACAATTATGTTTTTATGAGTGTATGATGGATTTTGAGAGTCTTTTATGGATGAATATTCGAATAGAATATCTATTAGGTATTCCTTTTATTAAATCAGAAATTAGAATACACGTGTGTCATGTTCATATTGATCGCATGCTATTAGAAAAAGAAATAAAGAAATAAAGAAAGCAAAAGAAAAGGGCAAGTATATACGTAGCAATTCTGCCTTCTCTGGAGCAGGGTTGCTACACATGGATTCTATAATCAAGATTTTTCTAGGACCATGGTGTTGTATTGGTGATTTCAACGACATACTTATTTAAATGATTGATATATATATATATATATCAATATATGAATGCACATCGATTGATTTAATTGGGATAATAAATGATGAGTAACATTAACTTTTTAATGATTTTAGGTTCCAATTTCTAATATATATATATTTTTTAATTTTTTAGTTGTGAGTTTAATTTGGATTTTTTTGTTTTCTAGTTTTTTTTCTTATTTTTCATTTGTATCAAAGATATATTTGTTAACTTTTTTTTTAATTTTTTTTTTATAATTTTTTATCTATCGATGGGTAACATGAACTCTTTTATGATTTTAGGTTTCCATTTCTAATATATATATATATATATATATATATATATATATATATATATTTTAATTTTTTAGTTATGAACATAATTTGGATTTTTTTGTTTTCTAGTTTTGTTTTCCTTTATTTTTCATTTTTGTCAAAGATATTCGTGTTAAATTTTTGGGTTAATTATACTTTACTCCCTTATACTTTCACTCAATTCACAATGTGCCTCTGAAACTAATAATTGCATCAAGATGAACTCTTGAACTTTCAAACATTCACAATCTCCCCATTCCGTCTACCAATAGCATTAAATCTAACGAAAATTCACAGCACGTGCTACTCATATGCATAACATTCACTGTAAAGATGTAATTTTCATTTAATTTATTATCATTAATAATATAAAATATAAAATAATATATGCTATCAATTAGTAATAAATCATAAATCATTAAATAAATTTTTTTATTAATTTATATATGGTTAATGAATATCAAATAATTTCATTGTATACATAGATTATTTATATTTGCTTGCAACTTAGGTATAAAATAATTTTATATATAGTTAATGATTAATAATTTATTATTAATTAATAGCATATATTATTTTATATTTTATATGGTCAATGATAATAAATTAAATAAAAATTATATATTTATAGTGAATTTTCATTAGATTTAACGTTATTGATAGACGGAAGGGGGATTGAGATGTTTTAAAAGTTCGAGAGTTCACTTTGATATAATTATTAGTTTCAGAAGTACATTATAAAGTGAGTAAAAATTCGAATAGATAAATCGTAATTAACGTTAACTTTTTTTTGATGTATTGAGGGGTTGGATTCTTGACAATTTTTTATTAAAGATATTACAATGCACGTGAAAAAGGTTTGTATATTTTCGTCTCCTCTGAAACGGTAATATCATTTCTCGTTAGAAAAAGTTCTTTTTATCATTTTTATATCATACGTCATATATTATATATAATTTATTCTTTTATTTTATTTTTTATTTTTATGAATGATAAATAGAAGATTTTAATTAATTTAATAAAAATAAAATAAAATAAAAATAAATATGATGTGCAAGACGAGGAAGAGGAAAACTCTATAATTACAGACTTCTGAAAGTGGAGTGGAGCAGGTGGAGGGTCCAGCTATCTTCACTCCCAAACAAACACCAAGCACTGCCTGGTAGAGTTGACCAACCCCATCGCTCTCTCTCTCTCTCACTATAAAACCTGAAGGTCCCTCTTGTGCTGGGCCCTGGCTTGAGAACTCCGCCAATCCATACTCTTTACCAAACCATATTTCTATCTCTCTTTCTCTCCATCTACAATCCTATCTAGGTATGTTTGCACTGATTTTTTCTTTGTTGTTGCAGTACTACGTTTTATTGTCTTTTTTGTGGATCGCATGTTTTTTTTTTTTTTTTGGCCTTTTACAGATACAGGTTTCACATATGATGTTCGTACGTTTTTCGGTTTATGTACATAGTAATGATAAAGTTTCTATTGCATCAGTGTCATACGTTGTTCTAGTTGTCATGATTGATCTTTTGACGTAGTTTTAACACCTCGACATATGCAAAGCACTCGAAGCACAACTTCTCTTAAGGTTATCATGTGCAACAGATTCTGATCCCATAACCAGCAAGCACATAGATATATATGGTGGACCGATTTATATCTGTATGCAGAAGTCATGCCAATCTAATACATAAAGGTTATGGGGCTTCTTTTTGGTTTGTCTCGTTATTGATATTAGAGCACTAGCATTGGTTTCTCTATATGCATATGGATATGATTTTGCATATCAAGAAAAACTCCTACATTGGATTATGCATTTTTGAGCCAAATAATAAAAGAATATTATTATTTATTTTTTTCCTAATTTTTTTTTTATATTTTGCAATTAGCACTACTGCAAATTCTATCATTTAGCACCCACAAGAATTTTTTTTCCTAAAATTCTATCCTTTGGGGGGGGGGGGGGGGGGGGGGGGGGGGGGGGGGGGGGGGGTAATAAAACATTTGGAGAGTGAACGGTGCATCTTCAAATTTTTAGAAATAATATTCATAACTATACAAATTCTTGGATATGCATAATCCAATGTAGTCCAATATAAGGTCATATCATGCAAATATGTAAATGCATATGCAGACGTATAATCTAATGCTAGTAGGCCTCAATTTGGTTTGGGAGACTTATCTCATCTCATATAATTATTACAACTTTCCTAAACTTCCATACAAAATGTAATAAACAATTTAAAATTTTCAAATCCCAAAACAAAAATAATATTAAAAATTATATTCTAATAATATTTTATTCAATTTTTAAATTTTATCTTATCTGTGTAACCAAATGAGACCTAAGCCGCTTCATTCTAGTATGGCAAGAATTGACTTGAACTCTCAAGTCCCAACCTCTTAGCCCAAAGGTTAAAATCTTCTGATGCCTTTCACTACAGATCTTTCAATATTGCACCATTGTTATGTTGTGCACTGATAAATCTGGTGCCATGTTGATGATAAAAAGATGCATCATAAAGAAGACAGGTCAAAATATTTCAATTGAGAGACAGGCGTTGCTTTGGTATAAGGGTTTGATTGTAATGCTAATGTTGATCTACCTGTTTTCCAGAATAGACTGATTACCGCACAACCTCACCTTAGTAAATGCAATGAATACATTTTCATTCTCTGTTTTGGATGGTATCTTTTATCTGCTTATTTTAGACCACATTACGTGTACACAAATACGCATACATGTTTTGTGTTAATAAACAACACACTTCTGTTCTTAAATCCATAATGTGCCTGCATCACATTTAACAATGAGTAAGTGCATTTGAACTTCGTTTCTTGAATCCATGATGTGCCTGCATCACATTTAACAATGAGTAAGTGCATTTGAACTTATATCAGACTGCAACAAAAGGATTCTGGCAATACTACCTCTTGCCAACTGATATAAGTAATTTGCATATTTGTAAAATCTACAAAATTGCTTATATTTTTCAAGCTATCCTTGTGATACTTTTCTGCATCTTATTAGAGATGAGTGATAAGGCACATGAAATTGAAGCTCGAGAAAGTCATCCTCAACGTTCAGTTCCCCGATTGAATGAGAGGATCCTTTCATCTCTGTCAAGGAGATCAGTTGCTGCACATCCTTGGCATGATCTTGAGATTGGTATAGATAAACCCACAATATTCAGTCTTCATATGAACTTAAACTTAAAGATGCTAATCCTGTTCTACATAATCTGTCTGCAGGACCTGGAGCGCCTCATATCTTCAACTGTGTATGTTTAATATAAATTGGTCTACATACCCTTTGAGCCAAATTTGTTGGTGAAGAGATATAAATAATGAGCCTTGAATTTCATCAATATTATTTTTGTCTGCATTAATTGTAGTGCGTCCAATAATGATGCAAATCCTCCCTCCCTCCCCCCCCCCCCCCCTCTCTCTCTCTCAATATAAATATATATATATATATTTTATACTTACAATATATATATATGAGGAAAGTAAGACATACTAGAAGACATGAACGTGAAAATTTTTATTTTCCTTCTTTTGGAATTGCAATATGCTAAAAGGATGTTCGAAGAGAAATTTCTTCCGTGCAGTTAGGATAAGCATCGCATGAGTACACAATCAAACCAAAGCACAAGAACAACCACCATGCCACATACAACTAGAAGCATTGTCTTATTAAAGATGTTTCCTTAAATCTCAAACTCTGTCCCGGATTGCAAATATGGCTTCTCAAATATCAGTATCTTACAGTTTGCTCTTCTTCATGGTTATTCTGATGCAATCCAACCCAGCAACATTCCTTTTTATTCCAGTGAGTAAACATCAGGGCTGCAAACTAATTTGTGAAAACCACTCACTAGAGCTTTTCTTTCAAATTATTCCTAAATTCAATTAAATTCCATTTCCCAAATGCCAACTTTTCGCAGCCTTCTCAAATTTCCAGTATATTCTCTTCACAGCAAAAATTTTCAACTTGCAAATGGAGTTTAGTTTTCTTCATGAAAATTCTCCAAAGTATCTCTTCGTTGAATTTCTGATTGGAATGGTACAGGTTGTTGAGATCACTAAGGGAAGTAAGGTGAAATATGAGCTTGACAAGAAAACCGGACTAATTAAGGTATGGACCCATTCATACTCTAAAAGTAGAAAGTTTTAGTGCTAGTCTGAAAAGCATGTTCTTTCAGCCTTTTATTGAAGCATACTTGACTATAAAAGGTAGGTTCACTTCAGAATGCTTCAAGTCCAATCCAGTAAAAATGCCAACCATCAACTGCAGGCAGTATCCACCCTCTGGTGCACAATTACTATAATAAGGGTGGGTGGATTCAGCTGGATGGTGACTGTAAAATATTTGAAAGGGTTCTTGAGTTGTACTTCTATTACAGGAGAATCTCAGTCCTTGCAATTTTGCATGTGCTTTGCGTAGATATTAACATCAGATTGTTCTTAATGTTGGAATAAATTTGCTCAGGTTGATCGGGTTTTATATTCGTCAGTAGTCTATCCTCATAACTATGGTTTCATTCCTCGCACATTGTGTGAAGACAATGATCCAATGGATGTTTTAGTTCTTATGCAGGTAATTCATTGTTGTTTCATATTTATTTTTTTTCAATGCACAAATCTTATTTCTCGTCTCTTTTGAGTGGTGATGAACAAATGCGAAAGTGACATGTCTTGGATAATTTTGAAATTGGTAAATTCTTGACAAGTCCTCATTGAGTTTACAAAATAATAATTATTTATGCAACGTTTGAATACGATCTATATATTTGCAGAGCTCCCTGAATATAAGCGGTAAATTTCTTTCCCCTGCTTACCCAGCAGTCGGTTTCTGCACAAGGTTTTCCTTCCTCTTCAAAAAACATTCGTTCTCCTATAATCCAAAACTATCTGTAAGTGTGGCCCTTAAGACCACCTTCCAAAGTGAAACAATGGAAGCGTTTCAAGTCATAGCTATGCAAAATAAAAAAGTACAGTTCTCTCTAGGGTTTTTCTTGTGTCCTCTTCTTCCACCCAAAATGTGTTATCTGTGAGGCATTTTTGTTTGGCATTGGATCTGTCAACTCCTCATTTTTCTTTGAAGTCTCACGGTGGATAGTCTCGGCTCTATTTCATCCATAGGGGTTTCAGATTATTTGTTGGGATTTCAGCTCCATTGGTACGTTTCTAAGTGTCTCACTCTAAGGCTGGAACATTTGTTAATATTTATCAATCTTGTTTACTTGCAAAAAAGTTCCTGATTATGTCTTTTTACCTGTCAAAATAAATTCATGATTGTTTCAGAAGTTTCTAGAACATCTGGAATATATAGTTATAAGTGCACATTACTTATTTCAGTTTTGAATTTTTTAAAAATCTTTGCCCCACATCCTTCTCAATAGTTCAACAATAATAAAGGTACCAGAAGTACTGAATTGCCTCCATGAATACCATATGCTTTTGATCTATTCGGAGATCTTGGTGTGTGCATGTTTGAGCTTGATGTTGACATGACTGCTCACAAATCCTAACTAAGTCTGTGACTTAATAGGAGCCCGTCCTTCCTGGTTGCTTTCTCCGAGCCAGAGCCATAGGACTTATGCCTATGATTGACCAGGTACATTTCCAATGCGGTAAAAAACAGAACGTTTGCTTTTTATTTTTTGATTTGGTAATAACTACTCTGAGCATTCACTCCAGGGAGAGAAAGATGATAAGATCATTGCAGTGTGTGCTGATGATCCAGAGTATAAGCACTATACTGACATCAAAGAACTTGCCCCTCATCGCCTTTCTGAGATCCGCCGCTTCTTTGAAGACTGTATCCTTTTCCAAGTGTTACATCTGAAATTTATTGACGTACCATAGATTCTTGACTTTATTTGAGGATCATGAATAATGTGAGAGGTTTCTTGACATAATTAACAGACAAGAAAAATGAGAACAAGGAGGTTGCAGTCAATGATTTTTTACCTTCAACAACTGCTGTTGAAGCCATCCAGTACTCAATGTAAGTCTTATCTCTGTGAACAACAGTTTTTTTTTTTTTTTTTTTTTTTTTGCCCATATCTAATATTAGAACTCGCTCGGAAGGCGAGATTATGCACTTAAGATGTAGACATAATTAAACTGAGCCAATCATATAAAGCATCTCCTGCAATTTTCTCTTCTTAGTGCTAACTCCACCTACTGAAGTTGTAAAAAACATTGAGTTCGGACTTCTTTGGGATTCCACCCCATAAAAAAATTTCCACTTACTGATGTTTGCATGCCATATTGATGCAAGGGACCTTTATGCTGAGTACATTATGCACACCCTGAGGCGATAGACACGAGGCTATATAGTAGTGTCCAATACAAGAATGAATTTTATCAATTATTCTGAAGATGTTATGAGAAACTCCTTTTCTTATGTATCGTAAATTTGGATATTTTTAAATGTTTGGTTATAAATTATATACTTGTTTATTGGGTCGCTTAATGGAAATTGAAAATGCTTAGATTTGCTTTGAATGATGACTTATGGTAGTGTTTGGCTGTCGAGAAAGCTCTCCTGTAGAACATTTCTCAATAGAATAAAAGGTGAGAAAAGGAAATGGGTGATTACCTGTTAAAAATGCATAATGAAATTTGAGAACAATGTTTACTCATTGAAAAATTAGTACTAAACAAATAATGCAAAAATGTTATTTTCTGCTTTCATTTATCATCATGCTGAATAATCCCTTTCCGATTTATGTTCAGTAGTCCTGTTCAAGATGTTAGACCCTTTAAAGTCTTGAATAACTTGAAGTGCTTAATATGTTTCATTAGATCCTTTTAATTTTCATGTAAGCACAAAAGGCCTCCTTACCATGTTTAAAGATGGTTTTCATGGACAAATTTGAATCCACTGTCCTTACAGTTAGTGGCGGAGCCACATGGAGACCAGAGGTGGCCATGGCCCCAGGCCTTCCAAAAGAAAAAGGAAAGAACATTTTTATTTTCAAATTGAAAAAAAAAAAAAGAATAAAAAAAAAAAAATTTTTTTCCTCAGAGAAATTCTATTTGCAGTTTTGAGTGGAGAACTACGTGTACGATTCCATTGATGAATGGAGGTAAAAGGAAAAAAAAATCATTTTAAAAAGGATATTATTGTAATTTTAATTTTTTTTTAAACATAATTATATGAGTTGCATGAAAAATGGGGACTGGATATAAACTAACTCTTATAATAATTAGAAAAGTCTCTTGAATTTCTTAAATCTCTTTAAATATTTTTAAAAAATGAAAGCTCTTCTTCTATCAAAATAAGGAAAAAAAAAAAAAAAATTGGCCAACAAAATAAATTAGAGTTAATAAAAACTTTCAACCCATGCCTCAAGACTAGCACCTAGCTCTACCTTTACCTTTTAAACCTAGTCATAAACAGAGCATCTAATACACTTACAACTTCAGCAATTATAGTCCCATCAAACCGATTGCTATCGAGCTGACTGCAATATATATATATATATATAAAAGAAAAAGAAATTGAAAGCATTAAGAGACTTGACAAGAGAGTAGTACTTAACAGATTCGTCTGTTTCAGATATAATAGCACTTAATGATGTGATAAACATAAATAGATTTAGGTTGCAAGAAGTTAGAAAGCATACTGTATCCGTAATCTAGGCTGCATTTTGGAGAACTCTGGTGAATATAAGTTGTTACTATCAAGAAGAGGGTCATTGATATCATAGATTGTACTGACAAATGACTATGAAATAAAAGAATTAATATGACCAATTACTAATTTACAAGTGAAGGAGCCTTAATTGGTAATCTGGATATAGTACTTCAGGTGGGATTTGCCCACTAATTAATGAATTGTTGTTCATGTGGCTGCTTTCATTGTATAATTGATTTCAAACAATATAGCATAAAACACACACTTACAAGTGCATTGCTTTGTTTGACTTTGAAAAATGAGTCCTATGTGATTCTGGTCAATTTGTATTTTGTTCCAGTTTTGAAGATAAACTAGCTCTTTAGGTAAGAACCAGCTGTTAATTGGTTTCCATTTAGATGCCTCGAAACATGGATATAATATAAGAGAATTGCTACGTACAACCGGCGTGTGCAACCTGCATGTAACCGCCTAACGTCATCTGTCAGAAATTAAAAAAAGAAATTTGAGAAGTCAACTAAAATGTGCGAGGGAAGAGATCTGAGAAGTCAAAGAAGCTCAACGTTCATCTTTCATTATCTATTGGAAGAAAAAAGCCGAAGAAGCGTATGAGAAATTGACTGACAAACGCACATAGAATCTAACCCACTCTTTGCAGTCAATTCCTTGTAACTGCCTAACACACATTTTCTTTATGTCTGCAATGTCTTCATTGCTACAGTAAGTTGAGTTTGATGTTTAGTTTTTTTGGTTAGATAGAAGTTGAATTTTGTTTCTGCATAAGTTCGTAGAAACGAACTCTGTCATCTTAAGTTTGATCAGTATTTCTCTTCTTGTTGTTCTCTTTGTATATCTATTTTGGTTCTTTTATTTTATTCTTCCCATTATAAAGTTTAACCCTTTTTGTTTTGGGATCAAAATATAAAGGGATTTTAAACTCTATCAGGTTGTTTTTGGATTCGCAAGGATGATTCAGGTGTTCATGATATTCAATACGTATATACGTGTACATAAGCATCCATCGTCTTCTCAGCAATCCTTGTCTTTTGAAAATGATTTGTTTTTCTGCATAGAATCTAACCCAATAGACTGAAAGTCGCACCCATGGCTGAAAAGAAGTCGATTGAAACACATTTCTAATAATCCAAAAATTAAGAATTGAGGGGTGATTCAGAAAATAGATAGTTTTTGGTTTAGGTTTAATGTTGCATCACTTCTCTTCTTCTCCATTATGGCAGATGAAACCATTGAAAATGCTACAAAAAATAGGCCAAAGCCTATCTGCTGTAAAGGGGCAATTCCAAAGTCGTGCCCCATGAATTTTCTGGCAAAAGGGACAAAAAAAGTGTCATAGACAGGGACTAGAAAGATGAGCCTTATATAGGGGATGGATTGAAGTGAAGTTGGTGGAATGTTGAAGGATTTTGTTAGTCTTGTATCTATTGCACTTCCTTGTTGGACTGAGAATGTTTCGAGTTGGGCTAAAATGGTATTGAAAACGATGGTGCATGCAAAGATTGGAACAATTGAGATCAAAATCTTCACTTCCTGCACTTGAGTAACCGTGCACAATCTCCATCGGCTTTCTTCTATATGAGCCCCATTGTGGATTTCGATGCAAACTTTGTCCAAGAGCCTGATATTTTTGCGTGTGGTCATTACAATAGATAAAATTACAAAGAGAGAAGAAACAAAATAGAGAGAAAGAGGGAGAAAAAATTAAAAATTTTATTAAATAGGGCGCTGGTTGTGCACCGATTGCACCAGGCAGTTGCAACAAGTATTTTTGATAATATAAATGGATCTAAAGAAAAAGTAAATGTGTTGCAGTTCTACAATATCAAAGTTCAAACCCTTGTTATGGAGGATTAAATTTAAGAAGATTTAGGCCTAGTTTGGTTTCACAAACCTTTAAAACATCTCATCACATCCCATTTCAACATCCAAACACCAATTTCAAATTTTTAACTTTTTTATCTAATCATTACAACTTTTCCAAATTTTCAAACAAAACACAAAAACAAATTCTATTTTTTCAAATAAAAAAATTATATTAAAAAATGATATTATAACATTCTTTTAACTTTATAAATTTTTTATTCAACTTTTTCTCTCTTATTTTTCAAAACTCTATAAAAATCTTAAGTCAAACTATTTTCCTACTATTTACAAATTATCTCATTATTATTCACATATTTCTCATCTCATCTGTATAACCAAACGAGACTTTTGAAACCCACCAAACCCATTAGGCCCAAACCTACAAGCCCATATAAGGATGAACAAGCCAAGTATCGTCCTTGCCAAACCCATATAACACATAAAAAAGAGCTCACATATGTTATACCTGAAACTTACTTGCACTACAGTTCTAGTTGCAAGCACTAGTCTAGTTCTACTCCAACTACAAGTTACGCATTCATACTCCAACCACAACTCCTAGGGCAACTATGACTCTAAATCACATTCAAACACTCCACTAAACCCACAACACTAGGATTACCACACCCCTTGGGCTCTACACCCTCCAAACTCTAGTTATAGACCCCATATGAGGACTACCTAGTACCTACTATTAGATAAACCCTAGGTAAGGCCCCTCCAAGGCTATGAAATTCTCTTATATTTTGTGGTAAAACAAAAAACCCTAGGATTCCATATGGGATACACAATTTGATGCCTTCGGTTCAGTTTAAAGATTGGAGAAACACACGATTAGTTAAATTTGCACAAAGATCGAAGTGACTATGATCATGTTCTTCTACACATCATGTTATGGTAAACTATAAACTCTCTTTTCAAATATATATATATATATATATATGTGTAGTAAATGTTTTTATAGGTATATATATGTATAAGCCCATGTAAGGATGAACAAGCCAAGTATCAACCTTGCCAAGCCCATATAGCCCATAAAAAATAGCTCACATATGTTATACATGAAACTTACTTGCACTACAGTTCTAGTTGCAAGCACAAGTCTAGTTCTACTCCAACTACAAGTCACGCATTCCTACTCCAACCACAACTCCTAGGGCAACTATGACTCCAAATCACATTCAAACACTCCACTAAACCCACAATACTAGGATTACCACACCCCTTGGACTCTACACCCTCTAAGCTCTAGTTATAGATCCTATATGAGAGCCTACCTATCATTAGATGAGCCCCAAGGCCCCTCCAAGACCATGAAATTCGCTTATATTTTGTGGTAAAACCAAAAGCCCTAGGATACCTTACGGGACACACACTTTGATGCCCTCGGTTCAGTTTAAAGATTGGAGAAACACACGATTAGCTAAAATTGCACAAGGACTGGAGTAAGTGACTATGATCATGTTCTTCTACACATCGTGTTATAGTAAACTATAAACTCTCTTTTCAAATACATATATACATATATATATATATATGTAGTAAATGTTTTTAAAGGTATATATATATATATATATATATATATATATATATATATAAGCCCATAATTGATAGCCACTTTTCATGAACCCTACTTATGATGAAAGATGTTTTATGATTTAGAACTTTGTGACTGATGTGTGACTGAATATTATGTAGTATGACTATCTATTTTTTTTTTAAATGAAAGGTAAGACAAGGTAAAAGAAAATGAATGGTATGAATACATGTGTATGATGAGGTTAATGAACTGGCCATATGAGATTGATGAAAATATAATGAGGTTGGGATGGATGGTAATGTCGGAATGCATCACTGACGGTGCACCTAATTGTAACACTCCATTCCCTTGGGGTTATGAATAAAATCATTTTTAGAAATCTATGGAAATCGTTGTGCTACTAATCTTGACTTAAAAATTTTTCTTCTTAACGAAGTGCTAGATACAAAAGAATCCATAAATAAATAAAATCAATCTTTATTTATTAAACCTAAAGAGAGTCTACAAAAGCACTTTATTAAAATACTTAAAACCTAAAAGAGAGTCTATGAAAGCACTTTATTAAAATCAATAACGTCTCATGTGCTTATTAAGAATAACTTATTAAACTGAAATCATGGAACTAAGTATGTCATAAACTATCTAGGCATTTGCCCTGTTTCCCTTGGCCAAGTCCGGTCCTGCAGTTCAAGCCTCATAAAAATCATCACTTCCGGCAGATAAAACATAAAAGCATACAAAAATGAGTCAAATGCGCAATAAGCAATACATCATACAGTAAACATAATATTAACATAGGGTTTCTTGGAAAACATGCATACTCATATAAGTAAATAACATGAACATGATCTATGCATAAAATGCCTTAACTTGTCATAGGTCGATACCCACTGTTGACCCCCTTGAGTTAGGGATAGTGAATCTTAGTAGATTCTGATTCAATCCGTGACCGTAGGTTATGGAATTCATACACAAAGCATTGAATGAAACGAAAAGCTTGGATTTAAATTTTCAGAGCCAACAAAGGAATTTCAGGGGATGAACTAAATGTGGTGGTACTTTGGTCATATACTTGACAGCTGATGTTTGTTATTTCATTACGTTTGGGATAAGCCTCTAATACTTTTATTGGATTGTCAATGTTGCATCAGACATTTATTTATTGTCTTTAAATTGATGTTTTTGTTATTATCATTGAATCCAATCTACTTTATTTGTTAATTGGTTTAACCAAAGAAGTATTATTGTTTATTGGATGTTATAAATGCTCTTCGTCCTTCATGTTTTTCTTCAAGATTTTTATAGAGAAGGGATTCTTTAGCAAATTGAGAGAGCTAAGCATGATGCAACTAGCATTTTTGAAACTTACCTCCAAGACAACCTTGTGGATAGCTTTGCTTGGACTTAGCAAGGTCACTAATACTTAGAATTTGTGCATAGGCTTAGTAGTATTGTTGGATATTCCATTAGATTTTATTTTGGTGGTATAGCCTTTTGTCTTTTAGTTTTTTCCAATATTTGATTAAGATTTCTAATAATTTTAGGTTTTATTTGTAACTATGATACCCCTCCTTTACAAATTAGCAAATAAAAATTTAAAGCATTTTTGTTCATAAAGTTGGAAAGAAATTCAAGTGACTGCTCCAATGGAATAAAACTTAAAACCGGGTTAGTTTCCAAAAAATTCATCTAAATGGGAACAAACCTGAAATGGGCTTCACATTGGGGCAAGTTGACCCAAAAAATCTTATCAAATGAGGGAGTAAGCCCAAGATGGGCCCGCAAAGGGGACAAACCTAGATGGGTCCAAAATTTCCCATTGATACCATGGAGGAATAATGAGTAGGGTTGGGCAAAATCTTCGCCAGCTTCGACTTCAGCCGACGGCAGCTTCGATTTCTACTCCGACAAAGTCGGAGTTGTAACACCCCGTATTTCAGTGTATTTTTACTGAAGGATTATTTTTGATTGTTCAAAAATTTATCCTCTTATTTTATAATTGGTTGGATTTTTAGTAAGTTTATTTCTATGATTTTAATTTGGTGAAAATTATTTTTATGTGCTTTCCAAATATTTATTTATTGTTATGCATTTAAATTACTTTTAATATTTAAATTAATTATTGTGGGATTTAATTATTTCAATTTGACTTTACCATTACGTTTAAATTATTTTGTTTAACTTGTGGTTTTAAAATCATCTCCGTTTGATCATTTTTGTGACCCAAGTTATGAGGATTGGACCTCATTTCTTTTCCCTCCATTTTTCTTTCCTTCCTTTTTCTTTTCTTTCTTTTCTTTTTTCTTCTTTATTTTTCTCCTTCCCGCGCCCAACTCCCTCTCCCTCCCTCTCTCTCCGTCCATTCTTCCTCTCCCCCAGCCCGCCACCGTCGCGCCGCCGTGCGCGACACCGCCCGGCCGACTAGCTCCCCCTCCCTCCGGCGACCTCAACCCCAAAATCCCAGCCTCTACCTCGCCGCCGTTAACCACCACCAGCTCTTCAAAGCCGCGGGCCACTTCCACGCCAGCGCCGCCGTGAGCCAGCGGTGGCCTTCACCGCCCACCCCATTGTGTTCCCCTGTCGCTGGCGACCTCACCCCACCAACCTCACCTCCATTCGCGCCACCGTTAACCACCAGTAGCCCTTCAAGCCGCGACGTCACTTTCGCTCCAGCGCCGCCGTCGCGCCACCTCCGGCCACCATCTTCACACCACATCATCCTCGACCTCTTGGCAACCCATTGGACCCAACCTTAGCTTCGATCCGCCACCGGTGAAGCTCCACCATCTACATTTTTGATTTGGGTATTTTGATCTTCTATCGCCCATTCCGCCGCCACCCACGGCAAACCACCACCACCATTGGCTTCACCGACCTCCCTAGGCCCTACCCTACCATTTTTGGGTCTTCGTTTGTCTTCGTTGAAAAGTGGGTATCTGTGACCCACGACCACAGTGTATTTTACACTGTAGTGTTGCTCAGACATCACCACTTGCAACTTCGTGATCCTTCGAAAATTGTTATATTGCACTGTAAGTATTTTCCTTAAAGAACTTTCGTGATTTAAATATATTTTTGCACTAACACATATTATCTGTGAATTGGTTTGTTTTGCCGGACTGAGTCCGAGGAGTTTCGGGGGTCGGATGGATTGTGGACGGAGTTGTGTGTTTGTTTGCATTGTGAATTGTGGTTGTTGGTTGTTGGTTATGGCTTGTTCATGTACATCGCATATTGCATGCATGATCATGTTTGTAAAGAAAACTGAGTTTTCGCATGATTGCATACATGTTCACGTATTTATTGGAATTGGATTCTCATGTGAGTAAAAGTAAAAGAGATTGTAGGGATGGTGGTAAGCAGGGATGGTGGTTGTGTCCCGCCTGTGATTCCCGCCTACAGTACTCTGTTAAGTATGTGTAAAGGAACTGTAGGGATGGTGGTAAGCAGGGATGGTGGTAGAGTCCCACCTGCGATTCCCGCCTACGGTGCACGCGATAGGGATGGTGGTAAGCAGAGATGGTGGTTGTGTCCCGCCTGTGATTCCCGCCTACGGTGCACGCGGTAGGGATGGTGGTAAGCAGGGACGGTGGTAGAGTCCCGCCTGTGATTCCCGCCTACAGTGTCCGATAAATGGATTGTTTGTGTGAATCATTTTATGGGAAAATGTTTTACGGATATTTTGGGCCAAAATGGGATTTTTGGCGTGTGTTGGAAATAATCATTTTTCTGGGAAAAAATGGTATTTTATGGCTAAATGTATTTTGCTATATTGTTGGTTGCATTAATGTATTTTTATCCCGAGAGTTGTTTGGTTTATACTTACCTGTGGTACCATTTCATGGTATCGCGGATTTTGATGCAGATGATGATGACGAGCCTTAGTTTGGCTCCCTCGGAGGAGTGATCTGGGATTGCTCCTGTTTAGTGAGTTATGTTTTTATCAATTTATGTATTTACCTTTTGTATTATATTTGGGATGACTGTATATTTTTAAAGATAAATTGTGTTGAATATTTGTATTTAAATTTCTGGTACTTAGTTGACTTATTTATATTATCCGCTGCGACTTTTATTGTGCACCTTTGCATGTTGCACACACACTTGAGCACATTTCGTTGGGATGCGTGACCGTGTTGTCACCATCCTGACGTCACGATTCTCTTGTTTTTTGTACGTGGGAGTCGGGGCGTCACAGGAGTAATAAGAATTCAAAGTTGAAATCAAAATTTCTTAGAAAAATATTATCGGAGTTGGAGTCCAAATCAGAGTTGATATTGGCTTCGAATTCCAAACTTCGAACTCCGACTGCTATCTCTACTATTTGTTAGATATCTCTACTGTCTCTTTGTTCAGAACTTCCATTTCTTTGTCAGGTTGCTTTCTTACTATTCTCTTGACAAAGAAATAAAAGTTTGTATTTTCTATTAGCTCATTACGACTTACGAGGTTGCTTTTTAATTGCTATACATTTAAGATAAAAAGCAGCCTCCTCACAATCACGTATTTTTTAATTGCTTTTTATATGAAGTTCTGAACCATCATAAATTGTCCTCCTTAAGCACTCTTATTGGATTAGCCAAAATTAAAGGACATTTTTTATGAATGTAAGAGAAATTTGACTTTTGACTATTCCATTCACATAAATCTCCACATTAGAATAGTTATTTTTTTATATAATAATAAAATAATATAAGATGAATTTGATTTTGGTTATTCACATCAAATCTCGACATTAGATTATACATTTATTCATTATATAGAAATGAATAACTAATAATTTCAAAAATATTTAATTTTTTAATTATTAATATATTTTATTTTATCATATTTTACTATTCTACCTATTATATAGTAATTAATAATCATATTCTTATTAAATTAATATATCACTAGCTCAAATTAATATATCAATTGTGATAAAATATGTGATAGAAAGAAAGGGAGAGAGAAATAATTAATAAAATATGTATTTGATGTATGTACAGTAACCTTCAAATTTGGAAAAACTTTTGAAAGTCATTGTAGCTAAATTTCAAATATTTGAAATTTGACTAATCCAATGTGAGCATATTTTGCTCTCTAATAGCTAAATACTCATTGGATTTAGCTTTTAGCTAATCCAATGAGAGTGCTCTTAACAACTTTATTTTTCATGCTTTCACTGCTTTGGTTTCAAATCACTGTCTTTTTGTTCTTTATTTTTTATTTTTGGTTTTGGGGTGGGTGTACCATGTACATGTCTAGTTATATAGGCTTATGGACAATGTTAGCTTTGAGGTTCCAGTCTGACCGTTCTTTCCTTTTCATCAATGGCTTAACCTTTTTCATTTTGAAATGGTACAGTGTATATAAAAACTAGTTTTGGAAGATCACCTGATATATCATAAAAGCGGAAAAGGAAATGAGAGGAGACTCGGTATTGGAGCAGTTGAGACGGACGACGAAGAACTGCCATGATTGAAGAGGACTTGGAATTGCCACCATTCGATGCCGACTTTCTCTCTCCCTCTCTCTCTCTCTCTCACGCTCCAACTCTGACTCCAACAACTCCGATTGGAGTCGGAGTCCGCTCCTGAACAGAGTAGAAGTCAGAGCCTAACTTTGGGTTTTTCGACTCCGTTGGAGTCGAAGTCCAGCCCTAATAATGAGGCCCGATCAAGTGCCTTTTACTATTTTGAAAGGGACAATGCTAGTGTTATTGAAAAAGGTGACCTATACATTACATCGATAGTATGAATGACACTTTTCTCTCTCTTTTTTTTTTAGAAAAAATATTTTTTAAACCCCTTTAAAAATTTTGAAAATAAAAAAACACAAACTTATTTAAAAAAATTTCCTTCACCATTAAGTAAAAAAATAAAAATAAAATCGGTAGCTTCTCTCAGTGGGAGAAGCATTTTCCTTTTAAAAGTAAGTACACGTGGATGGGCAAAATAAAATAAAAAATCAAAAGACACTATAATTCTCTCTCAAAGAAGACATAAAAAAAAAAGAAAGAAAATAAGCTCTAAGAGAAGTCCTGTCACCTTGAGAATTTAGAGTACAAAAGGAACGTACTGCATGTTGTGAGAAAACGATGACAAACAAGCAAAAGCAAACACAAGCAAATCAATCACACGATACAAAACTAACGTGATTCAACAACGTGACTACGTCAACAGACTTGCAGAAGATTTTCATATATTGAGAAATCACAAAAATATTTTGGGGCAAAATCACATTGTTCATAACACTCAAGGCATGCTAAATTTTTCATTGAATACATATTTATAGTGTCATATGACGGAAATCCTAATTTTTACTTTTCAGCATTATTTGCTCAAGTGGAGTGTTGAGTACGCCTCGAGCGAGATCACTGTCCGATATTCGCTTGAGCTACCTGTCGAGCAAGACTTGAGCGAACTCTCTCCTTGAATTTCGCTTGAGCCACCTGTTGCGCGAATGTCGAGTTAACTTTCTGCTTGACGCTTTTTTCTGACCTTAAATAGTGCCAAAAAGTTTCCTTGAGGGCGTTGACCCTGGACCCCCACAAGTATTGGCTCAAGCCGAAGTGAACATGGCCCAAGCCTCCTTGAAAATCCGCCAAAAAGCCATAATGCATCATTGTCGAGTCGGGTCATCAAATCGAGTCGACACACCAATAAACTAGGCTCCACAAATTGAACAATCTCCCACTTGGAGACTGGTTACAGCCAAAACATCACCATCGCCTCCCAAACATAAAATCCTCCACCTCTGCAAGTCACAAACCTTGTCTTGAAGTTAGAAGGCCAACTAAAGTTGTGCACAATTGATGGGCACCAACATGGACCTAGTCTTAAAGATCCTTTGCAAGTTCCAGATGAGCCAATTAAAAGATCAAGTGCTAAAAAGATCAAGGAAACCATGCAATGATTGGTGCAATCCACTTGTGATGAAGCTAGCAAGAGCCCAACACACAAGATGAGCTTTAAAGAAGAAGAATCAGTTTTGATCCATTTGATACAAGCTGTGGAAGACATGATTTGGAGTTCTTGTTTGGGCCTATTGTTATTGAAGGCTTTCAATTTGTTTAAATCATTTAAAGGATTTATTTTATTAGTTTAGAATAATTAGACTTGAGGATGCTTGGCCCACATATATCAAGAGAAGTTTTTAAGGGTAGTTTAGGGATTGTTTTAATTTTCAGCTAGTGTTTCTTTTGGGAAGGCTTTGCATTTCGCCCAAGGGTATTTTGGGAGCAAGGGGGCTTTATTTTGGCCTAGGGTTTATTTTGTTTAAGGGAAGGGATATATAATTTATTGTAGCCACGACACTGTTCAATCGTTTTATGAAATTTGATGAATTTATTCATTGTGAGTTGAGTTTATCTCCTCTTGTTCTTGAATGAACTTTTGAACTTATCAAGGGCAAATCACAACATTTGTGGCGTTCTTCCTTATAATTTAGGTTCTTGAGACAGGTTCATCAACGGGTCTAGGTTTTCATATAATCTAGATTCTTGAAATGAGTTCTTCAACGGGTCTAAATTTCTCATTGGCTTGATTTTAGCTTTCTTGGGTGAGTTTTCAAACTGATTGTAGGTCCAAGGGATTCCATTCCCACGGGTTCATATCAACCACCTCAATTCCTCATGTACAATGCTCTCAGTCAACACATTTGCAAGGCACCTCTCAACTCCCACTGCCCTAGGAATATTTGGTCTCATACTGACCCTAGAACACATTAGAGAACCTGTAGCTAAGGTCCCCATCTCTAATCTAAAGACTGATCCCACCTCCTATTGCTAACCTGTTTTGTCTTTAGTCAACATGCCCATTTCTTATGCAGTCTCTCCTTCCTCCCTGGAAGTCCAGTCAGCTTCTTCTTAGCTAACTCCCACTTGCTCGATCTCCCGTCTTGCAAGATTTTACCTTTGTATCGTAGTTCACCACCTTCAGTCAACATGATATAATTCAAGGTGGGTGACTATTGTGAAGGTTTGGTCATCCTGACAACTCTGCGAGCACCAACTGTAAGTGTAGACGTCCCTGGAAAATCAGATGCTCTGTCCTCGTCTTTCACACCTCTGCTCCGCACCGTGGTCTTAGGAGATTTCCCTAGGTTTACATGAGGAACAACAAAACTTACTTGATTTTGCTTCCCCATCTGATTCTCGCGACCAAGCCTGCTTTGACGCAACTCTATATTTTCCTGTACATCATTGGACTCTGATGTTAAATACAAAATATTAGTTCTCTTACTACGTGCCAAGACCAGCACACCCTTTCTGACCTTCCACGCTCTTCCAATAAATGCTATTGTATGATCGTTGTTGTCAAGCTGTCCTACAGAGATCAAGCTTTTCTTTAGATCTGGAATGTGTTTGACTTTATGCAAAGTCCACACGCTTTTGTTTAGGAGTGCGATGTGCACATCGCCCACTTCCACTACATCTAGTGCCTCTCCATCAGCCGTGTACATCTTTCCAAAATCACCAGCAATATAGTTCTACATGATCTCTCAATGTGAGATGCTATGAAACGAAGCCCCTGAATCCAACACCTAATCATCAACTGGACTATGCATTGCAAGAAATAGAGCATCTTGTATTTCTTTAGCCATCACATTCATAGCGTCATCCTTAGTCTGATTTTGATTCTGATAACGACAGTCTCTTTTGATGTTGCCTGGCTTGCCACAATTCCAGCAAGTGATCTGTTGCCCAGATCTCAACTTGCTTCTGCCTCTATTCCTGAAACTTGGCCTGTCGTGTCCCCTACACCGATTGTCAACGCTCAGGGCTAAACCTGAACACGAGGTCTCACCAAAATCTTTATTGCACGCCTCTTTAGTAAGGATTAGATCTCGAATGTCGTCATATTTCAATTTCATCTTCCTAGTAGAATTATTCAAAACCATTCTCATGGTCTCCCAACTATTCAGCAATGATGCTAACATGATTAATGCTTGAATCTCATCATCAAACTCAATTTCTACAGACGACAATTGGTTTGTGATAGTGTTAAACTCATTCAAGTTTTGGGCAATAGACATACATTCTGCCATCTTCAGGTTGAACAACCTCTTCATTAGGCCCGCCTTGTTATTTGCTGACTGTTGCATATATATCAGACAAAGCCGTCATGAGATTCATTGTGGTCTTCTCCTTAATAATATTGTGTGCAACCAATCTTGACAGTATCAACCGAATAACCCCTAGAACATGTCGATCTAGCAAGTTCTAATTAGCATCGTCCATGTTCTCTGGCTTCTTCTCTTACAGTGGAAGATGAAGTTTCTTCCATAGAGGTAGTTCTCTATATGCATTCTCTAGTACTAAAAATCAGTGCTATCAAACTTCTCGATCCTAGGTGCTTTCACTTCATTTCCAACCATCGTTCTCCCTTTAGATCCAAACTTTAGCTTTTGATACTAGTTGTTGTAAGAAAATGATGACAAACAAGTAACAACAAACACAAGCAAATTAATCACACGACACAAATTTAACGTGGTTCGGCAACGTGCCTACCTCCATAGAGCTTCATAGGATTTTATTAAATTGTGGAATCACAAAATATACTTTCAGGGCGAAATCACACTATTCAGGACACTCACATAGCGTGCTAAATTGTTCATTAAATACATATTTATAGTGTCACATGATGTAAATCTTAATTTTCACTTTTCTGCATTATTTGCTAGAGCGAAGTGTCGAGCGTGCTTCGAGCAAGATCTCTATCCGATATTCGCTCAAGCTACCTATCGAGCGAGACTCGAATCAAATTTCTGCCTAAGCATTGCTCAAGACATCTGTTATGCAAACGTTGAGCGAACTTTCTATTTGGCACTTTTCTAATTGCAATCAATGGCAAAAATTTTCCCTAGACCCCCACAAGTATTAGTCCAAGCTGAAGCAAACATGGCCCAAACCTCCTTGAAAATCTGCCAAAAGACCATAATGCATCCGTGTCGGGTCAGTTCACCAAATCAGGCCGACACACCAACAACCCAGGCTCCACAAACCCAACATTGCATACTCCCATAATGGCACCCCCCCTCCCCCCGCATTTGGATTTCGACTGCCTGGTGCTGATGAATCAACCCCATACTCATCCTTTCTAATGTTTTCAGTTTGTCTAGTAAGAAAAGAAAGGAAACAATCATGGTTTGATAACAGTATTTCGTATGTAAAGAACGCGATTCAGCTTTGTCTCCTAAACCAATGAAAAACCATGAGGGAAGCTTGCTTGGCATTGCGGGTTTTGGTTTTTTTGGGAGGCAGAATGTTCATGATGGGATTCGTATCATCAAAGAGCAAAAGGAGGATGTATAACAGATGGTTTGTGACTTCCTAGTAACAAATTTCTGCCTCCAAATTTTGCCATGCCTTTTGTTACCCAAAAAGGATTAGCAGACCTGAGTTGACTCTATCCTTCCACCGTTGGGAAAGCTAGCTTTTCTTCCCTATAGAAAGAGAATCAGCCAAGAAAAAGGAAGGACCAGAACAATCACCTCAAGAAAAACAGAGAAAACACTTTTGAGTCTCCTGCAAATCCCTGAAAAATAATATACAAGGCTCCTCAACCTATACAATGAAAAAGAGAGCAAGAAAACCTCTATGCCTTCGCTTCAAAAGCACACCGCTGAAAGCATCACTTATACTAGTGTATAAAGGTTTCATCACATCACAATAACATGCCTGTTTTTCTTGAACCGTATTTTTTTGGGGGCAGGGAGTAAAGTTTAGCATCACATCCCGTACACCACCACCTCCCGAATAATAACCAGGAATAAAAATAAACCAAACAGTAGTTTGGCCAGATATACCAAGGGAGGACTAGATACGTGGCTTTGCTGAGATGCCTCTACGAAAATGAAATAACCCTTCCGATCACTCTCAGCTGAATCCAATGTTGTTGACTTGTCACTCTTCTTTGTATTGGTGCATTGAGCCATTTTCTGCTCTTTGTCAGAGTCCATAATGGATGTTTCCTTCTGAGGCAGACTAGTTGTAATACTGTCTCTTAAAGCATCTTTGGCCTGCAATAGGAGAACAGATAGATTTGAAGCGAAATAACATACAGATATCATGAAACATACATTTTGCTTCAATTTAAGAACATCTCAGCAGAGACAGGCTTTTCTTTCACTTTGTCTATGCTGCAACTCGAGGCTATATTTGGTCAAGAGAAACTGTGAGGATGTTAATTTTTTGAGATGTATTGTTTACTGGGTTTTGTGAAAAGAGATGGAACAATATAAATATATTTGTTTTAAATATGTTTTGTATTGGGGTTTATCAAAGTGGATAGGGAGGGCTGAAAAGTTGTTTGAATATTATTTTTTTATTCTAGTTTTTGTTTTGGTCTTTATAAAAGTTGTTTTGGTTTTTGCATTTTTTAGTTTCCACCAAAATCGAGACAAACGGTTTGGATGAAAAGTTCGAAAAGTTGAAAAGTTGAAATTGAAATTTTTTTGAGCTTGAAAGATGTTTGGATTGAAGTTGAATTTTTTATTTTTTTGAAAAATGGCCTTGATTCTCTCACCTTGTCATGGGATACTATTCTGTGCGAATTGTTATACTGCAATTGGACTCTTCTATGTGCAACTCTTTGTCCTGCAGACTGGCGCAATCTATGCTGATGTTGAGGTGTGGAGGTTCTTACTTTTGCAGGAGATTTTGGCCTGACTCTCGAAATGCGATTGATTGAAGGACGAAGTATGTTCACGAGATCATCATGATGAAAGATGCTTCTTCTGCTTCTATACTGGTCATGGTTAGCCGAGGACGAACTTACTGTTCCAGATTGCAGTTTTAACGCTTGATGCCAGACTTCTTGCGGACTAACATGCTCATTAAACAAGCTTGAAGTTCCCATCAAACGGTCATGCTGGAATATACAGACACAAAGTGCTAGTTAATTTTCCCAATATCTGGAACCATGAGGTCTAAAATTAGAAGTTTTGAAAGCCACCAGTGAAAGAAATGCAGCCAAGTATGAGGTCATTAATGAATGCAAAATGCCTACAGAGCTGAAAATTTTTATTTCATCATGACATCAAACAAGAAACTATAGGAAATATCCCCAAAAGCGTTTACTAATATGCCATGCATACTGTTTCAATGATACTGGTAATATTCTCCTATAGAGATAAGATTTGTGGTTCATCAGTAATTAGAGATTACCGGTGCTTGGGCATTGTCAGTGTCTGTGTCACTGCTTGGTCCACCACATAAGTACACCTTTTGTAATGACTCAGGTGACCTGATGTCACGGAAGTGCCTTATTTCTTCCTGGGAGTTTTCATCTGGGTCAACAATAACTGAATTCAAGAACTCTGTGGTATCCTCTTCCTGTTCATCTCTGTCAGACTGAAATTGAATCCAATTGAATTCATTGTTACGGCTGTTGGGAGATACAGGCTCGATGAAAGGGGATCCTTGTGTATTGGATACTGTCAACTCAAACTCAAAATCCTTTTGCTGAAAAGTTGGCTGAAACATTGGTACCAGGTTGAATGGTTCCAGGTCTGCTTCTAGCTGAATATATACGTTAAGTAAGAATAAGAATCATAAGCAAATACATATAAGTTCCAAATATGCTTCTCATGGTCCCCATGTTAAATTTGATAGGGAAATCTATATACAACATGCTCCTTACCTCAAAAATTGAATCATCTGGAGCTTGACTTTCAAAATCAGATGCAGGATAGCTGCTTGCTTCAACTTCATCACAAGTTGAGACATCAGTCCTCACGTCATGTTTTTTCATTAAGCGACAGAGAACAAAGTCCTTCTACGCACATTGGAGAACAAATCAAATTACTTCGTGGTGGTAAATAACAGGAGCTCAATAAAGGCAAAAGACAATAAAGTGTGAATCATTAAAATCAGAAGCATAGCTTAAGGTCTTCTAATCACATCAATGACTATTTAGGTTGAATCAATAGGCATCTATTTGTACAGATTTACTTTTTCGTTTTAAGAGAAGTTTAGTTGTTACAAATTATAAAAAAATTCACAATCTCTTGTGAAAAATAAGGATGAAAAAAAAGTAATTTGAGAACAACTTGGCAAAGAAGCTCTTGAACTCTAGAATTTTCCCAAAATCAAGTGCAGGAATATGATCGGTAAATAGAAAAAATCGTCGTCTTGAAGTAAGGAAACTCTGTAATAAATTAATAGAGCATATTTCTAATTGCATACATGTGCACAGGACACAGCTCTGCCAGCAAAACGAATTGGGGTAGTTCCTATAAAAAAAAAAAAATTGGGGTAGTTTATTATTACTATATTCTCCTTTGCCGATCACACACACAACACCTAAAGCAAAGATCTAAGGCTTTCTTTTTTTCTTTTTTCTTTTTCGGTGGGTAGGGTAATATATTAAATTGAAAAAACTATCCATCATTATTAGTCAATTGAGGCACAATTCTAATACACAGTTACTCTAAGAGCAGATCAGACAGCCTTACTCTAAGGGCAGATGCTAAGGCATGATTAATGAGTCATTTAAAGCGCAAGTTCGAGGACACAATTACTTGAGGGCGGATCAGACTGCCTCACTCTTTAGTATAAAGGGTGCAGGCTAGATGGAGAGTAGCAGAACACGAGGGCCTGAAGATTATAGACAACATAAACCATAACGTTCCTACATAGTCCCAGCACATCAAAATATGTAAAAAAGAAAAAAGGAATGTATGTTTACCCTCATCTTAATACAGCTCAAGAATTCAACAAAAACCTTCATCTCTTCATGTACGCAAGAAAGAGAGGCAGCAATTAGTGAAAAACTTAAAAGTGCATGAAATGGCTACCAACCTCGTGAGGAAGAGTGCTAGTTGAGTGATACTCGTGAATGACCCAGTCGGTCCCAACCCCATTAGGCACACGACCTCTGTGGAACACCAAAGTCTTCTTTTTACCAATCACCTTGTTGGTGCGTTTGGCCTTGATTTTCCTATCGTTACCGGTGGCTTTCCAATACCCGGATTTGGTCGCCCTGTTCGTCCGGTGACTGCTCGAGTACTTCAATTCTCGGCGACAGAAAAAGAACCATTCTTGATCATCTGACTTGATCACCGAAAGCCCTGCACAAACATGAACAAGACCTTTGATTACAGAAGCTCCAACCAGTATGCAAGTACTGTACTAGCAATTTTGAATCGAACGAAATCAAGATATTTGAAGGACCAGTTGCTTGGAAACTGAATAGACACTATCTGTTGTTGATCTTAGCGAGAAAAAGGGATGCAGGATACGTACTGGGTAAGTCGGAAGGCTCCCACTTGCAGATATCGACTTCAGCAATGACACGGACTTCGGAATCCTTACCGAGCCTTTTGAGCCTGAGATAATGGTCGACGAGCTCTTCATCGGTCGGGTGGAATCTGTATCCCACAATTGATTCCATTATTGTGCTCGCCAACTCTTTTAACTTCCAAATTTTTAATACAAAAAAAAAAAAAAAATTATGAAAGGAAATAGAGAACCCAGAGAAAGACGAGAAAGGATCAAAGACAGCAATTGTAACAGAATAGAGAAAGAAGTATATATAGCTTTGATTTATGTCTAGTTCTAGAGCTAGTGTTTTTCTTTTTTTTTTTCAATAATTTTTTAATATCTTTTAATAATTAAGTAAAAAATAAATAAATATTCAATTTTACTAAAAGTCATTTTTTTAATTATTAAATAAAAAAATAAAATAATTAAAATAATTGAACAATAACTTTAGCGCTCTTTATATTTTTTACAACTCTTCTTAATTTATTTTATCTTATCTTATCTAATCATTATAATTTTTTTAAATTCTTATATAAAATAAAATAAATAATTTAATATTCTCAGATGTTAAAAAATAAAATAAATAATTTAATTTTTTAAATTTTAAAATAAAAATAATATTAAAAATATATATTTTATTTAATTTTTAATTTTAATCTCAACTTATTTTATATTAAAAAGTCGAATAATAATTTTAAATAATTCGAATAACATTTTCTTTAATTTTACGCATTCCAATGACTTGACTTGAGACAGGTCAATGGATCATGGCCTTTAGCTTACTTAAGAAGCTACTCTGCAGCTTCAGGTGAATGCGAGTTTTGGATTGGCCATTAATATGTCGTGGAAAATTAAAAAATAGGTTTATATTTGAAAAAAAAAAAAAATCTTGTTAGGCACGTGTGTATTAAAAAATAGCTGTGATAAGTTAAAATAATTTTAGATAAGTTAATAAAATATTATTTTTTAATATTATTATTATTTTAAAATTTAAAAAAATTAAATTATTTATTATATTTTGTATGAAAATTTAAAAAATTTATAATTATAAGATGAAATAAATTGATAAGAATTTTAAATATAAACAGGACCGAGATAGTTATATTAAGAATTAACAAATAATATGTTGTGGAAAATCTTTTGAGTTTGGTAAAAATATTTATTATTATTATTATTATTATTATTATTATTATTATTATTGCAGCAATAATAAAATTAAAATATGTTGAAAAATGTTCTCTTTAGCATCAAACATTGTTTTGCTTTTGAGTTTATCACGGAAACTTCAAGAAGTGGGACATGAACTTGCTAGCCATGTTTTGCCGACCCCACCATCTCATATTCACTCGTTTTGGTTTCATTGCCTTATCCATCAAGAAAGGTTGAGAGTGCGTTTAGATGTTGAAGTAAATTAAATTGAGTTGAGTTGATAAAATATTATTAAAATATTATTTATTATTATTATTATTATTATTATTATTATTTTAAGATTTAAAAAAATTAAATTATTTATTATATTTTGTATTGAAATTTGAAAAAATTATAATAATAAATTGAGATAAGTTGTATTTCTAAACGAAGCGTGAAAGAGTGGGGTTTCAATCACATTTTGGACATTTCCTTTTGTTGGTCGATTGTGTTCCCCACTTTCATATGCTCCTATGTACTAATAAATATTTTAAAGGGAACGTGATACATATTATAACTATAAAAATATTTTATAAAAATAAATTTATAATTTGAAGTAGTTTCGTATGATCCATTCTATCTATTTTACAACAAAACTAATTTTACAATGTGATATACCACACTACACCACGTCAATTTATGAATTTATTTTTATAAATTTTTATTTTATAGCTAAAATATTTCTTTATTTCAAAACCATCGATTCTCGCTGTGGGCAAGTCCACAGGCGATCGGGGATCCTTTCCACAAAAGTTTTTGATACACATGATCTGGCTGCGTTTGGATGTTGAACTGAGTTGAGTTGAGTTGAGATGATAAAATATTGTTAGAATATTATTATTATTTTGAGATTTGAAAAAATTAAATTATTTATTATATTTTGTGTTAGAATTTAAAAAAGTTGTAATGATAAGTTGAAATGAGTTTATGTTCCAAACGAAGCCAGTGGCATTAGATGATAAGTTTATAAATGAAATATAATAAATAATCTTTAATTATCTAATGATACATCATAAGATGATGAGATGATGATAGAAATTGAGATGATGAGCAGTATTACTACGAGACTATACAAGCCGTGGAGTTAGTTTAGGACCTCCAGAGGCCCCCTAGGAGGTAGTTCACTATAGTTTTTAGTTTTTTATTATAATATATTTTGTTTTGATTTTAACTTTTTACTCCCTGTTCTTTCTTTTTAATTTTTTAATCTTTTTATTTTATGTATTTTATGTTTTAAATATTTATTAATATTTTTATGGTTTCTTATTTTTCATTTTCTTAGAGTTTTTGCATTTTTTTTAAAGTAACTTTGTCTTGTTTGAATATATTTTATAATGGATAATTCTAGGATGACTCGTAAATATGCCCCGTAGTGTGATTGTACTTTTTTTTTCTTTTTCTTTCAAATATTTTTTAAACATTTTTGAAAATTTTTAAAAAAATTAAAAAATTATTTTTCTTTTTTCTTTCAAACATTTTTTAAAAATATTTAAGCATTTTTAAAAAAATAAAAAAATTCACAAACTCAATAGTAGTCACTTCCTTGACACTAAATTAAATAAATAAAATACACGATGGGGGCATATTTGGTGGGTACATTTGGAGTCATCCAAGCATTTCTCTTTTATAATTCTTTAAATTTTTCAATAAAGAGTAAATCGCTAAAATTAAAAACTCAGGATGCTTTTCACAAACCGGTAAAAACTCAAGGATTAACTTTGTATTAAACCTAGCTTAAATAATATCAGAATCTCAAATTCAATAAGTGCATAAAGGGGAAAAACTCTATCTTGTGGAAAATAAATACTAATTTGGAAAACTAATCACAAACTCATCACACATTATACTTTGGAGACAACTTATTAGAAAAGTTGGTTTATTTATGATATGTTTTTATGCTGAGAGAGCTTTGTGTTAAGGGTGTAAAGTAAATAATTAAATCTAGCTCTTTCCATCGTTTTATAATTCTTGGGTGAAAGTTGGATAAATCAAATGACAAGAAAATGGTATGATATTTGGATGAATAATTCTTCTCATCAGTTACTATTCACTACTTTCACACCTTACACCTTATGTTAAAAAAAAAAAAATTATCAAATATAAAATGTGAGAGTGAATAGTGATTGATATATAATAAAATACTATTTGGATATATTGTGCTCTGTTCAATTATCACTTAATTTCTATAAGAGTAGGAGTGTAATATATCTAGCATCACTTGTTTTTTTTCTATTTTATTTAAAAAAAAAAACAAAAAAAAAGAGTTCACCACAAGTTGGGACTATACAAGCCTTGGAGGTAGTTTAGGAGGCCTCCTAGAAAGTAATCTCATTTCATCTCATCGTTATAACTTTTTAAAATTCTCACATAAAATATAATAAACAATTAATTTTTTTCAAATTCTAAAATAATAATAATATTAAAATATAATATTCTAATAATATTTTATTCAACTCTCAACTAATTTTATCTAATCTCATCTCACTATCCAAATTGCACCCAAATTTACATGCCTCAACTTTATATTGAAACATAGACCTTGGACCAAGAAACAGTAATGCCTGATCATAGCTAGGAGTTAACCGAAGATGAGCATAAGAAGAATCTACTTAATTGCAAAGTAAGTTGCAAGTAAGTTGAGGGAGCTTTCATGTTGGTATTAATTTATTTGGCAGTTAACCAAAGTAACTTGCATACCTGACCCCAAATATCTTACTAGACTTTAATTTGTGTTATGATTTATGAGGAATATCATTAGCAGCAGCTGCTCACAACTTAGATCTCATGACAACGTCTCAGAACCACCTTGAAGTACGTAGTTCTTTATGTTTGTTTGGCAGTCCCCAAACCTGCATAGACAATTATATTAAATACATGAATAATAAATATCTCAATCCATAGCAGCATGCAGCCCTATGATCAACTCAACATAATCTCAAGCAATTCACGAGAGGTAGAGTCAAGAGTCCGAGGAAAAACATAATCTCGATTATTATAAGGTGGATGCCACACAAAGCCATCGATCCTTATGTTAATCGAGAGAATTAAAGACAAGATTATATGGATGATCATAGTATTCATGCAGCTATTATATACCATAATTTCATGATCTTACACATGATCTAAAGGACGGCTGGCCTGCTAAGAGTACTGCTGCCTACGACAATGGCTACTACTGGACATGAGCTAGCAGGATCCGGTTGTTTGTTTCGGGTTTATGAAATAAGGGGTTGATGCCTTTTAATTAAGCCGTGAAGATGGAGCAGCTGCGCTTCGTTTCGTCTTCGTGGAAGCTGCCTCGGTTGGTAAAGTTCAAAGACTACTGCACAGAGAGAGAGAGAGAGAGAGAGAGAGAGAGGGAGAGGGAGAGGGAGATTAGCGGTGGTCAGGACAATTGGTAGGCACCACGTGGACCCGACAAGGAATTAAAACAAAACTTTTTTTACAAATCAATAACTGTTCATATCATATATTCTATACCTCTCTTTCATAACAGAAATGTTTTGGATTTTGAATTCGAGACCCAAATAGTATCCCGAATGAAGGTTTTTTTTTTAATATTTTATATTTTTTACTTAATGATTAAGAAAATATTTTTAATAATGTTGAAAATTTTTTATTTTTTTAAAAGTTTATGATGATTAAAAAAATACATGAAAAAAGAAAATAAAAAAGAAAAAACTAAAATACACTATTCGGAACACAATTTCGGTGATTATAGCACCGCTTTTTTCATAAGATGTGAATTGTTTTTTCATAGAACGTGGGTGTTTCTCATTGGGTTAATAATGATTGATGAGAAGAATTTTTATTTATGCATATTTTGCCCACTTTAATCCAATCAAGCGCATTAGCATTTGTTTAGAAAAGATTTTAGACAAAATTTAAAAACATCAGGTTAGATTAATCATATATATATGTGAGCTTTATATCTACTTTTTTTATGCATCTATTTAATTATATGGTTTTGAAATACTTATATTTTTATTTTCATAATTTTCTAAAGAGTGAAGCAGAGAAGTTACCATTTGGGTAATTATCGGGAGGCAAAGAAAATAAGATATAAAAACAACGTTCATGGCTGTGGATCACAGTTCCATTCAAAGAAAATAAGGCAAAATTTGTTTTTATTTATCTCTAATTCTGTCAGCATTGAAGTGTAAATTAATATATACATGCATAACATAGACAATATGCATTTGCGTACTTGTACATATATGTGCACGTACTCATGTTAGCATGCCAAACTATAATATCTGAAAAAATTATAAAATATATAAGAAATAAAAATTAATATTTTAGTAGTATAAATAAGAATTAAAAGGTATATAATTTATATATATAAGTTAGCCAGAGTAAAAAATATATCCACCTTTAGTCAAATTTGCCTACTAGAGTTGATAATTTCCATTAGATTATAGAGCTTTAACATTCATCATCCAAACACACTACATATCACACTTTTTTTTTAATTATTCTTTAACTTATTGAATTCTTCTATTCATCATCCATATAACACATATTTGGTAAGAGAAAAAAATAAAAAATAAAAAATGTGGTGTGTGGAGATGATAAATTGAAATTTTCTAGATTATATAAAATAAATGTGAAAATTATTTATGCTACAGTGATCCATCTTTTACATTTAGATAAGAACTGTTCTTAAATATTAATTTGTAAATGTTTTTCATTGTTTCTTAAATCTTTCTCTTTTTCTCTCAATTCCTATATATTTTAGAATTAAGGGCCAATATTAACTGCATGCATGCCCAATTCAAACTAAACATTGTCACTGAAAATAATTTGTTAATCAATTCAAATAGAGACGAATTAATTAGCAGACGTTATATATCACTATAAGAAATCAGACTTTTTCTAACGATTTTAAGATTGTCGCAAAAAAAAATCGTCATAAATAGTCTTTATTTGCAGCAATTTTCAAGTCGCTGCTTAATTCCAGCACGAAATTTGAAAATCCTTGTGGGAATTTACTATTTATTTTATTGCGGAGATTTTTAGTTGTCACAATAAAATATTCTTTACTGTAGCGGCATTTTCCATTCGTCGAATTTAGAAATCGCCGTAATATATACTATTTGCGGCAAAAGTTGTTGCCGTAAAAGTCATCTGAACCGCTTAGTAGTGGTGAATTAAAAGTGCCGGAAACGATAATTAAATTTAAACCGTGCACGTCTTTCCCCCTCAATTTAATTTCTTCCAGCCGTCTTCCCCTCCCCTCTCTCCCCAATCCCTCTTCTCCCTCAAGTCTCCACTGCGGACAGCCCGTTGCCAGCGACCCCACCAAGCCATCGCCACCCCTTTATTTCACCTCCTCGTCTCAATACATTTCCCCCAGTTCCTGTGAAACATCATCACCTCCTTTGACAAGAAATCTCATTTCCCCTTCCCTTGCTGGAACTCGCAGTGCCTATATCGGTGATTTCTTTTTCATCTGAAAACATACTCCAGTGAAGGGACCCGACGAAGGCCACAACCATCATCTCTCTAGTGGAAACGATGGCTAGCTGTAGGTAATTTCATTTCCACCACTGCGCGGTTTAGGGTTTCTTCAATGACCATATGAAAATTGTTGGGGATTGAGGGGTGGTACCCTTAATCTAGTCTATTCAAAACCTTTATTTCAATTTATTTGATTTGTGCAAGAGTTGAGTTGGCCGAAGGGCTCTGTATTCAGGTGCGATGACCACGGTATTCTGGCGTCGATTTCCCTCTCAACGCTGAACGACGTCCATTGGCTTCCAATTTGAAGTGAATGCATTCCTCTTCTGAACGCTCGGATCCCCAATCAAAGTAAGTATTTCTTGCACAAATGCTCTTTATCATTTTTCAGTCTCTCGGGGATGGAGAGGCCATTTTTCTGATCTTTGCCATATTATATAGGGGAATCTGATTTTCAAACCGAGATTATGTATGTAACTTCCTTTTTCAGAATCATGCAGTATTGGAACTGGTTGTAGATCCATAGGATCAATCAATTAAGGTTATGCATCTGGGATATATACAAATCATTGGTCATGTACATGATGCATGATGCATGTTCATATATATCATATATATATATATATATATATATATATATATGAACATGATTCATGTTTTAATTTTATGTTCTTTTTATCAGCTGGGTAGTGAGTTTTGACGGGTAAAAGCATGTGTTTTTCAACTTTTTTTTTTTTAGTTTCATATTAGTACTTTGGTTTCAATGTAGATTGAGAGTGGAATTTACTAATAGATATATTTATTGATTTGTTGGAATCAATGTCGTTTTATATCTTCTTGTGACATTCTCTCTATTTGGCATGAATCATAAGGCATTTGCCAGTTGCCAAGACTACCTTTTTCTGATCTAATATATTTTCATGCCTGTTAATTTATAACGATACTAGGGCATGTGGGGACTCAAACTCAAAGCAGAATTTAGTCCAATGAATGAGTTAAAGGCAAGGAAAACAAAGCCAATATATGTTAAATATTGATTCTGCATATCACTTAAAACTCCCATGCTGTAAGAAACTAAAGACTACATCAAGCCGTGCATCCCATTCGAATATTAGAAGAGCTTCCACCCATGATATTTACTAGAATTTTTAGTTTATTTCTCTGTTTTTTTTTAACAATAAGGTTCATGCCTTCAGATGCTCTACATGTCTTTAACATCTATTTTATATTTCAAATGAGTAAAACTTATAAAAAAAATATAAAAGAAAAGAATTCCCTCTCACTTTCAGCATTCCAGTTCCTATTTTTTTTTTTTTTTTTTATATATAATTAGTTGATCTTAACTGTTTCTTTGGCATAAGTTGCTAATTCCCTCCCCCATTTTGCATGGATTCTCTCTCCTTTTCCTTTTGGTATCCTTATCCATGTCTCATCTTATCGGCTGACTCCAAGCACTATATACATATATATATATATATATATATATATATGGGGATATAGTTCATTTATTCACTCATTAATTAATTGCCTATATTTATGGCGTGAAGAATTAATTGAGTAGAAATGTGAAATCTGAAGGATGGTACATTTGATTCGTACTGATCTGTCATGTTTATCAGGACATCTGATTTGAAAGGATCAAGTATTGGATTCCCTCATTTGTAGGATCTGAAAATAGTGTGAGGGTGAGAATATATGAAGCTTTGCACAGCAGTTGCCATTGCTCATCTCAGCAGCTTGATTTGGATTCAACATATTCATTGTGGTTAGTATTAACAATTATAAAATCACTTCAATTTATCTCTCATTAATTCACGGGTAACAATTGTAAATTAGACAAAAATGTTTCCCAGTAAGCTTGTGAAACTTAAAATGGCCCAAATCCTTCGAATTGAAATCTGTAATTGGTAATATTGACATGGAATGGAAAGTTCAACCAAAAAATACATTGGTTTCCCACTATGTTCAACTATTTGTGGCAAATAGTGTTCTTTTTGCTTAAATTTTGTATTTTCTTTTCAATTATAGATGCATCCAACTTACACCAACTTCAATCTTAAGCTGCTACTTGTATGTGGTCTTCTATATACTTGATTCAAAACAAGTACACTTGGTTAGAGTTCGTTTTGGTTGCTTAGAGCTGGTTTTGGTTGAAATTTGACTTCACTTGGTACTTCTCATGTCACCTCTTGAGGTTGAGATGGAGGGATAGAATAAAGGAAGAGAAAATGAAAAATAAGAGGTTGAAATGTTAAGAGAACAAAGAATTAAATCTACTGATTTATTGCTGAATTATTTCCTATGCTGTAGAATGAATTTATTTTCTGCTTTGCTTTTGTTTGGGCTCAATTATCTAGCTACTGACCAACTTTAATCATGGACATATGAGGGGATTCAATAGTGGAGTCTTACGTAAGAAGAAATGAAGAAATTCTGAGGAGACCATAAGCAAACAGTAAGAGAATTCACCATAGATTCTAACATTGAGTTGTGTAGATCTTTCTGTTTTCTTACTATTAGGAATACCAAATGACCTTAAAATCTCAATATGTGACATTAGAAAAACCTTCATAGAAATCACAAAAACTATAGTGAAGTCTATCGAAAAAGGAGGAAGCTCGAAGGTTAGAGAAACAACTTAAACTAGTTCAAGTTTGAGCTGAAAAAAACAAACTGTCATCTATTATTACTATGTTTCTGGTTTGAGTTAGTTGCTGCAAATCAGTCCCATTAATGGCTTGGTGCTTTTATGGAGTTACAGAATCATTTGGAATTACTTGTCTTAGTTTGACACATAATGTAACAAGTTAACTTCTGATTTCATAAAGTTTCATGCTCAAAATTTTGAACAAAATGGATATATGCCTCTTCACTTACTAGGATTGTATAGAAGTGTGAATACAAAGATTTTATATGATCTCAGCTATCGGTTCTGCCTATTTGTGGTTATGCAATGTGATTGTTGGCAAGCCAAGAAAATAAAATCTACAAAAAGTGAACTAAGTTACATTAATTTTGTTCTCAATTGGCAAATTTTATTTAGCATTCTTGTGATACTCTTCAATCCTTGCAGGGTGCTCCTGCAAATGTGTTTTTTTAGAGTATTTTGTTGTTAAGCTCAATGATCTTGCTCAACTAAGTTTTTTCCCTTTCAACAAGTTTGAGATTAGTTTTGGTGCAATTTTTAGTGTAGTTACTATAGATTTTGGGTTCTTTATTTAAGTTACCATAGACTTAGGATCTTTTTTGAGTATGTAAAAAGAATATTAGTGCAATCCATAGTGTAAGGTAAAATTGTGAAGCCTGCAAAACTTGGATGTGTATAATATTTTTTCTGTATTCTGTTTTGTGCATTTTTGTTTTATTTTTTGAAACACCTTTTCCGGCAAGTAAAATTTACTGGAAATAATTTTTTCATAGCATGAAGATATTTTCGATGACATAAAATCGCCGAAAATAGTTTTTTGTGGCGAAACTTACTCGTTGGAAATACTTAACGACGATGATAATTTAAAATCGCTGGAAAAAATAATGAGTTATTTGCGGCGATTTATTAACTTTTTGTGACGATACATATCGCCGGAAATAACTTTTCTCGGTGATTTAATGGTAAACGGGAAGGCCATTTTCGTCAATTTTTTGGACAGACATTTGCAACAGACTAAAATCGCCAGTAATAGTACTTTTTGTGACGATTTTTGCCTATCGCTGAAATTGATCAAAAGCGGCTTTAGGATTTCGTCGAACCTGCAACGGTTTATAAATCACCGAAAATGATCAAATGCAGCGATTGTTATGGGTATTTGCGACGAGAGCACAAACATGAAATAAAGATTGATGGAGCTTGCAAAACAAATTAATTATGTTTGCAAAATTTCTTTAATTCCATATCTTGAATTTGTCTAGAATATAGACGGCTGACGGCCTACCAAGTCTCAAGAGTTGTTGAATGCCAATGAGTTTTCATTTCGATTTGAAAAACTCTACTTGCAGTTGGGGTTGGGAACCCCAGCTTACCCATCCCTCCACGTGCACAATAATGAAACGGTGCGTTGAAACACCCCCATAGACGAAACACAAAACACCCTTATGAAAAAGAGAATACAGTGAGAGAAAACTAACTTGAGGGAGGGACCGAGACTTAGAAAGAGAGTGAGAGTTTTACCAAGAGAACAACCGAGAAGGGTGGAGATACCCTTTGATGGTGGCTCACGGAGGCACGAGCTCTTTATAGTGGGGGGGGGGGGGGAGGGGAAGGTTAGGTTTCATGATATTGACCAATGATGGAGAGAAGAGGAGGAGAGGTGGCAATTTGGGGGTCTTATCGAGAGAGGCAAAGAGCTAGTGGTTAGAGCAGGAGTCGTTGGGGATAAAGACTGCGGGATGGAGGATATGCGGCGGCACAACATGTCATGGAGCAACCGAGAGGGTGGTGGAGGATTGGGCTTCCGTGGTGGTTGGCAGAATGCTCTGTTTCGGAGTAGAAAAATAGAGTATGTTTCAATCGATTGTGGCGTGGAGTAATGGCGAGAGGTGGAGGCCCTAGGCGGTGGTTGGTGGTTCTTGGTACAGGGTGGCAATGACAAGGAGGAGCTTGGGCAGTACTTGGTGGTCTTGTCCGGTTCTCCTCTAATGAAGGTTGACGTGTGCGTGGGTTGCTTCTCGTTTCTGGATATGGAGGACCCAGGCCGTGGGGGGGCTGGGCAATGGACGAAGTGAAGGGCTGGGCGTGGCTGTTGCGGTGTGGAGAAGGCTCGGAAGGTGGTGGTGAAAAGCTGTGGTGCACGGTGGGGCTTATAAAGGATGATTCCTTGAATCAAGCTGAGCATCAGGCATGAAACACTATTGTAACAGTTAGAAAATCATAAAGGATTTATGACTCTATTTGACTCGATAACCAACAGAAATTTCAGCCACAATTTTAGTCTTCTTACTTAGAATAGAACATGTATACTTATCTGTGTATCAATTAGTGTGTGAATATACAACTGTTTTGTGAGCAACAAAGATTTTATCCATATTCAATCTTCATTAGGGCTTTGGGCTCACGATTTGGCTATTTCACAAGGGTGGTGCTTCCAGCGCTAGGGTGGTGCAGTGGTTTCTTCGTTGGGTTGACAAATGAGGGAGGAGCATGCGGTTATGGTTGCTAGGTAGGGAGAATGAGACGACGTGGGGGAGTGCTCGTCGTCGAGCTTGTAGACGGCACCAGTGGGTTTCATTTCATTTCCCTCTCATTTTATGTTTTTTTTTTTAATATGTTACCACGTCTGCCGATTCCTCCAAAGGTACCCAACCCTGTGTACCTGTAGCAGAACTGTTTGGATTTTTTTTCGTTTCAGCCAGAGTTATGACTTAATTCCATTATTTTTTACAAGCAAATTTAAATAAAAATATCATGACATGATGGTATGTAAATTGAAAATAGTTGGAGCAAGACAAATCCTTATGCAATCTGGCTTTAGTAATTAAAGGAGATCAAGCAAATTAAAGTGCAATAAATAAAAATGAGCTTAACCATGATCAAGAGGCCGGAACTTAAAGGCTGTTCTAGCTAGGACTCGTCATCGCACGTAATTAGGTGTAGTATCTGCCAAATTTTTAGATAGTGTTAGTGCATTAATTTATATTATAATAATGTTAAATGCATGATTTGGTCCCTTCAATATATTCTGATAAGCTGTGTTTGGAATATCAACTCAACTCATTTCAATTCAACTCAAATCAATCATTGACGAGACCATTACTCTTTTAATTTTCTATTAAAAAGTTAAACACATCTCAACCTATTTCATACATTTCAAACTACTTTGACTTGACTTATTTCTTCAAACTCTAACAACCAAAATATCAAGATTTGGCACCATGAATTTGAGACTAAGATACTGAAAAGTTATATTTTTCACCCCCTTTTAAGTCCTCAAACAAGAATTCTAATATCCATGCACCAACAATTTTACCATGAATGTGAACCTATTAATTTTATTTAGAAGAAAAGAATAATGAAACTCAAAAAGGGATCAAAACTTGCATACCTGACCCCAAATATCTTACTAGACTTTAATTTGTGTTATGATTTATGAGGAAATCTCATTAGCAGCAGCTCACAACTACTTAGATCTCGATCATGACAACGTCTCAGAACCACCTTGACGTACGTAGTTCTTTATGTTTGTTTGGCAGTCCCCAAAGCTGCATAGAGCAATTATATTAAATAGATGAATAGTAAATATCTCAATCCATAGCAACATGCAGCCCTATGATCAATTCAACATAATCTCAAGCAATTCAGGAGGTAGAGTCAAGAGTCCGAGGAACAACATAATCTCGATTATTATAAGGTGGATGCCACACAAAGCCATCGATCCTTATGATAATCGAGAGAGACAAGATATGGATGATCATGATATTATTCATGCAGCTAGCTATTATATACCATATTCTTGATCCCGTGCTTACGTTGGCAATCAAATTAGACATAAACGAATTAGGACAGAATTTCATGATCTTACACATGATATATAGGACGGCTCGCCTGCTAAGAGTAGTACTGCATGCTGCCTGCGACAATGGCTACTGGACATGAGCTAGCAGGATCCGGTTGTTTGTTTCGCGGGGTTTATGGTCAACACGACTTCCAGAGGGGTTGATGCCTTTTAATTAAGTCGTGATGATGGAGCAGCTGCGCTTCGTTTCGTCTTCGTGGAAGCTGCCTCGGTTGGTAAAGTTCAAAGACTGCAGAGAGAGAGAGAGAGGGAGATTAGTGGTGGCCAGGACAATTGGTAGGCACCACGTGGACCCGACAAGGAATTAAAAAAAAAAAAGTATTTTTACAAATTAACAACTGTTCGCGTCACACATCCCATATCTATACCTTTTTCGTAGGATGTGAGTTATTTTCATAGGATATAAGAGTATTTTTTTTGTATCTGATGAGAAAATTTTTTTATTTATGCATATTTACTCACTTTAATCCAATCAAGTGCATTAGCATTTGTTTAGAAAAGATTTTAGACAAAATTTAAAACCCTCAGGTTAGATTAATCATATATATATATATATATATGTATGTGTGTATCTACTTTTTTTATGCATCTATTTTATATGGTTTTGAAATACTTATATTTTTATTTTCATAATTTTCGAAAGAGGGAAGCAGAGAAGTTAGAATTTGGGTAATCGGGAGGCAGAGATCAAAATAAGATATAAAAACAACGTTCATGGCTGTGGACAGTTCCATTCAAAGATATATGTTGATGGAGCTGTAAATGCATGGCCAAGATATATATTTGTGGCTAGCGTTTAAGCCAATATTAACAGTCGAGCACCAGTATTAATAAGGCAAAATTTGTTTTTATTTATCTCTAATTCTGTCAGCATTGAAGTACATATATATATATATATATATAAAACAATAATATCTGAAAAAAAAAACATAAAAGAAATAAAAATTAATACTTTAGTAGTATAATTAATAAAGAATTAGCTAAGCCAATGTGAAATGTAATTTATATATATAAGTTAGCCAGAGTAAAAAATATATCCACCTAATTTAGTCAAATTTGGAAAGAGTACTTTTTTTTTTCTCAGCAAGTAGTTGATATTCATTACAAAAACTAAAATTGTTCCTTACAACACAAAAGCAACCAGATTAAACATAACCCAACAGTCGAAACATAAAGCACAGAACGAGAAATATGAAAGCTAAGAGCTAGTAAGTTACAGATGGTGGGTCTTTTCCACTTGGGAATTCTAGCAAACAGGTGGGTATTTTGATTAGTGGGATATTTCCAAACTCTAGGTTGGAATGAGCCCATTGCGCAATAGAATGTGCGCATTGATTCTGAGGTCGATGTATTTTTTCAGCTTGCCATGCTTGAAGATCTTGAAGTAGAAACCTTGTGTCTCAAGCTATCCCTTCTGTTTCCCAATTGATGGCTTTATGAGGATTATTGATGGAGTGGATGGTATTTAGAGAATCTCCTTGAAGAACAACTTTAGTGATCTTCCTTGTATGTGCTTCTTGTACACCTATAAAGGCAGCAATAGCTTCCCCGATGTTTGGATCAGCACTCCAATTGTGATGTGCTACAACAAATTGCAATCTGCCCAAACTATTTCTACATACTGCTAATGAAGTGCTCCTATAATTTCTAGCTACCACATCAAAGGTGATAGAGAAGGTGTCATCAGATTCAGGGGGACTCCAGCTATGGTGTGAATCTATGAACTTCAACTCCCAGGCCCTTTCATGTTCTATATATAGATCCTACATTTTTGTTATAAAGTAATGAACTATATGGTTTGCAATGTTGTGTGTGATCTGATTCCTTATAAACCATAAGTTATCCATAGCTAATGTAGAAAATAGCTGAAAGTTATGAGCTTCAGAAGCAGAGATCTGTAATTTGTCTGATGGGTTTAGGATAATATTGATCCAATTCCTGATTCCAGCCTGTTTGAAACAAGTTATATCAAGTGGCCATGGGGCATTTCTCTACAAAATTCTAGAGAAAATACAATTAAGGAAAAGATGTTCCAGATTTTCATTCTCCATATGACAAAGAGGACAAAGAACCTGATCTTCTGTTAGTGCAAAACAGTGACTGAGAGATAGTTTAGTGGGAAGGATTTCATTATAAACTTTCCACAGGAAAAGTTTCAATTGATCTTGTAATTTGACAGCCCACAACTTTTTCCAGAGGACATCAGGTATGCTTGTATTTGTGCCGGGGACTAAAGCTGCATAAGCAGACTTTACACTATAAATACCTGAAGAGTGATGTTTCCATTTAGGCAAATCCATGATATTATGGAATTGGTATTGAGAAAGGTGAATGCTTTGTATTGCTGTAATTGTTGCAGGGGAGAACAGAGTATTCAACATGAGAATTCGAAAATTCAAAGAAGGGAAGGGGAGGGATTAGTCACTGATATTTGACTATATCTCTAATCTTCTTCACCACCTCCCATGTCAATAACTAAAACGATAATTAAAAAAAGGAGAATATCAACGCATTCGGGGATAAACGACGGAATGTATCGTCAAATATTCAATATGATTCCACAAGATCTAGTTTCGTTCAAGTAACGGATTCCTCTTATTGAATTGCTCATTCAATGAGTATTCTCAATATTATGCCTTGAAGGACTCGTTCCATCTCCTAGGGCTTTCAAGTGTTAGCTCAGCAACTCTAAGATCTAGGTTTTGATGTGTACCTTGAATATGTGGTGTAAGGAATGGAGGATGTAGGCAAGGGAGCCAAGGGTTAGACCACACATGAGTGGCAGTGCTATTGTTAATTTGAATGATGACACTTGACAAGATGAAATCCTTTTGCTTTATTAGGCATTTCCAAAACCTGGAATATGAGTCTTTGGCCTTAACATTTACCCAGTCAGTGTTTGTCATGTATTTGTTCAAAATAGCTGTTTTCCAGGCACTTGTTTCATTAATGATAAGATGCCAGACTAATTTGCCAAGAAGAGCTTTATTGAAATGGGATGTGAGCCTGATTCCTAACCCTCCCATAGATCTGGGTAGGCAAATGGAAGACCACGCCTTTGGAGTGTATTTGTGTTTCTTGTGATTTTCAAAACCCCACCAAGACCTCATCAATATACGATTAATTTTTTTCACATGTTAACAGGGATCAAAGTTGTAGCCCTATAAGAAGGTATTGTGCTTGCTATAGCTCTGATAAGTGTAGTCCTCCTTGCTTGAGAAAGAAGTTTTGATTTCCATCCTACAAGTTTTTCTTGAATTTTAGCCAAGATATCACTAAAATGTGATTTCATTGGACTACCAGGATTGAGGGGTAATCCTAGATATTTAATCTTAGAGGGAGAGGTCTTGAAATGAAGGATATTCCTGATGTCTCTTTTGATGTCTTGTCTACTGTTGTTGCTGAACTGAATGGAGGACTTGGAGTTATTAATTTTTTGCCCCGACCACTGAGAATAGGTATTAAGGGTTCTTGCAAAGGCTGAAGCAGTGTTATAGTTGGCATACCCAAATAGAATTAGATCATCAGCAAACAACAGATGTGAGAGAGAAGGTCCATTCCTGCAGATACTAACACATTCGATAGACTCAGTTTGTTCCTGCCTTAGTATCACCCTAGAGAGAACTTTTGAGCCTAGTATAAAGAGAAAAGGGGAGAGAGGGTCCCCTTGCCTGAGGCCTCTTGAAGGATAAAAAAACCATGGGGATTGCCAGTGATCACTATCGAATATGAGATTGTAGTGATACACTTCTTGATCCAATGAATCCAAGTACTATTGAAGCCAAGACATTTGAAGATATTGAGAATGAAATTCCATTCCATAAAATCGAATGCTTTTTCCATATCTATTTTGATTGCCATAAGACCTTTTCTACCTTGTTTTTTTCCTCAAAACATGGAACACTTCTTGAGCAAGGATGATATTTTCTTGAATCACTTTCCCTGGGAGGAATGCTGATTGGTTAGGAGAGATGAACTTGTGCATAACCCCCTTTAGCCTAGTAGCCAGGAGCTTGGCTATGATTTTATAACTTACATTCGATAGGCTTATGGGTCTGTATTGGTGGACTGTGCTAGGAGAGCTATTCTTGGGAATGAGAACAATATGTGTATGATTCATCTCTTTGAGCAACTTGCCATGTATAAAGAAACTTTTTATGGCTTGAATCAATTCAGTTTTGACAATATCCCAATATGTTTTATAGAAAAAACCAGTGAACCCATCTGGACCAGGAGCCTTTGAAGAAGGTATTTGCTTGATGGTACTCATAATTTCCTCTTTCGATGGAATCTGACAAAGGATCTCATTTTCCTGGTCTATTAGAATATCTGAGACGAGGTTATCCAGATTTTCAGGAAATGTTGGGTTAGAAGACTGAAATATTTTCTGGAAGTGATTGAGAAACAAGGACTGAATATTCTGAGGGTTGGAATCCCATTGGTTGGAGTCATTCTTCAAACAGTTGATCTCATTTTTCCTTCGTTTAGTAGTTGTCGACATGTGAAAAAAATCTGGTGTTCAAGTCAGTTGTTGTCAACCATTGAATTCTTGATTTTTGTTTCCACAATAGTTCCTCTCTTCTAAGATATTCATTTAGGCAATCTTTGATAGATTCCTCGTGGGGAAAAGAATTATTAGGAACATCCTGTTGTTGCACTTGACTAAGTAAGTCAGTAAGACTCTTTATGCTGGTTTGTATATGTCCAAAGTGCTTAACATTCCAAGATTTAATAGCTTTTTTCACTGTTTTGAGCTTTTGAGTTAGTATGAAGAAAGGGGTACCATATACTGCAAGTTTGCAATAGACTAGGCTTCCTTAATCACTGTGGCACAAGATTCATCTCTGGACCAGAACTCCTCAAACTTGAAAGGTCTTTTGACTTTGGTCTTTCCTTGAGTAAAGAGTAAAATAGGCGAGTGATCAGAGTTATGTACAGGAAGATGGAAAAGCCTGGAATCAGGATTGAGCATAGTCCAATGTGAGTTTGAAATGGCACGATCCAATCTCTCCTTAATTCGACTTCTACCCTGCCTATTATTAGACCATGTGAACTTAGGACCACAATATCCTAAATCTACAAACCCATTGAGATTCATAAAATTTTGAAGTCCAAAGGGTAAGGATGAAGAAGCAAATGGCCTTCCTCCCATCTTCTCTTGTTGGCTCAAGAGAGAATTAAAATCTCCTAAACCCAATATGGGGCCCGAGTAGCTACGGACTATAGAAGAAAGTAAGTTCCAAAAGTTCAATTTCTGAGAGTATTGCACAGGACATTAGACTAATAACAGGAGCCATGGCATATAAACAGGATCAGAGTACACGATTACAACAATAACATTATTAGAAACAAAGATTGGTTCCACATCCACACCAGGGCGCCACAGTAGCAAAAGGCCACCCTTTTTCCCTACATAAGGCACACTTATAGATAAAAAAAAAAAGCCTAGAGTATTTACAACAACAGTGGTATTGTTGTCCTGCAAAAAAGTCTCCTATAAGAAGACCACATCAGGTTGGTGAGACCTAATATGGGCCTTCAAGCTTCGTTTTACAGTAGGTCGGGCCAGGCCTCTGCAATTCCATGAGAGTATCCTCATATATTGTCTTGGGGTAGGTAGGGCCCTGTCTCCTTGGTCAATTGGATATTTGGGGTAATAAAAGCTGAGGAAGATTGAGAGAGGTTACCACCTGTGTTGAATACATTGCTCCGTGTGTAGGGATGAAATCTTCCCAGGTTGCTTGAGCGGTTCTTCCCTTTTTTTTCCTTGTTTTCCTTTTTAATCTTCTGAAGATATGCATTAAGTGACAGATCTTCTTCTGGAATTAGATCTTCCCTGGGTTGAACTTGAAGAGTGTCATTGATGACAACTACTGTTTGTGTTGGATCCCTGATTACAATATTTGCTCCCTCAAGATTTGCTCTCTTTTTTGGAGGAACATCTTTATCGAGAAATTCCAGCACTCTCTTCTTGCCCGCTTGCTTCAGATATGTTGTTGAGGATTGTAATGCATAAGTTAGGTCTAATGGCTCTACCTCTTGTCGAGAATCTAGCGAAAGCTGGAGATTTGGCTCTAGAGGGTGGAGCATAGCAATCGGCCATAAGGCCTCAATGGGTTTTTTGGGAACGGGTTTTAAAGGCTTTTCTAAGTAGATAGGAGTCTTAGACTCCGACTTCTTTAGGGCTAGACATGCTTTACCCATTGGGCTGACAAGTAAGGATATCGTTGGGCTTGAGGCGTAAATGGGCCCATGTAGATCTTCAAATTGTTTAAGAATCTGTTTGAAGACTAATGGCTTTGTCCCTTCTGAGATATATTGGATGATTGATTGTCTTTCATTTCAAGGATAAACTCGTGGGGCACAAATGTGTGCTGCATTAAAACAGATGATGAACGTGGCAGAGATGGTGTCATCGCTGGACTCAATACGTGGAATTGTTGGGTTTCACTGTTGAAAGCAGGGGATAAGTTGTAGGCTGCATTTAATTCCTAGGTATGTATGTCTTGTACTGCATTTAATGTTTTTGTTTGTTTCTCACCTGTAAACGACAAGTTTTCTGCACAGGGAAACTTACTGTTTAAAGTTTGACTTTGCATCCATTTTTCCTTTTCCTTTTGCTTGGTAAGCGATATCCTTTGAAATTCCTGTAATGGGCAGGTGTTCTTCATTAGATCTGATTGCATGCATGGAGGCAACTTGCTCCATTTACTGATGCGCTGAGCTTGCGTGCACCGGCGACAATTCATATTCATTCCGAGGGATATCAAAAGGATTCCCTCGACGATTGTTTGCGGAGGCTGCTCTCATCCATGGCCCGTACAATGAACCATTGTTGTTTCTGACAAAGATGGGGCAAGCTTGCTGAATATGACCTAGCTTCGCACAAGTGTAACAGAATTCCAAGAGACGCTTGTACTTGATGAATATCCTATGAGAGATTCCATTGGGATGGATAAGATCAAAGCCTTCTGGTAATGGATTATGAATGTTGATTTCCGCCTTGATTCTGAGGTATCTTCGGATCGTGACTCCAAAGATGGATGCAAAGTCGACTTTAAGGAGATTACAGATGACTTGGCCAATTTTTGTTGCATTTACTTTGGTAAGCATCTCGAGTGGTAACGCGTGGACCTGAATCCAGAATATTGACATGTGAAGGGGTATATTGTGGATGCTTAACCCTGGGGGCCACTGCCTTAGAACCATATGAAAGCCCTTGAAATTCCAAGGCCTATTTTCCAGCACTCTGTTTTTTTCCTAATGAGAGGCAAAAGTGAAAAGATAGGTGTTTTCCCCTATGTCTTCGATGGAGAGATGTAGTGCGAAACTCCAGCTAGACCTGATTGTGGCGTGAAACTTTTGTCTGTTGAGTGCTTTCATAGAAATAAGCTGGCCAACTAGTGCCAGTTTAGAGAAGTTCTTCGCTACGTCTGGTTCAGGTTCTAGATTTAGGTCTTTCCATGAAAGGGCTTCAGCCTGAGTGATGAGGTTTTCGAGCTCTGAATTGGAGGGATTCATAGAGAGAAACTTATGCTTGCAGAAAGGAATAGATTTACGAAGAAAGGTTAATTCTACTAAGAGTGGGGAATTCTCTGCTGGGGATAAGGGAGAGAATGGAATCGCTCATATGAGAGAGAGAGATAGTCATCAACTAGAATAGAGCATTTCTTCGACCCATTGGAAAGAGTACTTTTGCCTACTAGAGTTGATAATTTCCATTAGATTATATAAAATAAATGCGAAAATTATTTATGCTACAGTGATATTTCATCTTCTACATTTGGATAATAACTGTTCCATAAATATTGTAAATGTTTTTCATTGTTTCTTTCTCTTTTCTCTCAATTCCTATATATTTTAGAATTAAGGGACAATTCAAACTAAACATTGTCTCTGAAAAATAAGTACTTAGCTTGTTAATCAATTCGAATGGAGACGAATTAATTAGCAGACGTTATATATTTAGGATCGAGAGCATGACCACGAAATAAAGATTGATGGAGCTCACAAAACAAATTAATTATGTTTGCAAAACAAATTAAATAAAATATCATGACATGATATGTAAATTGAACTTAAAGGCTGTTCTAGCTAGGACTTCACGTCGCACGTAATTAGGTTATGTAGGCGTAATTTTTTGGTGGTATTAGTGCATTAATTTATATTATAATAATCTTAAATGCATGATTTGGTCCCTTTGTACTTAGTAGATTTCAATGAAATATATATCAACATACTCCTAATGTTTAAGATCAGCTGTGTTTGAAATATCAATTCAACTCATCTCAACTCATATCAACTCAATTCAAACCAATTATTGATGGGATCCAATACTACTCTTTCAATTTCTCATAATAAAGTTAAATTCATCTCAATCTACTTTATACATTTCAAACTACTTTGACTTGACTTATTTCTCCAAACTCTAACAACCAAAATATCAAGATTTGGCACCATGAATTTGAGACTAACATGACTCTGAAAAGTTATATTTTGAGTCCTCAAACAAGAATTCTAATATCCTTGCCCCAACAATTTTACTTGAGAGAAATTCTATGCATCAGTCACCACTATTCACATTGACAACCCACACTTATTGCTTTTTTTTTTTTATTAATTTTTTTATAGGATGTGTGAGTGTTTTTCATAGGGTGTCGGGTGTGGAGTAGAGAATAGTGGCTGATGAGAAGAATATTTCTTTTACTTAAAAACTAAAATCATCCAACTAAACCTAATTAATGCGTTCACTAGTAAATCATCCCGTAACACCATACCAAAAACATTCGTTTGCACTTTTTTCAAACTATTTACATGCATGAGCATCCACACATGATCCAAAATATTCAAATAATCTTAATTAATAAAGCTAGCTGTAAATGATAAAACATAGATTCTCAAAATGAATAACAAAATCCAACACAATTGGTAAACAAGATATATAAATTTTAAATGTCAACCAAACAACCAAACAAAAAGAGTGTATTTTTGTAAGACTCATTGAATCAGTAGACATGTGAAAGGGAATTTACCTTGATTTCTTACGAATGATAAAAATGAGATGGGAGAAGAGTAAGGATTTGGGCAACACTCATCATGAGCAAGGTAAGATTTTTAGTCTTATGGCAGTATATATGTCAGGTGAAGATGGTGGCTAGCGGCAACAATACTGCATGAGTTTCTCAAGTACTCTCACTACTATTCTTTACTTTATTATTATTTTTCACCTACTTTTTTACTATTCATTACTTTTCACCTACTTTTTACTACTATTCAATATTTTATTATTATTTTTTCACTACTATTCACAAACATTCTCAACACTTTTCAGGTATTCTCATTATTCACAAACATTCTCAACACTTCTTAGGTAATCTACTACATATGTAGCAATAGTTGATCGAATTACATGGACTAATTAAGAGTTATTCAGGTGTGTTTGTAGGCCTGTGATATATTTCTGCAACGTTTTAGGGGCGGTAGAGCTGATTCATTACAGTTTCCTAGTGTATTTAGGTTTCTTGGTGGTTATTGTGTTAATGGTTTGTTTAAAGAGTTTTTCTTCATATGTCATAAGGTGCTTAGGGATGGGCTTGGACTTTGGTATGTTTAAAGACCTAGACTTAATTAGGTCTCCCATTGGCATCTACACGTACATTGCATTGCAAGCTTACATCCCAATTTCCGCCCTAACAACTTAGTCCTCTAACAAAAAATAAATGAACCTTTATAAAATGTCCGTGATTACTGCAGAAATTTGCTTCTTGTTTTTTTGTTTTTGCTTTTTTCAACCTGAAGTTCTAGCTTAGTTTGTAGCGCCGCTTTCGATTCTTCGGACACTAGGTTCATCGGTGGGCTTCTCTACGTGTCCAGGCACAGAGTAGCAGCTTGTTATCTTCAAGGAATAGCATGAGTATCCAGACCTAGAAGTCCTCTCGAACTGCAACATCAAAGTTCACTTTGATATGATTTCGTGGAAGGTGTAACCACGGGATCATTTTTTTGTGTTTCAAGATGGTCTCCCAAGCACCCTTATGATCCCAACAAGTTTTTGATGGCCATTGTCCAATTAAGCCTGTCTAGAATATACTAATCTCCTTGTTCATTAAAAGCCACATCATGTGACTAGCCACGACTGCAAACAAAAGAAAAAAGTTAGAATCCTTAATAGGAATTAATGTTAAGTAGAGTTGATGGGTTGAAAATAACTCTTCTGCATTCATTTATTGGAAAATTGATAGGACAAAATATCTCTCTCCAATGCACTTATTATGCCTCTAAGAAGTTAAGAAGTTAATTTTCAATGACCCCATATGTCATTGCATAGGGTTCTCTCCCCCTGTTGGGGTCTTCACGGTGGCTTTATATTCCTATAATACTCTTGGCAGCTCCTTGGCCCACGCCCCCTTCCAATTTCTAAGCCTCTTCTTCACTATTCGAAACAATGTTTTATTAGTCGCCTCTGCTTGCCCATTAACCTAAAGGTCCTAAGGGTGGTTGGAGGATGAGATTTAACCTTGATTCCCAATTCTGATCACCATTCTCTATACTGATTTTAGTCAAACTGTTGCCTGTTTTCTAAGACTATGCACTACGATATGCCAAAGTGACATACAATTTACTTCCATAGAAATTTTACAATGTTCCTTGTTGTAATTGTTGCCAAAGCTTCTGCTTGCATCCATTTCGTAAAATAATCTATGGAGAAAATCACGAATTTGACGCCTCCCTTTCCTGGTGGCATAGGTCCCACAATACCCACTCCCCATTGTAGAAAGGGCCATGACGCCGACATCATGGTCAGTTCCTCCAATGGGCTATGAGGCACGATGGCGTGCATCTGGCACTTGGCACACTTTTTCACCAATTCCTCTACGTTCCTGATTGCAATGGGAAATAATAACTTGCTCTCATAGCTTTTTGTTCTAAAGTTCTGGCTCCCGAATGGTTCCAGCCAATTCTTTCATGTATTTCTGCCATTATGTATTGCACTTGTTCTTTAGATATGCAATGTAACAACGGTGCGGAAAAGCTCTTCTATATAACACTCCATTCACCATGGTGAACCAGGCCATCCTAGACCTCACCATCCTTGCCTTGGTGTTTCCCTTAGGAGTTCTCCTACGATGAGATACTTTTCCACGTCCTACGCCTACTCGAGAGTATCCACCTCTATCTTCGACACCTCATTCATGGTGGATGGGTTATCCAATACCTACGTCGTTATGTCCCAAGGGGAACTTATCGCGTCACTCCCATACTCGCAGCAGATACAACTTTAGCCTGTCCTATTTTGTTAGGGACTATCTTGTAACTTAGTTCACTATTAGTTGAGAATCTGCATGTGCCTTGACCTTGCTTGCCCCCAATCCCTTGGCCATGGCCAGTCCTAACAATAGTGCTTCATACTCAACATTATTCTTGTTAGCCACAAATGCCAACTTCATAGAGTAGTATATCTCCTCCCCCTGTTTGGTTACCAGATGGAGGCCCACTACCCTGTTGTTATGGTAGGAGAAGCCGTTGACATATACTTGTGAGGGTTCTCCTGTTGGCCAGCTCGGTGTTTCTTCGGGGAAGTTGATGAGCTGGTCAATGAAGTCTGCAAGAACCTGGCCTTTCACTCCTTGTTAAAATGTCAAGATTAAAATCACTTAGCTCGATTGACCAGTCCACAAGCCTCAATGTATCTTATTGATACATGGCCTTCTTCAGTGGGGCCTTCGTCGTAACTCTGACAGTGTGGGCCATGAAACAGGGCCCCAATCGATGCACCACCACAACCAAAGCTATCGCCAGTAGCTCTCACAGCGTGTCTCAACACCTCTGAGATCTTGACTGGTGTAGTACACAGGCTTCTGTCCCTTTGCTTCTTCCCTTATCAATGCAACACTTGTTGTGTCCGGTGTAACCGATAAAGATAGGTAGAGTGTCTCCCCCAGCTTGGTTTGGCTAAGAGGGGGTGGACTAGATAGGTAGGTTTCCAACTGTTCGAACGCCATATCACATTCATCGTCCCAATCAATTGTCGATCTTTGGTAGAACCAGGAAGAAATGTAAGAATGTGAAGCCCCCAGATTTTGCTTGGGATTTGGTGGACTTTGAAGCGTCAAGATAGACAATAAAAGGTTACATGCCCCGTTCATGACAAATAAAGATGCAATGCACCTAGCATGCATCTATCAATATGCAATATTTGTAGCGGATAATTTTTTTCTTTGAGTAATACTATGTACCAGAAGTAATATATCACAAAACATGAACATACTTCATAAAATTCATGTGATAACTGATATTTAAAAGGTTAGTGTACTTGTCCAACAAGTTTGTAACATAAAGAGTATTGGAGACAACGATCCATAACTATAGTCTGGAAATAAAAACTACTGTATTAAATTGATGAGTCACTCACTCAACTCAACTATGATATCCAAACTGATGTCCAAAAAATGGGGGATAGACTCCATCAACTCCTTGTCTGTGCTCCTCATTCTATTTGACCTCGTCCAATCTCCCATGCGTGGGTTCTCCATATCTTGATGCATGTGAGTTGGGACTACCAAGTGAGATTTGATTATAAATCTTAGTAAGTTAACAATTAACTTAAACTAATAATTTACAGATGCATACATGACAGTAAAAAGACATGAATACTGACATGAACATGAGTGAGTGTGACACAACTTGCCAAATAGCATGACATGTACTAACATGAATTGAATTGACATGAAACTGAATTGAACGTGAAATAAACATGACATGAACTGAATTGAAATGTATTCTTGTCTCGTGAGGTTACCATGATGTTCTTGTCTCATGGAGTTACCATAATGTTCTTGTCTCATAGAGTTATCACGATGTTCATGTCTCATGGACTTTCCATGATACTCTTGTCTCATGGGGTTACCATGATAGTGTAGTCTTGTCTCATGGGATTACCATGATTTAATAATAATGACTTGAACAATACATTGACTGTAAGTGGACGTAACATGACTAAACTTAAAAAATATTTCTTGATGGACTCGTATGATTGATGACATGGCATAACCTAACGTGACATGTTCATGTGACTAATGGCATGGCATAACATAGCGTGTAATAGATAAACATGTATTGGAAAATAAAGCATGGCCTGGCATAATATGGCATGTAACAGATAAACATGTACTTGGAAATAAATCGTGGCATGGCATAATATGACATATAACAAATAAACATGGCATGACATGACATAACGTGTAACAGATAAGTATGTACTTGAATTGAAAACATGAAATGACATAACATAACATGTATATAGGTATAACAAACATGAATGATGGTTTTAACCATTATACATACTCAAGTATCCTGAACGTAAGTTAGAGGGCAACTTACAATGATTGTAGCGTGACATAATAATGTAAGAACTAATGAAAACTTTAATGAAATATTTCTAAATATTAGAAACTTCTCATTAATAAACTTAGAACATATAATTAATGACTCAAAGTAAAATGATCATTTTACCCCTCTACTTGAAGAAAAATGACCATTTTACCCATAAATTAAGGATTTTGCATACTAACTCCAAATGTAACACCCATGCCCAACACTGAGCTCAGGCCAAGCCCGCGTATAATAAATTTCTTTTTAGGGAGCCCAAATTAGATTAGTCGGTTAAGTTTTGGAAAGATACTAGACCCATAAATTATTATGATAAATTATAAGAGTTTTATTGGGCTTAATATTTGGACAAAAATCTATTTAATATTTAGGAACAAACTGAGCCCTAAACAATTAACAATTGACCAAAGAAATTCTTCTAAAAGCTTGGAGATATTATTGGACGATGAATTTATTTTGGACATGAGGATTAAGACCTGATTTATTTGTGAAATCCAAGCTCATGATCATACCCAATTTCACCCACTAGGCTTACAGTTTTTAAGTCCCCTTCACGTTGAAATTCCTTAACCCATTGCCTTCTATATATTTTAAACCCATGCAAGTATTTCCTTTCCTCATCAAATCTAGGGTTTTTTGTTTCACAGCAGCCCTGCGTCGCACGTCCTCCCCACGGTTAGACCATGTTGTATTGTACTACAACCTCCCCTCCACACCAACCCAAACCATAGGCCACTACACACACACACACACACACACACACACACACACACACACATATATATATATATATATAGAGAGAGAGAGAGAGAGACCCACGCACTGTGTGTCCATCCCTTTAGCCTCCATTAATCCACACCAGCAACAACCACCATCATCAAAGCCCTGAATAGCCGTGTAGGACCTCACCAACGAGCCTTCCAAGGGACCCCACCATGCACGACAGTTCCTCCTAAGCCATTCAGCCTTCATGATTTTCTTTCCCCTGCACCACCCACACGATCACAAACCACTAAACCCACGTTCAGCCCATGCACACAATCAGTCATCCTCCCCCTATTTTATACGTTCACTCTACCAAAGCGGTGGCCAACATAGGACACAAGGGGAGGAAACCCTTGTTCCATTCACAGATGATAAAGGTTAGCAGGTGGACAAAAGATTGTGCTACCACCCTAACCGGCATCAATAGAGATGGATTAAGGACACCCACTTTAGGCACGTTCCTCTCAATCCCACCGCGATGGACAGTCCTCATGAAATTTTGAGAACGAAATATCTTACAAAAAGGGGAAGATGTGAGGATTGCACAGAAGCAAGGGAAGAGACCCCTCCGGAGAATGAAAAGCTAGTGACAAGGAGATAGTCGAGCGAACAAAGTGCATTTAGTCCAAGAGTAAAGCAAGCAACACAATATAGATAGTCTAGCTAGCAACAGGCAAGGAAAGCTCAATAAAGATGTGGGAGCTTTTCGAGATGACACAGAGGTGCTTAGAGGGCAAAATGTGTCGTAGACAGAGAACCATGCTCTATAAGAGATGTTGTGTTTGGAGTGAGCCTGCGAAAAAAAAGATTACAAACCTGCAAGCCATATCATTTGATCTCAGAGGTATGGTCTAGCGTCATGTGGGAGACCCTTATTTAAGGAGGCACTGTAGGATTTGACCTAAGGAAAATTGCAGAGGACGTGCATCCTATCAGTCATTGCCATCCTTCAAGGCCAGAAGGCAAATGGATGGCTGAAATTGGAGGTATCTCATTAAAGCATATCTAGAGTTGGAGAGACGTCATATCTAGGGCTGATAGTCCCACAGTAAAAAATACATCAGAATAAAGCCAAAATCTCACTTTTGACATCATTAAGTGTTTACCCTTTCATCAAGTCAGAATCTTCAAGAAGGCAAGTGACTTCAAAGCATGCGACGAAAGGATTGGTACTGGTATTACTATAACACCGGTACTATTCAAGTAGGTTAGCTCCTGCGGTGATTTTGAGGTGATGAGTTTGAATGTTATGAATTGATGATGCTATGATTTTCTAGTATTGAGTCTTACCGTGTATTGATAATCATGGATAGATTGAGTAGTCCCCACGCCATTCCTACGGCACGTTGACATGAGTTTTATATAGGTAGAGCAATTCTCCATGATGATCAAGGTGGAACATCTTCGTATTGGCCTCACTTGATAACAATGGTAGAGAGAGTCCTGAGTTAATCATGCGTTGTGTCCTTGTGTGCATGTTGACACGTTGGGTTGGATTTGGTGAATGAGCTCACATGTTGGTCGGATAGAGTGATTCTTTGTATCGAACGGGTGGAGTAATTTCCCATTGGTGCTTATATGATGAGATATTGTGGATTTCATATGGTTTGATAAGAGGGTGATTCCTCACCTTAATAATGACTATGCATACATGTGTTTCTACTCGCAGGTAAGACCATGTATAAATTTGTGTTCATAGATTTATTTACATGAAACAGTGCATGCATATTTCTTTTTATTGTCTCTTGTTGATAGTACTGTCATGGATTTTAACCTATTAAGATTTCTTAGAAGTCTAATTGTGGTGGTCTTACCTGCAGTTTCATTTACTAGAGCCGTAGATATTGATGTAGATTTAGCCTAGACAGAGTTTCTTGAGGAAAAAGGACCAGCCCAGCCCGAGGTGTAGACATAGAGGTCTGTATCCGGTTATTAGATATTTGTATTTGTTAAGATGTATATTTTAGTTAGGCAACAATTTATGTACTGTTTGTTGTATTTTGATGTAAATGAGGAACATATAACAGTGTATGTATTATTTAGGAAGAAACAATGATGACAAATGGATAAATTTAATGAAGGTTAAATTTTCTTACCAATACAGATCTCTGGTACATTTAGCATTAGTCTCTGGTTAATCCCTTTACTCATTCCACTATAATATATTTCACATGGCATTTGTTCGACATAAGAATACGTGCTTAACCTCAAGTAAAATCTAGGTTGTTTCCGACCGACTGGCACCCATGGCACCACGGATCATCCCTGAACTCTCTACCAAGGAACAAGGGCGCCACAAGGGATCTAGATAATCTTAACATAGCTCTCTTGCAAAATAGGGCCAGAGACTCTTTCAAAGTACCAATTCTTTCGTATCTCAAAATTTTAAGGCGAGTTATTTCAAGGAAGGAGGTTTCTTAGAATTGAAACATTGTAACGAGCGATCATATGTTTGGAATAGTATCTGGAGTGCTAGGATCTTCCGAGTGGTGAATTGAGTAGAAGAGTAGGAAAGGAAACAAAGAAAAAAATATGGAGACTTCTGTTAAATCTCTTGTATTTGCAAATTTGTTGATTGATTAAAAAAAGCTTGGCAATTTTCATTTATATATATGTATGTATTACATCTAGTGGATAGATTGCCTGTCGAAAATCTCAACATACAAATGATCCTTAAACGAAACTATGGGCAAAAGATTAGACACTTGATTGAAGAGAAATCAACCCACATTGATACAACATCAACCTGGAGATGTATAAACTACTAATAGGAAAAAAGGAATCCCCTACAATAAACAAGAGGTTAGAGATTCAAGACTAGCAGTTGAAATAGGTCACAAAAACCTCAACAACAAATACCTAGTGGCCCAAAACTTCTACATAATTTCCCCTTATTTAAAACAACATTTTAAAAAGAGCTGAACATGTTCTTGAAGACAATTATTTATTTATTTTCTTAAATCTAATTTACGAAATTTTAACTTTAAAATATGTTTTCTGATTGGTCTTATATAGAGAGAGGTAATTGGAGATATATGGTTATTATATTTACAGTTTCGCTTTGCATCAGTCCGTCCGTTGCTAAGGCTTTAACAACCACCAATAGTAGTCCACCACATCAGGGATTCCACACAAATCATATAGAGGTCATCACGCTGGATAATCAAAATTTCTATAGAAACTCAACAACTCAGCCTGTGTCGCCTTAAGCCAGTCAAAAATTTGGGCCCCTCACAAATTTTAGACTGCTGCAAGACACAAGATCCATCGCCCATCGCTGCACGACACCAGTTTTGTCGCTACCAGTTCCTTGGCCCACCAGTAATTTTGAACATCATCTCCATCACCCACTAAGGGTCATTTTGTTGGTTTGTTCATGGCTCATATCAGTTGCCTTGGTGCTGCTCAGGTATATTTTTTTTTTATCTCTTTGTTATTTTTTTTTTCATTGCTGATTAGATCTGTAAATTCTATAATCCAAGCAAATTTATTGGGGTTGTTATAAGCTTGAATTCTAGAAAGTGAGATTACTAACCTGAGAGATTTTTCGTCCAATAATTGAAAGGTGCCTCACATAACTCATGTACCAAAAACCCTAAAAGTCCAAAATCTCAAAATCCCATTAGCCAAAGGAAATCCTCTCTATTTTTCTGAGAACACCTCTTGGTCACATCCTCGCTCTTCATTCTCTCTTGTGTTGAGAAATTATGAGTCATGGACTTAAAATTCAGTGTTCCATGCAGTATAGCTCATGAAAGGGTCCTCCGCACAGAATGAATTTGTCAAATACACGTGTGTATATATATATATATATAGCCTATAGCATATAGTTTCATCAAGAAGGTGTACTTAATCAACCATTAAGTTAATATAAATTGTACTAAATGATGCATTAAGGGCACTGTACAGAGGCATTCCTGAAACTGAGAATTATATGCTTTGTATCCAATCCACATAAGATTCCCATCTGTTTAGGTGCATGTGTTAAGTGCTAAGAAAAGAAAAAGAAACAAAAAGAATTTGAGGGGAGAAAGTGTTATGTATCATTCGTTCCCACCCCAAAAAGACAGTCTATAGCTTCAAAAAGTTAGATGATTGCATTATATAATTGTAAATACTTAATTTTGCACTCTTTGTATAACTACTTAATTGCATTCTTAGTATTAGTTCAATGGATACCAATAAATATCAAAAACTCACTGATGATTATATTATTTCAATGGATAACTACTGAATTTGTAATGTGGTTATTTTGTATGGAATGATCAAATTTCGTGTTTTGATAGTGATGAAATCGAGATAATGATGTGTGGAAACTGTCTAGAAGTTAAGGATGTAGGACTTAAGGGTGAAAGTGTAGAAGAACAATGTGATGTAAATGCAGAAGACAAAGTGGATGTGGAAGATGGAATGAATGTCGAAGATGGAGTGAGTGTGGATGATGGAGTCGATGTGATTTTCCCTTCGAGTAGTGGTCCTTTAGAGCCATTTATTGGTATGGTATTTGTCGACGTAGAAGAAGTCCAAGCATTTTACAAGGCATATGTAAGACGAAAAGGTTTTGCAATTTAGACCAATCATACTCGATTGTTAAAAGATGAGAAAAAAACTAATTGAAGTAAACTATGTTTGCTCAAAAGAAGGATTTCGGTGGGAAAGTCAGAAACAAAAAGAACGAACAATTCCTGAACCTGCAAAGATAAAGATTGGATGTAAAATAATGATAGGAATAAAAAATATTATGACTTTGAATGAGTCCAGTGTAGCGACAACGAAGATAATGTTGGTATTGAGTAAAGAATCGGGTGGTGACAACGTTGGTTGTATTGGTAAGGATGTTGAAAATTACTTGAAGAGGGATGCACAAAGGTTATATGCCTACTTTCTTGATTGACAATGCAAAGAACTTAAGTTTGTGTACTCCATGCAAGTTGATGAGGATGGGTGTATGGGAAGTTGTTTTGGACAGATGCCCGATCTAGAACTGCATACTAATATTTTGGAGATGTTGTTACATTTGATGCCACGTATCTGACTAATATTTATAAGATGTCATTTGTGTCATTTTCTGGAGTTAACCATCATCACCAAACCATAATACTTGGTCGTGCTTTGTTAGTTAATGAATCAACCGAATCATATATATGATTAGTGAGAACATAACATAAGGCAATATTTGGGCGTGCCCCTTTAACTATAATTATTGATTATGACAATGCGATGGCGAAGGCTATTGTAGATGTACTCCCAAATGGCTGATAGGTTGTGCTTGTGGCATATTTTACAAAACTTTATCGAACATTTGTTTCATGTGTATAACAAATTTATAGACTTTCAAAAAGATTTTCTTCATTATCCATGAGACAATTACAACTGATGACTTTAAGTAAATAATCAGGTGGTGAAGAATATGCAACATGTACATGCCATATGTTTGAGTTTATGGAGATTCTTTGTAAGCATATTCTATGTATCCTTGCCAAGAAATCAAAATTAGATAGATTGCCACAACATTATAATTTAGAAAGATGAACTGTTAATGCTAAGAGTCGACCTATTCCCGACATATCATGTTCTGAAGGGCAAGTCCTGACACAAGATGATCCCACGATGAGAAAAAGCAAGTTGATGATGCAATTTTATAACATTGCAGAACTGGGGTCACAGTTAACAGAAAGACTCAACTACCTCTCTCTTGCATTAGAGAAGGTCCATAAAGAGTTACTTATAATGGAATATTATGTAGATATTCAGGAAATAAATTTTGCAGGTAGAGAGGAGTCAACCAATGATTCTCATATGTTAAGAAATTAAGTTGTATCAAACTTTTCACTAATGGTCCAGGATTTCCATGGGTGTCAACAAAAGGACGACCCAAATCTTTGAGAGCAAAGAACCCAAAAGAAATGCAAACAACAAAGAAAAAACGTTGTAACATTTACAAGAATGAGAGACATGCTAGGAACAACTGTCCTTCAGTGAGGTATAATAGCTTATAAATATTTGTGTTTTATTGGTTTTTAATTGAAGAAGTTAATCTTTTTTTTTTTTTTTTTTTTTTTTTGTGTTTTGTTGTGGTTTATGTAGGGATCTTGGGCCAACAACTGACAACATATTACAAAATTTGGATTCTTAGTGCAAATTTGCTTATACATTTTATGTGATTTCTTTTGTCTTTTGTTATGTCATGGCCAGTTAATTTAACCTCTATTTATTGCAAAGTTAATTTCACCCCCATTTATCTTGATTTTATAGGGAATGACACAATATATTGTGAGATTTAAAGAGTGGATTGAAGCTTTTGCTGCTTTTATTTCATAGTCTTTCATGTGTTTTGAAGTGTTTATTTTATTGTATCCAAGCTATTCAAGAGTGGATGTAACTGAGATGTGGATGCCTTTTTACTTTATGTAATTATGAATATACTGAAACTATTAGCTTTATTTATTTATAATGTAATTTTGAATGTTTTGAAGCTATCTTTTTATGTGATTCTGAAGAATGTAATATTTATTATGGTCTTATGTTTTGTTGTCCAAATTGTGTTTGAAACGTGTGTTTTGAAGTGTTTATCTTTTATGTGATTCTAAATAATGTGATATTTATTATGGTCTTTTGTTTTGCTGCCCAGATTGTGTTTGAAACATGTCCGCCAACATTTTCAAAACATGTCCAAAAACTGTACAAAAAGACTATCTAAAAACATGTACAAAACATGTTCAAAACATGTCCAAAATTTTCATAGCATTCACCACATGTCCATTACATTCACCATGTCCATTACATTCAGCTGAAAAAACGTGCCCTAAAATTTACAACATGTTACATGAGTCGTAGCACTGGCCAACATACATTGTAATTTTTTGGATATAAAAAAATTACTGCACAAATTACCATAAAAATAAACCATGATAAGAACAATAGTTTCAAGATTCCCTTATACTTCTTCTCCATTGCTTTAAATTTGGCTTGTTCGATTGCTACATGTTCATGAAGTACCCTTTTGTTCCTTCGTTAAGCAAACTCCAAAATCATCTTACAACAGTTGTTTTGGTCACTTTAAAAATCAATCCATTCAGAAAATTCACATATTTTATTGATCTTATAGTTTAGACAATTGTAAAATCTTCTACCAAAGCTATTAGCTTTTCCAGAAATTCGTAACTTCAATTGAATGCCACAATAGCAAAGTGGTGCCTCCAAACTAGCTTTGTCTTCCCCTCTTGCAGTCCAAAAACTTGAACTGAAATGAGAACCTAAACTTTTCATTTGTTAGAAAATAGAGAAGAAAGTCAGCATTATAAGAACTAACTTCAAGCTGACTAAATCAACCAAGTATTATAAATATAAGAAAGTATTATAGTATGATGAAAAGTCCCAAAATCAGGCATTGCCAACCTTATCCCGAGCAGTTAGTGTATACATAAGATGAGAAAGTGTTTGAGCTTAGAAACCAAGGGAAAAAGAACACAAATAAGATAAGAAAGTGTTCGAGCTTATCTTGAATACCTAAACTCAAGTATCAACTTGCATAAAAAAAAAAAAAAAAAATCATTTTTTTCAACCATTATTGTATTGCAAATTTGTCCTGACATTGGTTTACTTCATAGGGTTAGAATATTGTTTTACTTTTTTATCATTTTGGCTTATCAAACATATGACACTATCTGCTTACTTTAGGAAGTGGGATTACTTGCTGGTCCAGTGTTGGATTTTGACATATTGAGTATTAGAATCAACTTTGATTGTGTTGCAAATTGTTAATTAATTGAGTTTGATTGTATCAGTTAAAGCTAAAAACAATGCTAGCTAAGATGGTGCAACAACAACGTAAGTAGAGCTAGGAATCTAAAAATTCTAGGAATATGATAAGACATTTTTTAAGAACACTGGATATCTGACGAACATAAGCCATCAATGATAAATAATAAGTTAGTTCGAAACAGAAATTGTGAAAGAAGAAATAGAAACAAGTTTCCAAAAATTACATAAGTTTCCATCTTCAGAAATTTTTCTATCAATATCTTGGTAGATAATACATTAAACGTGCTCCAAAAAAATTTATGACACATCAATGAATAGAACAGATCCATAGTTCAAAGTTATCTCAATGGCATCAACCAGGTATTCTGATAGGATAGAAATCCATGCAGTCAAAATTGATAGCCATATTACTACAATCTCAGAAGAATTCACACCACAATATCACATCACAATCAAAATATCATAACCACCATTATCAGAATTCACGCCACGATCTCACACCATAATCTTTGGTATGCCATTTTACCATTTATTCTCTAGCAGCTACCAATTCCCCAAATATTGTAATGAGTTACGAATTCTTTTGATATTTTGCTTTTATTTTTGAATTCATCTGAGATTTTGTTTCTCTAGTAGCTACAAATTCGTCTGAGTGTATTTAGTTACGATGATAGTGGTAATATGGCTATTAATTTTGGGCTATCTGATACTAAATAAACTAGTATCTCCTCTAGATGGAAGAAGATTCTCTTTGAAAATTAGTTTTGTCCCATCTGCTAGAGCTTGAAGAACTCCTAAAGGACCGGCGTATTCAAGTCCAATTCGTTGTTGTAGCCCTGTGGATATTTCTCTTTCTAACCATTGAAAGTCCTCGGGCTTTGGCTGTAACAATCCTTGTTCATCTATGGGCGGCAGTGATGGTATGGTTGAAACTCGGGACCCTATTTTCTTCTTTAGTTGTGAAACATGGAATGTATGGTGAATACATGAAGAAGGGGGTAGATCGAGCTTATATGCGACCTCTCTAACTTGAGGCTACGCCTATAGGCTACGGTGGTCTGTCAATAAGGCTGTAGCCGAAGGTATACCCACCCTCCAACAGTTAATACTTGCTTTTTCCTTTTTAAATCAGAGTATTTTTTTATACGGCTCTGTGCTTGTCGTATGTTCTACTTGAGTAATTGGGATATTTGATCTCTGCTGTGTAGGTTTAGGTCCACAGTGTCCACACGGGCTATTCTCGGGATATAGTCTAACATTCGGGGTATGGGGTAACCGTAGAAGACCTCAAAGGGGGATATCCTCGTGGAGGTGTGTTGAGTGGAATTGTACCACCACTCAGCAAGGAGAACCCAAACTGCCCAGTCTTTAGGTCTATCCCCTGTGAAACACCATAGGTAGTTTTCCACCGTTTTGTTCACCGTTTCTGTTTGCCCTTCAGTTTAAGGGTGGTATGTTGTACTCATAGACATTTGAACCCCCTGTAGATGGAACAATTCTTGCTAAACTTGGCTTGTGAATGTAGTATCTTTGTCAGAAACTATCGATTGAGGTAAACCATGTAGCTTGAGGATATTTTTGAGGAACAAGCCAGCTACTTTCTTGGCTGTATAAGGATGTTTAAGGGGCACAAAGTGACTTTACTTTGTCAATCGATCAACCACAACCCATAAACAATCATATCCTTGTGAAATGGGAAGCCCGTCAATAAAATCTATGGTGATGTGGGTCCATGGTTGGGATGCAATGGGTAATGGCTGTAACAAGCCAATAGGTAGAGTGTCATCTACCTTCACCCTTTGGCAAATATTACATGCTTGGATAAATCTCTTCAAATATTTCTTCATACCCAACCAATAGAAATCCCTCCTCATTCTATGCATAGACTTATCGTAACCTATGTGTCCCCCCCCCCCCCTATCCAAATGGGCTGCTGTGAGTTAGCTCCATTAGCCTATTTTTAAATTCCTTATGTGGAGGAATGCACAATCTGTTTTTGTACAACAGTAAACCTTCCCTCAAGGTATAGGGCCTAGCTTTCCTTCTGAGCAGCTCCTTTAAGTGTTCATCCAAGTCATATGCTTTCTTCAAATTTTCCACCCATTCCACACTTGGAAAAGTAATGAGAAGTACCTTCCAGCTCCTGGTCTTTTTGGGATAGGGAATCAACCACCCTATTCTCGGACCTCTTCTTATATTCAGCCACAAAATCGTAGCCAAGTAGCTTCGAGACCCATTTTTGCTGCATAGAGGTCCCAACCTTCTGATCTAGCAAGTGCTTGAGGCTCTGTTGGTTAGTTCTAACTACAAAGGTCCTTCCCAAGATATAAGGTCTCCACTTTAACACTACATAAACCAAAGCAAATAGTTTCTTCTCATATGTGGACAAAGAGAGGGATTTGCCTTTAAGGGCCTTGCTGAAAAAAGCAATTGGTCTTCCTTGCTGCATCAAAATTGCCCCTACTGCTATCCCCGAGGCATCAGATTCAATTATAAATGGTAGTGAAAAATCTGGAAGGGCTAAAATTGGGGGTTGAGTTACAGCTTCTTTTAATTTTTGAAAAGCAATCTTGGCCTCCTCATTCTAGTGAAAACCCTCATTTTTAAGCAACCTTGTAAGAGGGGCTGCAATCTCACCATACCCTTTTATGAATTTGCGATAATAGCCCGTCAAATCCAAAAATCCTCTCAAAGCTTTAAGGGACTTAGGTGGGGGCCGCTCTACCATAGCATTTAATTTTTCTGGGTCCGCTTGTTTGGCACTTGGATTGTTTGGCAAACAACTTGCGCTGTCTTAGTGTCTCCAAAGTGACCCGTAAGTGTTGTGCATGTTCCCCTTCTGTTTTACTGTACACCAAAATGTCATCAAAGAAAACAAGTATAAATTTGCTTAGGACGAGTCAAAATACCTCATTCATGAGACTTTGGAAGGTTGATGGGGGTGTTAGTGAGCCCAAAAGGCATCACTAGGAACTCATAGTGTCCTTCATGACTCCTAAAGACTGTTTTGGGTACGTCATTAGGCTTAACCCGTATTTGATGGTTCTCCGATCACAAATCCATCTTAGAGAATATTGTTGACCCATTTTGCTCGTCCATTAGCTCCTCGACCACAAGATTGGAAACTTTATCTTTGATGGTGACACTGTTTAGCCCCTATAGTCAAATACATAACCGCCACGTTCCATTAGCTTTTCTTACCAACAAGATGGGAGAAGAATGGGGACTTTGGCTAGGTTGGATCACTCCTGTAGCCAATAGCTCCTGCACTATTTTATCAATCTCATCTTTTTGGTAATAGGGGTAACGATAGGGTTTTATAGAAATGAGTTTGGTGTTAGGTATGAGCTCTATGGAGTGGCCGTGAGTTCGGGGTGGTGGGAGTCCCTTAGGTTCTGAAAAAACATATTCAAAGTGTTGCAGTATGGGTTGTAAGGCTGCGGGAATTTCAGAACCAGCTTGTGTAACAGAGGGAGTTTCCCCTTCAATTAATTGCAAAATGACTCCTTTCGTCTCTAACTTGTTCAGCATGTTAAGAGACCCCTCCTCAATCATTTGGCAGTTGTTAACCCTTGCATGTTAATCTTTTTATCTTGATAACAAAACTGCATATTTTACTTATCAAAATCCCACAAAATTTTTCCCAACTCACGTAGCCATTTAACTCGCAACACCATATCACATCCTACTAATGCAATCACATGCACTTCTGATAAGTGTTATTTTTATGTGATTTTTATCACTCTTTTATTTATGAAAAGTGTCATTTTCCCTTCAATACTATTGATTTTATTTTATTTCTACATATTTTTATTTATTTTCTTAAATTTAAAGGAATGAGAAGATTTAGTGCAAAAGGAGAGCATTTTGGTACAAAAAAAGAGACTACGGATCCAGACTAATGAGAGGAAGTGAGATCTGAAGAGAGCCAATGAGATTTGAGAGAGGAGCTTTGTCCCGTGGACAGTAAAGATATCTTTCTCGCCCAAAGGTGAGGAGATTTACCTCTGAGTAGGTGAGGAGACTTGTGACCAGAAGGCGTGACCAGAAGGTGTGAAGACTTGGCGACAAGGCTCTAGGAGGTTAGATTGGGCGACTAGTCTAAACGATGTCGTGGGCAACAACTAGAAAATGTGAGATGAGTGTTTCATCCCGGTCGGGGAGTCTTTTTAGTCAGTAGGTGAGGAAAGGGCCGTGTGGTCTTTATGACCTCCACGCCTGTTCATTTATGACCTCCACGCCCATTCATTTGTGACATCCACGCTAGTTATATTCAGCACACACGACATCTACTCGGTAGGATAATTTCTCCCGACTGGGATCAATCTGCTGCTGACCACCAAATCCGAGTTCCGAAATCAATCTATTTGTGACCAAATCCTCCTGAAGTCCGAATTCAAGCCGCATATCACTCAATCATCCATTTTAGATAATCTCGTTATTGTTGGGATAATTTTCTTTTATGTTAACATCTATCTTTAAAAATTATTTTCTAGATTTTTAGGTTAGATTGTAGCCGCAGTTATCTTGTTTCCAGATTTGAATTTCGACATCTATTTAATATCGACTTGTGAGATAAATAGAGAAAGTTTTTGGAGTTCTGAAACAGAGTTGAGAGTTTTTATGTTTTGGAGTCTGAGTTTGAGTTTAGAGTTCAAATTTTTATTATTAAAGTGTTCTTTTGAGAAGGCAAAACTGGAGGACAGAGGCGAGAGTCGAATGCTTCATCAACTTCAATAAAGAACACCAATTTTATTCTTTTTTTTTTAATTTCATTATGAACTAAATCTATTTTATAGAGTTTTGATGTAGCCTAGTATTGAACACAGTTTATATTCCAAATTATTTTATTTTCAATATTTTCGTGATTGAGTATTTTATTCCTTGTTCTTAATCCTTGCAATTTTCTAGCTAACTATTATTCGATCTATTGAATCATAATGAGACCGAGAGGTGATTTGTGATTAAAGTTCTAGGATTAAACACTATTATTTAAGCAAAAACAGAAATGCTTTACCGCGACTAGTGTGATTTTCAAGAAAAATTCAAAGAACTTAACGAGTCTCAAATTAGTTAAATTTACATAGAGATGTGGAGTTATTAGTTAGAAATATTTTTGGTATTATTCTAGAGAAAATATTGAATAGTTAGGAATTTTTATCATCAAGTTGGGATGATTGAGATTTCTATAACAATGAAGAATAAATTGTGTGGGATTTGTTAGGTGAAGTCAAACGCTCTAAATCTATTCTCATTAGAGAAACACTACTTTGCCCTCCCATTTGTACCGCTTCATTTGACCACTTGGCAAAAAAAAAATTTCTTTTTACTTAGTGATAAAAGAAGTGATTTTAAGTGTATTGATGTATTTTCTTTTTACTTTGTACCGCTTCATTTGACCACTTGGCAAAAATGTGAAAAGAAAAGAGGAAAAAGAAAACACTGGGCGGTATGCCTAGCGGTAATAGTAGCCCCACTCTTCTCATTATTTTTTAAAATCTTAATTTTAATGTTCTTTTCTTCAAGTTTAATTTAGATAAACCATTCTTCAAATTTCAGTTTTCCAAATAGTAATTAATTTAGTCAATTTCAATACTTAATAGTATAATTATTCCTTATGGGTAAGATAACCGTTTTCTTTAAAACATTTTACTACTTGTTACGATTCTATGTACTTACAGATTATATTTTTAAACGAACAACTTCTACCACAAAAGTCGTGCCTTGAATTAAGATTTTCACCTCACTGCATTTCCCTACACTAAGGACAATCTCACCATTTGCAACCTTTACTTTAACCTTCTCCATTTCATCTAAGGGTAGGTTAGTTTCTTTATATTGCTGGGTCTAAAAAATTATGTGTAGAACCTGTGTCAATCAAGATGGTAATCCATTGCTTCCCAATCCTCTCATTCAGTCTCATGGTTTTCGGGTTAAGGGATCCCGTTATGGCATAGAAAGATATTTCTGGGTTATTTTGGGCTGCACAGGTGTCTATGGTTGCTAAAATTTCTTCTCCCACATCCCCTTCTATCTCTTCAATCACCACACTACTCTTGCCTCCCATTAACACTTCTTCAAGCAAAAAAAGTTTGGGATTTTGGCACTTATGCCCTGGGACCCACTTTGCATCACAATAATAACATAATCTCTTTTCTCTTCTTTCTTTCATTTGGTTTTAGTTGATTTTGTGTATGGTCAATGATGGCTTTAGGGTTGGCTTGGTATTTTCAGATTGGTGGGAAAAATGATGGTTTGTGTTCCTTAAGATACTCGGTTCAGAGGAATAATGGAGTTGGCTTTTGGATTTCTTTTGGTTAGGTTGATGTTTTCCTCTTGTATCTTGGCTAGGCTGTAGGATGTGATTAAATTGATAGGGCTGAACATTCTTACTGGTATTCTGATTTCATCCTTTAATCCACTTAAAAAACAGCTTAACTTGCATGTATCTGAGATCCCTCTCAACCTATTTGACAATGTTTCAAATTTGGCTTGGTAATCCTTAACAGTAGTAGTTTGCCTTAACCTAATGAGTGCCTCCATGGGGTCATCGTAGGCATTAGGTCTAAATCGAACAAGTAGTACTCGAGTGAACATATCCCAATCCAGGATTTGAACACTTTGTTCCAAATCTTGGAACCAAATTAGTACTTTTCCCTCTAGGTGAAAAGAGGCCAGTTTCACTCGGCTTTGGGGTTAGTGTTATGAAACTGAAAAAACTAATTTACTTTATAGATCCAACTTGCAGGGTTTTCTCCATTGAATATAGGGAAATCCAACCTCACTGTGCGTGCTTGGACCTCACCTTGCTGTTGTTGATGGAACTATTGCTGTTGATGGAATTGTTGCTGTAAATGAAAATGTTGTTGCTGAAATTGTTGTTGTTGTTGTAACTGCAATGGTTCATGGTCATTTCCTCTTGGCACTCCCAAAGAAGAATCCCTAGATTTAGGACTAGGATTTCCCTTTTTTAGCTTAGCTGTAATGATAGCTAGTTATTGTACAATAGCTTCATTTTGCTTTTTGAGTGTTGCCATTTCTGTCTCTGTTGATTTCTTTAGCTCCTGATATTAGGATCCTGTGGATTTTTTTAGGGCATTGAGCCCATCTTGCAACTGATTTAGCCTAGTACCTTCAGCCATAAGGTTATATTTTGCACAGGTAAAGGTGTCTCTTGATACCACTTGTAACACGCTGGATAAACACTCTGGAAAAAGCTTCCCTAAGGGGAGGAAGCTTTTTCAGAGCAGGGAGCGAAGAAACAGATAAAGGAGAAAAACTTAAACTTTCATTCAGATTTTGCATAAACCCCAGAGTCTATTTCGGCGCCCCTATAAGCAGGAACCCTACAAATCATAAAAGGCCATGGGCCTGAACTGGACTTTCTAACTTACAGCCCATAACTGAAATACAAGATGATAATTAAAGAAAGCAAGTAAATAGATAAATGGCCTAGGGATAAATCCCTTAAGCCCGCACACGCTAGGCCCAGCCCGTCTCCCTTAGTCAAATGCCTCAAGTCTTCAGACAAAACACTTCAGTTCATATTTCACTTCGATCCTCACGTGAGCCCTAGGGTTCCTTCGACTTAACTCAACTCAAAAGCCCTCTTTTCGAAAACTCCCATATGCTCCTTGACCATGCTGCCACCGCCGCCACCTCTCCCTGGCCTAGCTGTCACCGGCAGCCTTGTCACAGAGTGTCACGGCTTTGAGGGTTACGTCGGCGTTGGCGGCAGCTACTGGTAGAGAATCTACAACTTTGAACACATTAGGGCTCGGGTTTCTAGATCTGGTCGAGAGAGATGGGAGAGGGTCACAAGTGATGAGGCTTTAAGGTTTCTGGTCTGGTCCTGGGAGAGGGTGGGTGTAGAGGGGGGTGGTTTTCTTGTTTCCATGCGAGATGGGAGGCGAGGGGATGATGGGCTCTAGAGAGGACCGTGCGAGATGAGAGGCTCTGGAGAGGGGATGAATTTTAGACCGTGCGTTATCTCTTGATATGCTGTCACATGGATCTAAAATGGGAAGCCTACTTGGCACTCGCTCATTGGAGGGCTGTTATTTGGGGATAATAGACGAACCGGCAAAAGGATTTATGCCCATTTGGATTCGGAAAGTATTTTATCTTATCTCATTTCATCATTACAATTTTCTCAAATTTTTACATAAAATATAATAAACAATTCAATTTTTTCAAATCTCAAAACAATAATAATATTATAACAATATTTTTTTCAACTTTCATATTTCATCTAAAACCATCTTATCTCATATCTGAATCCAAACCAGTCCTAACTCTTATATTTATAGAGTTTGGATTGATTGCAAAATAAATTTTTCTTTGGATAGTTGCATAAAAGAAGGGAAATTTAAATATTTCTAGATTAATTCTGTAACCAGATTTTATAAAATATTCATGAGTTTTCAAATTGTAGATTTTGTAAATGTGGTGAATTACGGAATTTTAAGTGCTAAGTTTTTGTTGATTTGTAATTGCTAAAATTAACGATATTATGAATTTAAAACATGAAAATTCATGATAAAGAATAAAATAATCAAAATTGAGCTTCTTCAAACTCTTTCCATTAGTCCTATAATCATCTATCAAGTCAAGTTGCAATCATCTACCGAACAACATTGCTTTGAAATCAAGCTGCCTTTCTCAACCTCCTCCATGACCGAACCCCTTGCTCACTTTCACCTGCACCAACCCACCTGTGATATTGCTTCATTCTAACAATTCCAATATCCTACTTTCTTTGTTTTACTAAAATAAAAGTGGTCTCATGGCATATGATATAAGAAGTCGAAACTTCACGATTCTAGGAAAAAATAAACAAATAAAATAAAATTTATTTGTTCACCTCTCTCTGTCCAATACGCCTTCAACTGAAACATCTCAACTAACGGAAGGCCAATGTTCTTATATTTGTTAGATCAATGCCATCATTCCCACCACAAAGACATACCAAGAAAAAGAAGAAATCGTCAGGCAAACACCATGATTAGGCAACCACTGCCTCCACCACATTCAGCATTTCAACCCGAATGGGCGGTGTCGGAAGATGTCCGCATCAAATTCTTCAAATGCGTTAGATGGCAGCTTGAAGAAACCATGGATCCCATTGACTGCCCTTATCATTACTTCTGCGACAGCAATTACCCTGGCAACTATCCACCTGCTGTGGACATACTAGTATTTCTCTTCACACTAGCCTCATACTTGACAACCCTGGTCATTATGGCAATGGACATATCAAGAAGAGGGCAGCCTTCCCTTGGTCAATCAAAGAGATACCTACTACCATCTGGTCCAGTTTCCCTCCCAGTAATCCTCTTGACACTGGCAAAAGGGCACCGAATCGACGCCGTGTTTCCTCTCTCGAGCATTGGCCCTGCAATCCTCCAATTGGTTCACATTTCTGCTCTGACCTTCGACCAAGGGGCTAACAAAGACCTCAAATATGCTTTCTTTGAGGCATCAACAATTTCTGGAATTTTACATGCAAGCCTATACCTGGACACCATTCTCCTACCTTACTATACAGGTTTTGATGCCCTAGTGACGTCAACCTTTTCAGGTGAGTGTGCATCTTGTGTGTGTAGGAATGATGTTTTGATTGTTGGAGGGTTGTTAGTGTCCTACAGAGGGTGGTCACTGACCACATTTTCAGTTGTGGGTGTTCTATGCTTAAGGATGGTCTGCAGACTTTGTGGACAGAAAACAGCCAATATTATACTAATTAGGCCGTGGCTGGAAAGTGTAGCTTGGATCTTGATATTGATGGACAGTGTTTATCTAGTGACAAACTCCCCACCAGAAAGACCAACTTTGAGAGTTGCTGCTTTTGGAGGTATATTCGTTTTGATTTGCCTTCATGTACTCAAAAGGGCATGCACCCTCATGATAGAATGGAATACCAAGTGGAAGGAGTAAAGTCTCATTTGCACCTCAAAGAGGATATACAAGGGCAATTATCAGGAGACACATAAATTTCAAATGAACTAGAGATTATAATGATGAGACAAAACAACGAGTTCCATGTGTAAAATAAATTTTTTTAATGATTACCAAATACACAAATGGCCAAAACTGATCATCTAAAGGTATCAATTATCATTAAATATAAAAGCGAGTCAGTCAGAATATTGAGAGTGACGAGTATAACTTTCAACCTCTTGTCACGTACCACCCCTCCACCTGAAAATGCTTCTATTCCACTCTGAAGGAGCATGATAGAAGTATTCCAAAGCAAGTCACAAGAAAAATCTCCTTCGGCTTGTGTCCATTTCCGGCTAACATTCAAATTGGGGAAGGAAACAAATAGAAGTATCAGAGGCATGAGCAATTTTCTTTTTCTTTTTTTTTTTCCCTGAGAACAAAATTAAGAGATGACATCATATCGAAAGAGCAGCTTGATTTGGTTTGTAAGTGAAATACCTTGTGAACCCACTCATATTCCCCGCCTTTGGTATCAAACGTGCCATTCTGCAGGCTGATCAACTTCAGTGTAAAACGAGGGCCGCACTCCTGCGTATTTATCATGTTACCATACATTTTATAGCTGATGCAGACGTCAATCGATAAAAAAATATAGCCCCATACAATTGATTCTAAACTTAAAATGAATGCATCGGAATAGTTAATGTAGGTCCAGAGAAGTACGAGGTATCTACAGGGTGGCTATAGGAGTTCATAATTCAATTTTATTTCATAAAACTTTAGCAACTTGAGATCTGGAGGTGATTTACTGATTTCAATGCTGACTTGATATCTTCTAAGTTCTAACAGGCAACAAATTTTTTTTTTTTCTTTTGAACTTATCTACTTTACAGTTCATATATTCTATCATCGATGTAAATGTAGCAAAGGAAGCATTTACATATACATTTTCCTGCTCTTGTTTCCCTTTTTTTACGGGCAACTGAAGATTTATATCATACTAAGATTTAGGACAAAAAGAGAGAAAAACCATTTAAATCCAACTTAATATCTAATCACATTCAAACATCTACCAAAACAAGGGAAATCCACTCTTTAACTTCAAAGCCAATCTTTGGAAAGGGAAGGGGGATCTCTTTTACAAAAAATCAATTCTTCCATCTAGTCTCTTGCTCCTTATCTCAGACAGAGCACAACGGGTAAGGAAAGTGTTGTTAGGCCGGAGTTCTTTTTCTTCAGGGGTCCAGCAGCATTTGGTGATTTCATTATCTAGGCAACCTGATTAAGCTATGTATACAATCAAAACTCATTGTATCCAGTACCTAGGAAGCAATACATCCCAATCCCTTCCCTGACTTCCATCTATTGTAATGATCAGACTCTAGGTATACAAGGGGTCAAGAGGGTAATATAGGCGTTTACATTGATAGAGTGGGTGGTCATGACCCAGCCCTTTAGAGGTCTAACCCAAAATTTAAAAAAAAATAAGCCCAAAGACCAACTCATGTAAGGCCCAAGCCTGCCCGTTTGGAAGAGAAAAACTGTGCCTTTTGACCAATGCCTGAAACCCTCCTCTTATTTTCCCCATTCAACTCTTCATCTATCTCTCATCTCTGCGGTGAGCAAAATACGCCTCCCTCTCTCCTGGTCACCTTCCTCTCTCCCACATTGTTTCTCTCTCTTGCGGCAACGCCACTGCAGCCACCATGACCCAGCAACAGCATCTTTCCCTCTCCCAGTCTGTTTCCTCTCTCTATCCCATGTCCAGTTTCTATGCCTCTCTCTCTCTCTCTCTCTCTCTCTCTCTCTATAAGAGCTCCACATCACCGCATGCCACTCCACTTCATTTCAGCCCTGCCACACAATGCCACCACACTTGCTGTCTCCCTCCCTCTTCCTTAGTCTCTTCCCTTCTCCCTGTGTTCTATCTCTAAGTTTCCCTCTGTATTGTTGTTGCTCTATTTCTCTCACATGCTCATCTGCTTCCCACTGTCGTTCCGCTCCACCACCCGCTCAACTCAAATTTTGTTGCCAACAAAGAATGTGTAAATCACTTAAACCATCATATTGCGGGTTTGATGATTTGATGTTAAAGTCCGGTTCGGAATTGGTAATTTGGTGGCTATGTCAATCTATATGTTAATTTCCTGAAGGTGGGTTCGGTTGTATCACAGCCAAAGGGGTGTAAATAGGTTTAATTTCAGTGAAAACTGGTCAATTAGGTCTCAGGTTGATGGTTAATAGAGATGTAACGGGGTACTTTTATGCAAGTAGTTAAATTGTCTAAAACGAAAGTTTGTGGTTGAAACATATTGATGATATGTGGTTAGACTTGATTAAATGGGTCCACACGTTAGGTAGTGGGTGTTTACAAAATATTTGAATATATGTATCCATAGTTGGAGTAGTTTAGCTAGTTATAGACAAATTTTTGGAAGTTCTTTTGGGTTGGCTTAAAGTAGGGTAGTAAACGGGTTAGAAGAATTGGCATTGTGGGATTATTGTCACGGACAGGGTTTTAATTTGTACTTAAATCTTGGAGATTATATTGTAGTCGAGTACATGGTTTAAATGGAAGTAGAGAGATTAGTATGGTCTGGTCAAAGGGAAAATTTTTGAAGCTTTAAATGCTTTATTTTATAGAGTGAAAATGTGATAGCCCCATACTAAATTATAAGGGTAGGTGGTGTATCGGATCCTACATTGCTTAGGAATGAGAAGTTCTTGCTCTTTATAATGGTTCCAATGAAACTCGAATTGTATCATTGACTAGTCCTTTTGAAGTACAAGACTAGATGTGGCTTAGGCCTCCCTTGGGGCGTCACAGAAAATGTGTTTCTATTGGATGTTCGTAGTGTGGGTTGTTGTATGGGGAAGAAATGGAATCTAATTAGTTCCGGGGAGTATAAGAATATGCTTGGGAATAGATGAAGGACTAGATTGAGATTTGGCATTGATCAGGTGTCTAGATTTGTTTTTTTCTATAAAAAAAAATTATTAATATCAATATGCGTAGCCAAGTATAATGAATGTAAACAAGAGAAAATACCTAGATAGGGAGCAGAAATAGATATAGGAAATCATGAAACATTAAGCCCATGATAGGGAAATGATCTGAACAAAGCCCAAGAGGGAGAAATTAGAAACCTATTCAATCTAGACAAAGCCCGATTGGATGACCATGGGAATGCTCCTCCAATCGCCTGGGAAAAAGACGTGCCTCCCCCGATCTCTCACTTGGGAATGTTGAAGCCACCACCAATGCACCAAGGCATGTCCCACCAATCCAAGTTTGGCCCATAAACTCTGAGAAAGGCCCACTTGAAATCAATAACCACCTTTTTAAAAAAAAAACAAGCCACTGTAAATTCCCCAACACACTCCTCAATAAATGTAAACTCCGAATGATCCTACGAGAAATATATTTAGTCCCTAGACATTCTAAGTTAAAATCTTCGGCTTCATAATACAACCAGTTCTACCCTCCCTCTAGTCCTCCACCAATGCACCATGGCATGTCCCACCAATCCAAGTTTGGCCCATAAACTCTGACAAAGGCCCAATTGAAATCAACAACCACCTTTTTTTTTAAAAAGCAAGCCACTATAAATTCCCCAACACACTTCTCAATACCTGTAAACTCCGAACGATCCTACAAGAAATATCTTTAGTCCCTGGTCATTCGAAGTTAAAATCTTGGGCTTCATAATACAACTGGTTCTACCCACCCACTAGTTCTCCCTAGACTTGGACTACCTCTCTTAGCGTTATAGTTGATTGCCCAAGTAAAGACGCTTTAACTCCTTGCTCTTCTTAGATTGCCCAATTGACCTACCTCAATTGCAGTGAGTAGTGCTATGAATTGGTCCTCGAACCCTCAAATGTAATCCCCACACACTATTGTATCTCGTTAACCTTTTGCAAACCCCAATGCGATGGTGAACTAGCTATATTGTTGATCAGTGGAAGAGATATCGAGGGGACATCTTCCACATATAGCTCCAAATTATACACCAGGCCCTAAATATTCCTCCTCGTAAGGCACCAATGATAACGCCATCATTTCCTCCACACTATCTCTAGCATACAAATCCAGCACCTCCTCAACAACGACATTGTTGCTGTCACTACCTTGTCCGAAGCTGTGTTGACCCACAAGGTGCCTAAAGAGGTACTAAGAAATTGGTTCTATCTGTCACGGGTGGTGGGGCCATGATAACCATTTGAAGTTTTGGGTTGGTAGCAAACCCAGAAACTCCGCCAAGTCCTAGCAATACCTCAAGTTCCTTCACCTCCAGCATGGGTGTTGTCGTTTCATCAAAGAGAACATTGACCAGAGGTGTGACACTCACTGGTGATCCTCTCAATGCCACTTTGATAGACCCACACCTCCCCAAGCCTCAGCGTTACACCATTTTCCTTCAACGCCGGCGTGGGTGCCATCGTTTCGTTGAAGAGAACACTGACCAAGGGTGTAGCACTCATGGACAATCTTTTCTATGTCACCCGTGGTGGAGGGCAGTCTGTTTCAACCAGCTCTATATCGATACCCGACTTAGAACCCACTTCGAATATAGATGACTTGATTTTCAACCGGATTCTCCTTTTGATCCACCACACTCTCCTAGATCTGGATATAAAAATTGGTCCAAACCCAACTTTCTTGTTTCCTTTTATCCGATTTTATAGAATTCGGCCCATCTCTTATCACACCCAAGCCACTCCTTTGTGTAAATGACTTATGATTCAGGCCAATCACGGGCTCCCCCTTATTGGGCCTTACATCCCCATTACCACCTCCTGAAAGAAAATAAAGTTTCGAAAATAACAAGGCAACTGCTGCCTTTAACTCGACAAGCTGGTTATGCATCTGCTTTAGGGACTGTTTGGGAAGTGAGATGATCTCATCTCATCTCAAAATTTCCTTCCCAAACATCACTCAAACACAAACACTTTTCAATTTCAAATATTTAACTTTTTCATCTAATCATTACCTAATCATTACAATTTTTTCAAACTTTCAAACAAAACTCAAAAAACAATAAAACTTTTTCAAATTTTAAAACAAAAATAATATTTAAAATAATATTCAAACAATATTTTAACTTTATAATATTTTTATTCAAATTTTTCTCTCATTTCTCAAAATCTAATAAAACATCTTAACTCAAACTATTTCACTACTATTCACAAAATTTTCATCTCAACTCATTACCCAAACATCCCCTAATGTATTTCTTTCAGTCATATTGCCATTGGAAAGACCAAAACAAAACCATCCCTTGTTATGTAAGAAACAGTTCTTAAGCTTTAAAAGGAGTCAGATCCCTTCTGCCTTGGGTTATGTCCATGCGTGATCTGTAGAGGCTTTAGATCACTTTCACAGTTCCCCTTCCTGCCCCTATTATCAAACTGAGTCACTGAAGCATGACCCGTATTCAGAGCTTCCGCATATGATTGCCTCGCCACTGTGGTTGCGCTCGTTTGCTTCAGCTCCATATTGTTGTTCTCATGACCAGATGTGTTCTTCTGGCTTTTCTCCCATGACCCATCTCCATGAATGCGAAAAAACAGAGCAGCGAATCTTCGTAACTAGACATCAACTTCCTCCCAACCCAGACCTTCATACCCTTCTCGAATGACTAGAACACCCCGCCGACCTCCACCATATTCGGTAAGATTTAAAAATCTAACATCTATGTTGGAGCATCGTTGAGCCACAAAGGCTCTATTTCCTTTGCGCATGTATTTTATAAATTCTGATTGCCTCTCTGCCTGAAACACTGCTTCCACCATAGCAACCAGCCACCGTATACCACAAAGACTCATAGCTACAAACCTCCGAACCCTTCTGCTCTCCACAATTTTTATTAAGGACCTCCATGCTTCTGGTGAAAACTCGAAAACCTTTGATTCCACCCAAAAGCGCACAAACTTACCCATAATAATATGTGATCTAAAGTAAGAAAAAAAGGGAATGAAATAGAGAACTATTTCCGGCAATCATCACCAGAAATAGCCATCAGTGCACCCATATTACAGTTGGGTCAATATATCTAATGTATTTTGGGCCATTGGGAACTGTTATAGAATTTTCGGTATGATTTGCTTTATTCTTAAAAGCAGTGACCAGTTCTATTAACTTATAGCTTGTGTTAATTATGTTTAGGTTACAACTAATTTTTTGCTTGACATGGCTGTGAGGCAATTCAATGGTATTAACAAGTTCAGGGAAGCTGTGCTCCTATGCTAGATTGTTCTAAGATTAATTGAGGTTGATTTTTGAGAAACTTGCATGTTTTGCTACGAAACTACCCCAGTTATTTTTCTGCACTTCTCTCTATATCTAGATATCTGAATTGAAATTGTCATGAATGGTGTAGAAATGAGTACTTTTTCCACGAAGTGTTTTCTACAGAAAATTGTGAAAATGATCTCTATATTGATGTAGTCACTTGGCTTCCAAGTTTAATAGAGAATTCCACCACTCTTTCTTAGCCGGCAAGATGCACAACCTCGCCACGAGGGTAAACATGACCTCTGATACTGATACTGTTACTATTACCGTTTCTGCTATTGCTTAAAGGTTATGGTGCTTTCTGATTGTTCTGTTAAAGATTTTTATGAAATTCAGCTTTGTTGTTTTGGCAATTTTGCATTCTCTGCAAAGGTACTAGCTCCTGTCTTGACCCTAGTATGCATTCACTGCTTACTAAGTCCATGGACTCACTTGTTTATTTCCTAACTTTTTTTCCAATGACATTACTGATCGCATCAGTATCAGCAATAGATGGCATGAGGGCAGGATTAGAATAGTGGTGAGATAAGTGTCAAGTGGCACCAGAGTTTTGTCAGATTTAAGAGAATATTTATAGTTTAATTTATTCTCCTTGGATGAACTTTTGAGAAATAATGAGTGTCATTAATAAATTTTTTATTTAAGTTCTTACTATTATTGATTTTGGTTAAAAGGACTCACCCCTGGGTAGGAAGTGTGATAGTGGAGTCTTGGGCTCAATTCCCATGTGTTTATCAAAAGGCAGGGAGGGAGAAGGCCCTTTTGGAGAAATTTGTGAAGGGCATAATATCAACTCTAAATAAAATGCGACTAACAAATAAATTAGTTAACACAGACCTGAAGGCGGGCAAGAACTTTTTCTTGAGAGGCTTTCTCAGCCTTTGCATCCTTGGCCTTTTTACTTTCAGCGTCATTCTGCTTACTTTCTTTGCTTTCAAAAATGTACCTGAACACAACAGGATGTCTGTGTCAGAAAAGCAAATCATATGAAATAAAACAGGATTTTTAATTGAGGTAGCTTACAAAAGCTACAGAAACAAACCGATGATGCCGGAAGAATATAAAGTCTCGTTGATTGTGGAATGTGACAACTCGCCGACCACGAAAATTGGGATCTTGGGGGAAAAGTGTCTGTATTAATCTAAAGGTAACAAAATAATAAAGAAATCTATTAAGGACAGAGATTTGAAAAACACTTGATTAATTGGAACACATATATCGGATATGAAAACAAAGATGCGCTCAACTTATTCAACTAAATTATTAGACAATATAAAATCTCAGGTTCTATGTTTAATTAGCAGCACATCTGCATAATTCTGCAAATATGACTCCAAGATGTTCATCCCTAATTACATAGAAAATAACAAAAAGAATGTACCTTCCAATACGATGACCCAGGCGTGTTGTGAAGTTATTCAGAACAAGCTCAGGCTTGTGACTGGTTGGATTTCCATGATTCTGAAAGCAAAATGGAAGGGGAGGGGAGAAAGAAGGGACGATGAATACAAGAGAGCAGAACTTCTTCAAAAAATCTTTATAATATATTAGTAACATAAAAATCAGGCGGTATCCTACTTATGAAAGAAAAAACTAATAATATTACTAGAGTGAGTATAAAGGTCCTTTATATGCCCATAAATTCCTATTTCACTTCCTTGGTTTTTTCAAATTTCTGTTTTTGTCAAATCTTCTTTGAGTTAGCCTAATGCTAGTATCCAATAAGCACTTGCAGCAAATGTAACAAATTTTGATCGGTTGTACTCATCAACAAATACAATAGAAGGCAATATTACATGTAAAGAGTCAATATCTTTTTTTGATCGATAATATGAGAGCAATATTACTCATGGTTCTGATTTTATGCAACATTCAAATTAATGTTTCAACCAATTTTCTTGAGTCAACCTATAGCTAGTTAACAAATCAAATATTTAATTGAACCTGCTAGCAGCAATATCTTTATACAAACTTCTACCCAGCATGAATACCCAACTGCCCTTTCCAGCAAGCCAATAACTCCACCACCCTTATAGCATAATCCGCTTCATCCCAAGGTGAAAAATCTAACGCCACAAAGCTCTAGCCTCTTCATAGTGAAGCAGGATATGATCAATTGATTTCCCACTATTTTTCAAACATAACACCAATCAGTCAGCAAGGTGTGCTTCTTCCTTATGAAATGTCGTAAATACAAAGAATGCCACCCTACCGGGGCTCTAGTAGTGCCAAATGCTATTCAGAGGAAAAAAATTATACTCTTGGGGTATAAGAACATGGCAGAATGTGGAACCACAATGTTCTCCTCCTGGATGGGATGTAACGACCCATGAAAATTGCTCACCACATTTACGCTATAACCCCCAAAAACTAGTCCATTTGAAGATTCCATAGAATCACTAGAAAGCCCAGTTTCACCAAGGAAGTAGCCAATGTGGGACTTGGCACTAATTACTATATTTATAATCTACACACTGTGCGTTATTCATATTCCCGATGTGGGACTAGGATGTTAGATGGGAGCCCAATTTCACCTAGAAAGTAGCCAATGTGGGACTTAGCACCAATTACTAATCCACTCTAAACACCTAAGGGTTGGCTCAATTGGTAAAGACCTTGGTCTTGGTAGTATGGTCCCTCCAAGGGCTAATGTTCGAATTCTCTTGGGTGCCAACAATCTCTAGTGGCCATCAAACTAGGGGATTTTCTCCTAAAATTACCCGATGTGTACTTGTGGGAAACTCCTTGCCGAGGGCCTATGCACTCACAGGATTAGTCGTGACACTGTTCTGGGACAGCAGGTGCCAATAAAAAATATAATAATAATCTACCCACTCTGTGGACTACTCATATTCCAGATTTAGGATTAGGGTGTTAGATGGGATTCACCATGTCATATCTTCCACTCCGCTCAACCTAGTTGATTCTGTTGGTAAAAGTGCGCTTAAGCGCAAAGCGCCAAAGCTGAAGCGCTATGCGTACCAAAAGTGAAGCGCATTTACAAAAGCACGCTTTTTGTGGCTTTTGGTGTGGGCTCAAAGAGTAGAAGAGCACGCTTTTGTAAACTTTAACAAAAAATTATAAAATTATCACTTCAAGACCTAGAACATTATAAAAATCAAAGTAGATGGATTAATTTGATTGCTTATGTTAGCATAGAAGTCAATACCTATAATTCTTGAGCTTTCTTGGTTGTGGCTTTTCGGGTATATTTTGATTCAACCATGTACATTAATTTGATTATGGCTATCAAATATTATTTTTTATGAGTGGCTATCAAGTATTGTATATGTGCATATTACGTAAAGATCAATAGATTTATATTATGTTTAAGTAAAGCTCAGCCACCATGTGGGTGGCCTAGTTTTGGCCACTACATGATGGCTGTTCCATTTTCGTTTCAACGTTGGCTGTAAAACAAAAAAATACTTCTATTTTTAATTTTTTTATTATTACTTGCACTTTACTTCATTCAGGCGTGCGCTTGTGCTTTGCACCTAGGCTTTAGAAATTGTTTGTGCTTAAGTGCGCCTAACACTTTCACAAACACTGAATTGAGTACGGGAGCTAAAAATTGTGAAAAATAAATGTACTTTCCAATCATGTGTCAAAGGACCAGAAATTGATTAAATTGTTTATGTACATTGGGAGATTGTAGATGGTCGATCACCAAAAGATATCTAGCAATTTGTTTTTATATAGGTAAGAAAAGATTTTATTAATCCACATAATTAGGCAAGGCCTGAGTACACAGGGAGTATACAAAAAGCATAATTACAAGCTAAGTGCTGCGAAAAGCAGCATAAAAGTCATTAAAAGATGTTCCATTCAATACAACAGATGAAGCCCAAAGTAACAAAGTATGATAAAAAAAAGTCCCTAAACCCTTCCGGTATGCACTCCTTGTCCTCGAAACGACGACTATTCCTCTCATTCCATGTGCACCACATTAGGCATAGAGGCACCATCTTCCAAATAGCCGTGATCTGCCTATTGCCCCGGAATCCTCTCCAGCATGCCAATAACTCTATCACTCGTTTAGGCATTACCCATGCCATACCAAGCCTTGTGAATATTTCATCCCATAAAGCCTTAACTACTTTGCAATGAAGAAGAAGGTGATCTGCTGATTCACTGTCATGTTTGCACATGAAGCACCAATCTATTAAGTAGAGGCCACACCTTCTCAGCTTGTCAATAGTCAATATTTTCCCGTGAGATGCTAGCCAACCAAAGAAAGCCAAATTGAGGAGAGCATTACTCCTCCATATGAACTTCCAAGGGAATGCAATGGGGGGTGGATCGATAATACCTTATAGTAGGATCGGACTGAGAAGTTCTTGTTCCCTATAGATGTCCAAAGCAATCGATCCTCTCCATCTACATGGAAGTTCAGCACGTAGAACGCGCTGAAAAAATCAGCAATATCTCCCATTTCCCAGTCCTGTGCCGCTCTAATAAATCTCACTAACCATTGGGTGGAGTTAGAGGAGATGGCCATATTATCAGCAACTGAGGCATCCTTATTGAGTGCGGTCCTAAAAAGGGAGGGAAAAGCAATCTTCAATGCAACATCGCCACACCAAGTGTCGTGCCAAAATCTGACTTGTGTGCCCCTACCCACCGCAAGCTTGCAATTAGCAATTAAGTTTTCCCAACCATTACGAATAAATTTCCACACACCCACGCCGTAAGGCCCTCTTACTTCATTAGGGCACCAACCTCCCCAAATGCTCCCATATTTAGCGTCGATAATTTCCCTCCAAAGGGCATCTCTTTCCCTATGACACCGCCATAACCATTTTCCTAGAAAAACCTTATTGAAAGTTCTCAAATTACGAACCCCCAATCTGCCATTGGACAAAGGTGTGCATACCTTATCCCACTTAATCAAATGGAATTTTTTCACAGTCCTCAAAACTGCCCCATAGGAAATCATGAAAAATCTTCTCCAGTCTATACACCACACCTGCAAGCAAAGGAAATAAAGATAAAAAGTATGTGGGGAGATTGGATAGTGTGCTCTTAATTAATGTGGTTCTACCGCCTTTCGACAAGTAAAGTCTCTTCCATCCCGCTAGTTTACGCTCGATCTTCTCAACAATCTCATCCCAGATTGCCTTAGATTTATGAGGGGGCCCTAGAGAGAGTCCAAGATACTTCAATGGCAAGGACGACACCTTGCAGCCCAAAATGGCAACCAAGTCACTTAAGTTATTAATTGAGCCAACTAGAACTATTTCAAATTTTGATAGATTCACCTTGAGACCAAAGATTGCTTCAAAGTAGAGCAAGAGGGCTCTTAGGGAGCAAATCTGATCAGGATCCGGCTCACAAAAAATCAACGTGGTGTCAACGAAAAGTAGATGAGAGCGTGATAGACTACCAATTTGAGGAGCCATCTACAGAGAACCCCGAGATGAAACCCCCTATCCGCCATCCCTTTCATCATTCTACTCAAAACATCCATTACTAAAATGAATAGAAGAGGGGATAAAAGGTCCCCTTGCCTCAAGCCCCGAGAGCTATCGGGGGTGCCATTAACCAACACAGAGAATCTGACCGTTGTGATATAATGCTTCATCCACTGGCACGACCTTTCCCCAAAGTCGTACCTACCAAGTATATACACCAAGAAATCCCAATTTACATGATCAAAAACTTTCTCCATATCCAATTTGCATAAGATACCTGGAATACCGGCTCTGACTCTACTCTCCAAGCATTCATTCGCAATAAGGACCAAGTCTAGTATTTGCCTTCCTTTTACAAAGGCATTTTGGGACGTCGAGATGATCTTCCCCATGACTACGCTCAACCGCTGGGCTAGCACTTTGGAGATGATTATGTAAACCCCGCTTACCAAACTTATGGGACGAAAATCTTACACCTCCACTGACCTTGCCCTTTTCGAAAAAAGGACGATAAAAAAAACATTGAGGCTTTTCTCAAAATTCATTAATGAGTGAAATTTGAGAGAGACCTTCAAGATGTCCTCCTTGACAATGTCCCAACTAGCCTGGAAGAAAGCCACTGTGAAACCATCTAGACTCAAGGCCTTGTCTTTTACCATCCCCTTTAAAACTTTAAGCACCTCCTCTTAATACTCTCTCCAACCAAGCTGCACTTTTTTTTTTTTTTTTTTTTTTTTTTATATTGGGGAACCTTTCCAAGGCAAGGCCCTTAGGACCCACCCCTGCAGAGTAAACCCCGGTCTTGTACACTGAACCCTCTAAAGTTTCTCTACACGGAACTAGTTAAACCATTGGCTTTCCACCAGGTGGTTTGGCCCCAAATGATTGTTTGCACCCATGAGGTGTTGAACCTTGGACCTTGACGGGAGTGATACCCCAAGATCAAGGCCTTCACCACTTGGGCCAAGCCCTTGGGGTTTCTAACCAAGCTACACTTGGTGGATCAATAGAATCAAAAATCAGCCCATCGACCTTGGGCCTCCAACAATGTTGCTCCTTTAGGAGAAGGTCATAATAGTGGACAATGTGATCCTTTATAGCTACATTGTCTGAAAGAACCCTCTCTTCCGAATGAAGAACCTCGATGGCATTGGTTCTTCGATGGGAGTCAGCTACTCGATGAAAAAACTTTGTGCTCTTATCCCCTTCCTTCAACCGAAGGACCCGAGATTTTTGCCTCCAGGATATCTCCTCCATGAGTGTATTTTTTCCAGCTCAGCTACTACAACCATTTTCCTTACCTTCTCATCATCCGAGACGGCCCCAGTCACCTCTTTTACCTCGAAACGCAGCAGTTCTTGAAATGGATTATTCCTTTGGTCATTTATGTTTCCAAAAACTTCCGTATTCCATTTTTTTAGGTCATTTTCAAGCTTTTAAATTTCCATGCTAAAACAAAACTGGGAGTACCAAGATCTGATATGAGGACCACCACGATCTAATCTTATCTGTAAACTCATCTACCTTCAACTACATATTCTCGAATTTAAAGTATCTCCACCCCTCATGGAGACCCATGCAATCCAATAAGAGGGGGAAGTGATCCGAGTAGAGCTTGGGGAGGCTTTTTTGGCATAGGTTGGGGAAGTGTGCCTCCCAGGAGGGAGAGACAATGAATTTGTCCAGCCTAGACCATGCCCTCCCATTAGACCAAGTGTAGTCAACCCCAACTAGAGATAGGTCAATCAAATCCAGCTCGAAAATTAAAGTTGAAAAGATGGCCATAACAGACCTTGAGCTAGAAACCCCTGACCTTTCACTCGAAAATCAAGTGATGTTGAAATCACCTCCAATGCACCACGGGTCATCCCACCAGCTACACAAACCAGCGACCTCATCTCAAAGAAGCTTTCTATTGTGGTCATCGTTAGGCCCGTAAACTCCTACAAATCCCCACCCAAAACCATCATACAGACTTGTGAAAGAACAAACTACCGCAAACTCTCCAATGAACTCCTCCACCAAATCAACTACTCTCTTGTCACACATCACCATGATGCCCCCTGAAGTGCCCTTTGAAGGAAGGCTAGTCCATCCCACATAAGGACAATAAACTACTTACTACCTTCCTGTCAACATACTTCAGCTTAGTCTCCTACAAACAAATAATATCTACCTTCCAATCCTATATTAAGTTTTTCACTCTAAGGCATTTGTTCGAGTTATTCAAGCCCCGAACATTCCATGAAAGGATCTTGGGCTTCATGGGACACCTAGGTTCTCCCTGTCATTATGCCTCCCCCTACTAGCACTTCCTTCCCTTGCGTCATAATTTATGGAACAAGATAGCCTCTTAGGCTCCCTTTCTTTTTTAGAGGCAGATCTAGCTATGAGGGGTTGTCCTACTTCAATGGCCGTAAGTAGTGCTTTAAATTGATCCTTGAATCCTACGCAGGAGATCCCTCTGCAATGCTGTATTTCATCAACCTTCTTCAAGACCCAATCTAACAGTGAATTAGTCCACATAAGTGTTAGAGGCAGAGAACAAATAGGACGGGGGTTGTCCCCGTGGTCCCCCAGATCGAAAAAGGGAACAATATCTCCGGACACTTTGCAAGCCAAGTATAAATCTGACCCAATTGATGCCTCGTCATCCGAGAGTGCCTCATCTTCGGAAACAGTCTCCTCTTCTTCTTCTTCCACCGTACATAGAACCCTGGAAGGGGTCTCAGTTGCTGCCATCATAAGTGGCCCCTTGGATGAATAGAATCTTGGGCCCTCTATCCAGCAATTTTAGGAGGCCACATTCAATAGTTACTCATCCCTCCCTCAACCACTACCTAACCCTCCCTCTTCAAAGTACCAGATTTTCTAAGTTGGTGATGATGCCAATAGAGCCAAATTGTGACTTGGCAACTATCGCAGTTGTCAAAATTGTAAGGGCCTAGGAGTGAGGGCATCTCTACACCTACCGTCACATCCTTGATTGAGCCCTCCCCTAACCTTCTCGAATTGGGTCACATCCCTAATAGAACCACTTTTTCTTGGCCCCTAGTTCTTTTTAGTGTATTAGACCTTAGTTGGCTTTGTTAAATCCAATGAAAAGTTGGGCTAACTTTTGTGGCGCCAATATAATGACTTTCAAGCATGGGGGTGGTTTTTCTTGATAAAGTGGCCTTAGTTCGATTTAACGTGGCTGATGTAGACCTATCCTAATCTTAAGGAGCAGACTAATCTTACCCCTACCTATCCTAATCATATGGTGCTTGGTTTGACAAGGAACCACCCAAAGTCTTTCTTTTGTGGTAGTCTAATCTTATGTTGACTGCCAAATGGCTTATAAAAGTGAGTGCCACCTTCAAGGGCTCATTGGCAAAGTATTCCTAGCCCCCTGATTTTCTTCCTTTAGTATGGCGATGAATCATTTAGGACCTTTGCTCTTGTACATCCCCATAGCTAAAAACCTTCCATTGTTATTGGAGCATTTTTGAGCTATGCAAGCTTGGTTGTCAACTCTTGAAGATATGACAACGCCTTGTGTTTCTCTAACCTTCCAAATGGCCTCTTATCTTTTTCATAAATCATAACACATTGACCTTTCCTAAAAACACAGAATGAAGAAGACTTCTGCTCCTATGAATGATTTTGAGAACACATAGCAGTTCCTTAGTTGAACACTCTTAAGCCTCTCCTTCAATGGAAAACCGACTCTAAAATGGCATCATCTTGTTAGTTATCCAAACTCCACATGTTTTGCAAATGGGATGCAACACAAAAAAATAATGCATGGAAAGAATGGAAAACCACTACCAGCGCGATCATGCTTTGATAAGGGATAGAGAAGAAATAATTTTGGCCAAAAATATCTAAGAACTTAGTTAAGAATGATAACGAGCGTAATGAAACAAATGCAAGAATGAGAGACACCACTAGCTGATTAAAGGCAACTCTCTGCCTGCTTTACCTTATAATACACTTTTAATGTTTTTAAACACAATGGATCACAGACTGCATCAGCCAAAGAGATTTTACAGACATTATTAAGTCATGAGCAAACAGACCTTAATATCCTTGCGTAAAAGAAGCTTTGAAAGCTTGAAATGAGCAGTTGGTCCATCAGGCAAGCCAATTATTAGGAGAGCATCTACAAGACAGCCAAAATAGCTGACAGTAAGAATCATTATACTTACAGCAGCAAATGGGAATGAAAACAAACTAAATTATCCTGAAAGTTCACTTATAAAAAATTGATATTCTAAAATTCCAAGGAATGGAAAATAAAGCCTAAGATAAACATTCACATTACAGATCCCCTATGATCATGGCAAGAAGCTTCACTAACCTGGTTCCCGGCGATTGGTGTGGACAACTATAATAGAAGTGAAGTCCTTCTTGTTTGCGTATTCTACAATCTGAAAAATGAAACAAGGAAGATAAGACAAAAGGATAGTTACAAATGGATGAACCTCATGCTCTTGTCCTCGTCTAGGGGGAAAATCCAACGCACCTTTTTCAGGTCATACGTTCCTCTCTTGTAGTAATGTGCATTTGGGATCACAGAAAGAAGCTCTGATATGAAAGCAGGTCCCCTCTACAAACCAAACACATAAACCAAAGATACACCAAACGTATAAGCCGGCATCTTGCAAATAGAATAGACATCTAGACTGACATAATATTAGAGATGTTCAGTCATGATATGCCTCTTAGGTGGATCAAGACAATTACAAATGGCAAAAAGGAGGACTTACAGTAGAATTGAAACGGCAAGTGGTGATTAAAACTTTTGGAATATGCTCACGCTTTAAGATTCCACTAAATTCATCGGCATCATTTCCAGCAAATAGCTGCGAATGAAAACAATCAACATGTCCACTATAACAGTTATTCATCCAAGATATTTTGGCACTCAAATCAGATTTAGATAAATATAAATGCCTCAAAATCAATAGTTGTCCAACTGTAGTAAAAGTGTGATAAGGTCTCCACTATAAATTTTAAAAAAATTGAAAAAAATGTGACCACTATAAATTTTGAAACATTAGCCTCCATAGTACATAAAAAATTACAATAAGGTAGACATTCAATTAGTATATGCAGAAGAAACTAGGGGATGAACCATAAATTATATCAAGGTCCTTAACATTGATTACAGTTTGCAACATGGGCAGCTCAACTTAGTTCCATGAACTCTCGATGCAAAAATCACTTCTAGATATAACATACTTAGGGGCCCTATCTTCTAGTTCCTAAAATATATAGCCATTCCACAAAATCCACATAGCAAATTAAGAACTCAAAAGAAATAATAAATAAACCCAGGAAGAAAGGGGGAAAAAACACCTCTTCATCGTCAGGCTTGCACACGGTCTCATCAAATTCCCGGGTGTTTTCAATCGTACGGGGAACGCTCTTTGGCGGAGGCTGCATGATTACAAAACGACCTTCTCATTAATCAATCTCAAACTTGAAAGGAAAGAGGAAAAAAAAAAAAAAAAAACGAGCGACCGACCTCCTCCCCGAGCTCGAGAGCACGCTTCTCGGCGGCGTCGCGAGCCTTGATTTTCTTGCGCTTATCGAGCTTCTTCTGATGCTTGAGCTTGGCGTGCACCTCCGACCTCTTCTCCTTGTTCTTTATCATCGAGGGCAGTATCTCCCCCTTATTCTCAATCTGCTTCTTCTGCTTCTTCCTCTGCTCATTCTCGTATTCCCCATTCTCATTTTCTCTATCGAACCTGTCTGCTGCTTCGCCTCTGTTCTTCCTTCTCTTTTCCCCCATCGTTGATCTTTCTGCCTACCTTTCTATACTCTGCACACGGCTGGAGGAGGAAGAATAGAGCAGAGGGGTTTGGCTGTGCCTGTTAGGGTTTCTGTAAGGGGAACAAGCGGAAATTTATTTTGGTATAATTACTCTTTTCCCCAGACTATATCTCAAATTTTAGGAAGCGACCCCTCCAAACTATTAAAATTACTGGCCGAGACCATTTTTGAGCATGCACATTTCTCCCAAGGCCTCACAGGTAAAATTAGTAAATTACACCATAAATTCATAATCTCTTTTCTACTTGCATGGAAGGATGTAACTGATTTGAGTCTGGACATCTTTTGGGTTGTGAAAGTTGAGTTTCATGGAAAAATTATTTAGGAATTGGTTCGAAATAATTTTGATCACATTTCATCTCATTTATCTCATTTTCTTCTCAAATACAAACATTTTTAAACTAATTATTACAATTTTTTTAATCTAATCATTACAATTTTCTCTAACTTCTAAACCAAACACAAAAATCAATTCAACTTTTTTAAATTCCTAAATAAAAATTACATTCTAATAATATTTTAATTTTATAATATTTTTTATTCAATATTTTCTCCCTACTTTCTCAAAACTCAATCTTAACTCAAACTATAACATTATTATTCACAATTCATCTTATTATTATTTACAAAATTACCATCGCATCTCATTCTTCAAACATCCCATTAAGTTGAAGTGGCAAGTTTGCCAGGTCATAGCATGAGTTGGAGTCGGGTCCAATTATTTCTTGGGTTTTGCTCATGATATCTTTAATACTTCTTACCACTCTCTACTACCAGTCCATTTGTTTTTTTTTTTTTTCAGTTCTTCTGCAGATAGACAATTTGGGGGACACCCTACACAACCCCTGCTGACATGGCTTTAAAAAAAAAAAAAAAAAAAAAAAAGGAGGAATTGAAAGAAAATGCTAAAAGAAATAGACCCACCATGCTTCACGAAGAAGCTTTATGAGATTGGTTTCTCGCTCAAAACATACCAGTACACCTACGTTTGGCCCGTCTCCTCTCAGAACTTCTTCGCACGTCTCTCTTGCGAGAAGAGAACCACAAAGAAGCTTCAACTTGCTTTCTCGCTCACGAACCAGTGCACCATTTCTCAAAATAGAAAAATCCTTGGTTTCTCCCACTTCCAGTCCTTGCCGTCCCATTGTCGAAAGTGGTTGATTTTAAGCTTTATATTTTCTTGTCTTCAATTCTATTCTAACTTCCGTGCTTCTTGTGCATATATGATTATTGTTAACATTGAAGTTTTTTACTTCTTGTTCATGGTTTTCTCCTATTTTACCTATGTATATGGCTTATTCCGAACAAAATCCCACTACACAGGTATTGGAACTTTTGAGTTCCCCTAATTCCTTTATTTTGGATGCTAAAATATTTTCTCCAAAAAAATGTATATATATAAACCTGCTCATTTGATATTTCTCATTTTCAAGTTTGTGTGTAAAATATAATATGTGTAGTTGAAAGAATGGTTTTTGTACTTTTATTCAAGTAAAAGCTTTGATCGTTCAAGTAAAAGTTTTGATTGGAGTCCTATCTGGGTTGAAGATAGATCACATAGTTTTGATCTAACATCAACACAGATGCACTTGTTCTAAATTTTTGGAAAGAATTCTGTAGTTTGCTACATTCCAATTATTGGATGCAATAAACATGTCCAATATGTTTGACTGCCGACTAGATGCTCAGATTTGGCTAATTATAGATCTCATGTCTCTGGGTTCCTTCAGGAGTTTTGCAGCCATTTTTTGCCCAGGTTGATTTTTTGTTAATTTTTTTGGCTCTGATGGATTTGAAATGACAAAGTGATAATTAATGTTTCAACTTCACCAGAATTTTGTTTCTATGGCAATATACTAAAGCCCATTATCTTTTTTTGAAAAAAAAAGTCCGGTAGTTAATTTGTTCATGCAATATTCAAGATATAGTAGTAGCACATTGCTGATTGATTTAAATTTATGCACTTGTATCTTGTCTTGATCAACAATTCAATATGGCTGTCATTTATTTGTATGCTCTATTTTCTTGTATCATGTTTATATATTTCTATGTATTTATATATAAAATCATGTTGATGTAAATGACATTTGAAATATAGTGAATCGAGGTAATTTTTATTTTATATACTCATGACATAATTTTTGTAATAGAATCTAGATGGAGAAAGGGAAAGAGCACGCATCTCCGTTGACACCTCTTACCACGGATCCACAAACAAATTCATCAACCCAAGTATTCGTAACCATACTTAAAGTTCAGTATAACTATTTCATTTAATGTCTACATTTATTACGCAAGTTTTGGTTCACTCTTCAACTAATGGTTATGTAACGCCCTGTTCCCGGAAGTCCGAAAAGTTAATTCTTATTACTTAATATCAACTCTAATATCATAATAATAAATAAACAGAAACTCTACAAAATACTTAACTTGTTTGTTTGATCCAAAAATCCGTGTCCCTCCACAGAATTACTAAACCAAATACCTCAATAAAGAAAATAATATATCCACAAAGACTCAAATTATTCATAACTTGACGTACCAAAATAATCGCTAGAGATAAAACTACTAAATATGATCCTCCAATATACTTGTACCCTTAGCACTCATTCATCTATGATCATCAGACTTTTCCAATACTTTCTACTCTTGATCTCCAGCTGAACTATAAATCACACACTAAGCATAGCAATATCAAAAAATTAATCGAATTTTTATTCAACCTTATAGAATTGCCCATTTTTGTTTTGATTTAACCAAAAAAGAATGAAAGAGTTTGTCATTTTTTGCTTTTTTTTTTATTGCCGATAGAACGTAAAGACAAGTCAAATAAAGGTTTATTCTTCCTCATCTACAAATATCCAAATTTTGATGCCTAATACCCCATAGATCGTTCCAACTGCATAGGAACAATAATCAATTTTAGCTCGAATAGTTTGTAGAGGATAAATATTTGAAAAATGTTATGGTGATAAGGGGTGAGTTATCAACAACTCAATAAGCAGAAGACATATACAAGTGTGTAAACATAAGCATTTACAGAGTTCAGAATGCAGAACAAAATATTTTCTTTCAGAATGCAGAATCAGAATATTGTTTTCAAAATGTAGTATCAGAACATGTTATCAAAAATATCAGAGCGAAAGTTCAAAAATATTCATAATTAAAATCCCTTTGGCATAGTGTAAACTGAAATATCACATCTTAACTTATCATATCAGAACAAATACCATGTTTAACCCCCGTGGTAGGGTTGTGCAAACTCCGGTATCTAACCGAGCAGAAACAAAATGTGAATCTTCCCCTTATTCATTCTCGGAGCCCCGAGTATGCACATAGGAAAGACCATGCAGAAAACAACTTTGTTTCCAAAGTGGGTGCACCAGAAACAGAAAAGTTGGTACCAACCCGAACAGAGGCCATAGTTTTACACCAGTGGTAAGGTCAGAACGGAACAAAAACAGAAACAGAATGTTATGCCAGAGGTTTTCAGAAATCATATCAAATCATATCAGAGTATAGAAAATCTTCAGAACATAACAAAATCATATCACAAAACATAATTTATGCACAAAATTTCATATTCGCTTTCTTTTTCAAAGTTCAGAAACAGAATTTCTAAAATAAGTCATGTCTACACCAGTCATGACAGAAAATACTTTCTTCTTAAACATAATTTCATGAGTAATGCAGAACAAATAACTAAGGTAGTTTAAATTTATTTTCATAACCAAATATGTATATTTTCCAAAAATAACCTCAGCTCATTTTATTTTAATGCAAAGTCTAACATAGGAACCCTGCTTACCTGGACTTCTTAGTTTTTTCAGAATTTTTCTTCAAAAATGTCGAACAATAATTAAGCGTCACCTATAACATGATAACGCAAATTTTCATAAATTTTCAATGAATACAAATTTCAATATTTAAGCCTAAGATGCTAAAATGACCTATTTTATTTCTTCAAAAACCTAACTTCACGTAATCCTAAAATATCATCACATTTTCTAAATTCATCAATGTCCCAATAATCAACTCGAACAAAACACAAAATCTAACTTATTTACTAATGAGATCAATTTATAAAATTGGGTAACATAATTATATCAAAAATCTATTAAGGTAGGCAAAGCAAAAATACCATTTAATTAAAATAGACTTAATTAGTCTTAAAGTATTTAAAATACAATTAACATCTTATTATTCTCAACTGAAATAAAATATTTAAACTAGTTACTTTAAAAAGACATAAATATTTTCTATATATATTCTTATACCTCAAATAAAGGGCATTTTGGAAAAAAAAAAGTCTGTGCTGTTTGGAAAACAAACACAAAAAAGAAACGAAAGAAAAAAAAAACTGAGACCAAACACATCAACGGCGACGCCATACTCGTCGAGAGTGGAGGAGCAGCGCGAGGACAGGGAGGTGGCGAAGATTACGTCGGCGAGGTAGCGGCTAAACACTGAGAGAGAGAAAGAGAGAGTCAACAGTGAGGGAGAGAGGGAGTAAACTGAAAGATAGGGAGAGGGGGTTTACGTATCATGCAATGTGTCAGCAATGAAAGGTGGTGCTGGGTGACAACTGGACGGCTTCCGACTGTGGAGACTTATTCTTTGGCGTACACTGTTACTGCTGGCGGTGGCATCGTGGCTCTCCTGAGATGTGGAGGTAGCGGCTTAAGTTGTGGTTTCCTCTATTTTGGGAAACAAAAATAGAGGTCCTTCGGCGTTGGTGAGGCTGCGTTCCTGCGTCGAACGGCTGAGGCTTATGGTCAACGGACGGGGTTGGCGGTTTGTGGTGGTGTTGCCGTGCGAGTGGGTGGTTCCTACTGTAGCATTGCTTCAGATGAAGATTTGCAGTGGCGCGGTCATGCACGATGGTTTAAGTAGTTGCGCAGTGGCTGAGCAGGGGAAGCTACGGTTTCACGTGGGTGGTGCACTAGCAGTGGCATACGGCGGAGCAAGGTCTGCTCACGGTGGAACTACACGCTGAGAAAGGGCTTCCTGTGAGGTTGGGGTGGTGTTTTTCTGAGTGGGTGAGCGCCGGCTGCGGTGATGCTGGGACAGCATGGGTCGTGGCTTGTGGAGGTTGGTTTTGTGCGGCAGCTGGGTGAGCCGCAACTGGGTGGGTCGAGACCGAGCTAGAGGGTGGTGCGCTGTTTGCAAAGAGGAGGAATTGCTTGGCTACGGTTTCGCGTGGGAGGGCAGCGGCGTGAGCTTTATATATATACCTATATATATATATATATATATATATATATATATAGGTGATAGAACATGAAAAGAAAACCCTAGAGAAAAGAGGGAAACGTGCATGTGCATGCATAGGGATAAAATCGACGTAAAACTGTGTAGAATGTGGAGTTTGAACTAAGGTACACGGCCTTGGGCTTTATGGTCCATAAAAAAAATTGTAATGAATAAAAATAAAAAAATGTGCTCTTTCTTAAATTTTTTTTTTCGGCCCATAAAATAGTACTTGAAAATTTTAATTGGATTTTTTTTCACATACTTAACCCAAAATATATAAAAAAATAAGCTTGGCACTAGGCCCGGGTGTTACAGGTTGGTTTATATGTTAGGTCATAGCAAGACCCTTTTATCCACAATTCTCAATACCTCATACCACAAGTCCAGCAACACAGATAATCTGTTATATTATTTTTGAAGTATTTATTTATTCTATTAATATATTTATCTTAGGTCTTCAGCACATTATCATTATTCATTTATATGTTAGCTAATACCAAGACCATGGTATCCGGATTTACCAGCATCTCCTACCACTGATGCATCAACCAATATAGCATCGCAGGTATTTTAAATATTAATTTTGAACTATTAAACTATTCTGCTAATGACAATATTTATTTTTGGTCTTCTACACATTATCACTATTGTTTTATGTGTTAGGTGATACCGACACTATTTTATCCGAACTTCCAAAACTATATGCATGGTTTGCATGCACAAATGCCATATGCGTGGTTACCACCATTTGTTTCTCGTCCTGATTCCAACCCAACGAATCTTACTAGTCAGGTGATAGATTTGTTCTTTAAGTCAACTGTTTATTTCTCACCGTGCTTATATTGATTTACACATGATTTTTAATTGTTGTAAACTATAGGAAAATCTTGTGTCTCCATTTCACTCTTCAACTACTCCTCAGGTTGGTATAAACTTTGCAAGCTCAAGCCATGTCGAAGAAATTCAGGACCCCACACCTGACTCTGGGGAAGTCAAGACTTTGTCTATGCCCTTTGTGCGTGATACTGTTGAATCCAAAGACAACGAGGCGTCCGGGATACAAAATACAACGCTGACTGATGGTGGTAATAGTATTGAGGAGCCCAAGTTGGGGATGGTGTTTAGATTCGAAGAAGAGTTAGTTTCTTATTATAAGAAATATGGGAAACAATGTGGTTTCAGGATAACGAGGCAAATGAGTAAGAGGGATGAGAATGAGAATCTAAGATATGTCACGTTGGGTTGTGCTCGTGGTGGGAAGGCACGAAACCGAACCTCAAATGTCGCAAGGTCACGTCCAACATAAAAAACAGAGTGTAAGGCGAAGATAAATGCTACATTTGTTGATGGGATGTTGAAAATATTAATGGTTCACAATACACACAACCATGGCCTATCCCCACAAAAATCAAGATTTTTTCGCTGCAATAGAGAAGTGAGCGAATCAATAAAGAGAGTGTTAGATATAAATGATCAAGTTGGCATTTGAATGAATAAGAGTTTTGCTGCTCTTGTGCAAGAAGCTGGTGGGTTCGAGAACTTGTCATTCCTAGAAAAAGACTGTCATAATTATATCGACAAGGCACGTCACCTTCGACTTGGGAAAGGTGGCGCTGGAGCCCTTCGTGAGTATTTTGTGAGGATGCAATACAGGAATGACGGGTTTTTTGCAATGATGGATTTCGATGATGATGGCAGATTGATGAACGTTTTTTGGGCAAATGCACGAAGTAGGGTAGCCTACCAATATTTTGGTGATGCCGTTACATTCGACATCACATATTTGAAAAACAGGTATGGGATGCCATTTGCACCATTTGTGGGTGTAAACCACCATGGTCAGTCAATCCTTTTGGGAGCAGGATTGATCTCTAATGAGGATACAGAAACGTTTACATGGTTGTTCCAAACTTAGTTGAATTGTATGGAAGGTAAAGCTCCGAATGCTATCATCACATATCAAGATAGAGCAATGAAAAATGCCATTGCTATCGTCTTTCCAAACACTCGATATAGATTCTGCCTTTGGCACATTTTGAAGAAAGTACCTGAGAAGCTCGGTTCATATGGTGCATACAAAATTGGGTTGAAAAGTCAGTTGTTAAAGTGTGTGTATGATTATCAAACAATTGACGAATTTTTGTGAAGTGTTTTGTAAAGTGATTTTTATATTATGTTCAATGTAGATAACCAGTGTAATTTTAGTTCTGTCTAGCGATTTTTGTAAATAAATATGTTCTACATCCCCTGATAGTATGGGTACTATCCCTTAATGTATATACTTCAATGGTTGAGTCACTTTCAACAATTTGATTAATGGGAAAAGTTGTATTTTGGAACAATCTTTGTTAGTGCACGAGATTTTTGTTGCTTGTTAAATGAGTAAAAGAAGCTAGTATGTTCCCAACGACAAACATATTCCATTACAAAGACCACATTCATTTCATTACAGGGACTACGTCCATTACAAAGACTACGTCTATTACTGTGATCATATCAAGTATAACAAAATTAATACAGAGGATGCCCAATAGATACGAAGAAGTGTGCATTCACGCCGGATGTTTGCTTGTTGCCTTTGGCAAATGAGGGTCCTGATACCAATGGGAGCAAATTTTTCATTTGCACAGTAAAGTTGGGATAATTGCTATGATCCCTTTCAATCTGTTTGATAGCACTTCTAGTTGCATTATTTGAACTTTCAGATCAAGAATGGCCATCTTATTTCCCAGCAAATTAAAAGAGTTGCATTGCTGCTGCTATCAGGTGTGGTAACAGCTTTAAATTGGGCTACATTTTGTCCTTTCAATGCAAATCCAACTCTCTCCCCTTCTTTGTACCCTTTTGCAACCTATCAACAGGAATGACAAGAAATAGAACCATCATTTGTTTATCAGAAAAATATTAATGGTATATCGATATTGAAATAAAGTTCATAATTAAGAAAGATAATATTGATGCAAAATAAGACCCCACCATGTGGAATCAAATAATAATAGATGTTGTCAATGATCTAATCTAACCTATAAATTAAATTTGTTAAGGGGACCATATTATGATTAGGCAAGGCTATAAATATATATACATATATATATATGTTTAATTTAAAGGGCAGAGAATGCAGGCCTCTGCATGCGCAGCTAGTAGTGACAATAGTATTGCAACTGATTAGCATTGAAAATGAGTTATTAATAGTAATACTACTACGTACATAAAATGCATACATGCTAAGTAGCCTGATTTCATGTGAACTAATACATAATTGAGTACTAGTGGAATTATGTGATACATTGAGTTGGTGTCTTGTCAACCTTCATAAAAGTAAGTAGCCTGATTTTTATTTATCACTTAACCTGCCAACTTTTCTTTTATCAGATTAGCAACCAAACTGGTTTTAATCAAATTAGCCAATTGATAGTTAATAAACATTTCCTTCTCTCATGCAACCAGACAAATCTCTAACTGTCCATACACCCACAACCCCTGTATATCTGGTGCACAAGTTTCTGTTATTCAAGATCTCTATGATCCAAACTTCCAGCCAATGGTGGATCAAGGACCAGACTAGACATGCAACTCATCCATTATCTACCTGATCCAGGTGCTACCAAATCATTAGTGCCAAATAGAAAGGTCAAATTTGCTCAAAGTGAAAGCAAATTTCCCTTAATGCAAATAGTCCAATGCAAATTTCTCCATTCACATCCACTGCTCATAAAGCACTTAAATAAATAAGTATTTATAAGAGAGTAGGAAAATTGATTAATAATAAGATTTGGGGATTAAAGCTCAAGCACCCGAACTTCCTAAAATGAGGTTAAAGGTGCATTACAAAACAATCACCAAAACAACAGAACTTTTTTTATACATAAGCAAAGATTCTTGTTTAAAGACGCAAAAGTAGTAGCCCCAATATACAAGAAATACACAAAGAGTAACATCTAACAAGAAAACCAGTACAAAAAAAAAAAATATATATATATATATATATCAAAGCAGGCATTAGCAAACTTTGTAGATTTTTCCCAGCCACCAATTGTCATGTAATAAACACGTTATGAACAGGCAAACTTGGTCCAAACTCAGGTTCCTCCACATACTTTCAGAATTTCCATTCTCCCCCATTAGTTACCACAAGCCCTACTTGATCCAATGCCTACAAAACCATGTACTTTCAAACCGGAACTCAGTACTAATATAGATGCAAACAATCCCACATTTTACTACACCATAATTTATTGAGAAAAAACAAAGAGATAGAGAAACGGCATTGTAAAAAAAAATAGCCGGTCTAGAGCAGAATCGATATCAAGTTTCCTCAACTTGATCTTCTCCGAACACGATTTGGCACCTACGACGACAATCTGGGACTCGGATTCTTCCTCCAAAAGGTTCAGCCGCATGAAAGGGAGGTCCCAGAGCTCGGAACCCGTGAAGGAATCATACTCTTCGTCACCAAATCTATTTAGGCGCATATGTTTGACGAGGAGGAATTCTGCGTGGTTTAGCGGATTCTTAAGGATCACCGCGAGGTTGTGAATTGCCACCATCAAAAGGGGAAGGATGGGAATGGAAGAGGTATGGAAGGTTAAGGGTAGGTGGAGAGGAATGGGGTTGTAATCGGCCCTGAGGAGAGCAGATGGATGGACTAGGTAGTGCCATGTTCGCGGGATGGAGGAGAGCAGATGGAGTGGGAATGGCTAGCTGTCTTATTTAGGGTCAGGATGAAAATGGTGCGTTTTATTTAATTAGTTTGAAATGTCATCGATTTCCTTACAATTCGTCTCCCGCTAGCAATGATTCGCACCGTTTCATTTAATCTACTAGCATGCCAAGTAAGGGGTGTGCAATGGGAGTGGGCGAAACCGACTGGCTTTAGACTTTTCGTTTTGTTTTTTTTTTTTTTTTTTTTTTTTTTTTTTTTTTTTTTTGTCTTTTGCCTTTTGCTCTCCTTGAGGAACACGTCTCGTACCACAAGTTTATATTTGCGTCCAAAATAGTCCCTCTCAAAACTTAGTCTGATCTCCATTTCGCACCAAAAAGTCACTGTCAACGGCGCCAACCCAGCACAAATTTTCTTTAGCTCTATCTCTCTCACTTAAACCCCTTGCAGTGTGGCCACCTGTAACAAACATCAGCAAAGCCAAGTTTAGAAAAAAGAAAAAACTCTTATAGACCAAAAAAACAGAGTACCTTTCAGGCTTTCAACATTCATACTGAAAAATGATAATTTTTCATTTGTAGCCAAACAAGCTGATTTTTCAAAGACCTCTCTTTCACCAAAACAACCTCCACACTTGAAAAAACTTAGAATTGCTTATCTCTATTTGGATATAAGACGTGTTTGATCTCATTTCATTATTACAATTTTTCTAAATTCTCGCACAAAATATAATAAATAATTCAACTTTTTCAAATTTCAAAACAATAATAATATTAAAAAATAATATTTTAACAATATTTTATTCAACTTTCAATTTTTATCTCAACTAATCTCATGTCAACTCTCTATCCAAATGGCACCTTAAAGTTTCTTGGAAGGAAAAAAGAATATATAAGAAAACCATAACTTACAAGTCAAATGATGGTCGGAACAAGTACCCATCATCAAATTCCTACCTCTACAATCTTTCCTAGACAAACTCGATTTCCCAACTCCACAAAAAAAAAAAAAAAAAAAAAAAAGGAAGATCGAAAGTGATGCACCAACAACACAAACATTGCAACAGCTCAGAAGCTCAAAAGCATTTAAAAATGGATGGGGAAATAGCTTGCAAATCTCCCCCATCCTCTTTGCTTTCTATAAAAGAACATATGTATAACTACATTGTATTCGGCAACCTTATTCTGGCATTGCTCTGATACACGTATAGAGGTCTGGATTCATTCTGATGGACTCAAGTTCATGGGATTTTGGGAAGGGTTGTAAGTTTAAATAAGCTTGAGTTGTATCTCTCGTACTTTTGATCCCATATGGGATAATCTCTTGATCCCACAGAGAGAGAGAGAGAGAGAGAGAGAGAGAGAGAGAGAGAGAGAGAGAGAGAGAGAGAGAGAGAGAGAGAGAAGGAAGAGCTCAGGCGAGGAGGGGAAGAGCGAGAGGGTTGTGGCCCGAAAGGGAAATATTGGTCTCAACTTTTTCAATGATTTTTTTTTTTCTGCAAATGATGCTTCATTCCCAGAATATAACTTACAAACATCATCAACCCAAACACTTAGCACACTACAGACCAGAAGAAAATCATAGACCAAGGGGGTCTTTGCCACTATGAAAGTTTAGGAGCCAAGGGGGAATTGAGATGAAGGGTATGCTTCTGTAAAGGTTATTGGATGATGCCCACTACGCAATTGAATGCGCGCATCAATTCAGATCTCGATGAATTTTCCTAGTTTTCCAGCTATGAAAAGTGTTCAGTAAATTTCTGATATCCTTTATGATTGGTTGAACAATCCAGTGTGCAGTAGTTTCTGGTTTATTCACTGCTTGTAGTGTGAGCAGTGAGTCACCTGCAATTACAATTTTTTCTATATTTCTTTCCTTTGTCTCCTTAACTCTTATACGTAGTGTTGTGGCTTCACCATGATTTGGATTTTGGTTGGGGATGAACTCAGTCTAGACAAAGATTGGTGTACCTTTTTCTGATCTACAAATGGCAGTTGTTGTACTGCCTAAGCTTCTGACCGCCACATCAAAAGTTAAAGTGCAGTGATCACTAGGTATGGCTCTCCATTGGTGGCTTTCATTTACCTATTTAGTTCCCCAAACATAACAGTACTCTTTAAAAGTTTTGATGGTGCCATTAACAAAATTGCTAATACAAGGTTGGATGGCTTCATGAACAATCTTGTTTCTAGGAAACCAAATGCTGTCCATGGCTATGATAGCAAAATTTGAAAGTGATGTTTATCATTGGTGGGGATATTCAAACTCCTAAAGGGGGTGGTTATACAATCCATCCAATGTTTGATGTCCCTATTTGCAAAGCTAGTAATATCTATCAACCAAGGGGATTGTCTCCAAAGGATTCTTGTGAAGGGGCAATTCAGGAAAAGATGCATTTGTGTTTCTTCCTCAGTGTTGCAAATGGGGCATTTGGTGTCTTCTTCACTCAGAGGGATGAAACTTTTCAGATTATTCTTTGTAGGAGTGATGTTGTGAATGACTTTCCAGCAAAATAGTTTAAGTCTGTCTTGGATCCTAATTTTCAAAAAATTTTCCAGTTACCGAATTGATCAAAGGGGTTGGTGTGGTTTTAGTTCATGGAGAGGGAAACATACGCAGATTTGACATAGAAATTGTCCGAGTTGTGATGCATCCACATGATTTTATCCTTTTGGTGATGAAAGTCAAATTGGGCAAGAGGGATTTTCTGAATCTCATTCACAGTGTCTTGGTGGAAGAGGGCTTGGAGAATGATGGTGTTCCATCTTCTCGGTTCCTTCGTTGTTAGTTCAGAGACAGCTAGTGAAAGATCTATAAGAGTGGATGGTAATTTTGGAATGGGTTGATAGGATGGGAGGGCAGGGATCCAAGGGTCAGTCCAAACCTTAGTGGTGACACCATTGTTTATCTGAAAGCAAACATTGTTTTTCAAGAAATCTTTTTAGGATTCCTTTCCAAATCAAAGAGTTAGAAGATCTTGGACTGGTTGTAAAGAATGAAGAATTCTTTAAGTATCTCTTAGTGAGCATTCTCTTCCAAATATTGGTCACTATCATTAATCATTTGCAAACCTATTTTGCTAATAAGAGCACAGTTGAAATCATAGGTTATTCTTAGCCAGAGGCCACCTACTGATTTAGATTTGCAAATAAACTTCTATGATTTAGGAGTGAAATTGTGTGATTTCTGAGTAGGAAAACCCCACCAAAACTTCATAAAGGAATTATCTATGAAGTGAGAAACTACTTTCGGGATTGAAAGGGTGGCCATTTGATAGGAAGGAATAGTGCTAGCTACTGAACTTATTAAAGTGGTCCTACCAACTTGAGAGATGAGCTTAGCCTTCCACCCTGCCAATTTCTGAGTGATCCTTTCTTGCATTTCTTTGAAATGAGCTTTTTTTTTAAGCTTTGAAAAGGAGGGGCAGACCAAGATATTTGATATTAGAAGAGGTTGTTTTAAAATTAAGAATTTCTTTCACTTCTCGTCTGATTTGATGTAATGTGTTGCAACTAAATTGAATGGATGATGACTTAACAATATGGACCTTTTGATCAGACCAAAGGGATTACTTCTCCAGAAAATTATAAAACCTTTGAACATTGTTCTTTGAAGCTTGACCAAATAGGATAAGATCATCTGCAAAGAGCAGATGAGAGATGTTGGGTCCATTATTGCTTGTTGAGATCCCTATGAGGTGACCAAGATTTTCCTCTCTTGTTATCAACGTGTTAGGACCTTAGTACCAAGAATGAATAGAAAGGGGGGATAGTGGATCCCCCTCCCTAAGTCCTCAAGAAGGCTGAAAGTAACCACAAGGGTTTTCATTTATAATCACTAAGTAAGAGATAGTGGAGATACACTCTCTGATCTAGTTAACCCACTTGCTATGGAAACCAAGGTTGTCCATAATACTAAGTAGGAATTTCCATTCCATAAAGTCAAAGGTTTTTTTCATGTCTATCTTGATAGCCATTAGCCTTTTTTTCCTTTTAATGAGATGGAAGATCTCTTGAACCATGATGGTGTTTTTCTGAATGGTCCTCCCAAGTACAAAGGCTGTCTAGTATGGAGGAATGAGTTTCGGAAGGATTTTTTTCAGCCTATTGGCCAGAATCTTAGCTATGACTTTTTAGCAAACATTTGATAGACTAATAATCTTGAATTGGTGGACAATATTAGGGCTATTAGTCTTTGGAATTAGTGCAATGGGTGTGTGGTTCCATTCTTTGAGCAGTTTCCCATTGATGAAAAAGTTCTTGATGGCAGCATTAAAGTCTTCTTTGATGATAATAATGTTTATAGAACATACTAGTGAAGCCATTTGAGCCAAGGGCCTTGGTGGAAGGGCGAGTTGAGAGGATTTCAAGGTCCAAAGGAACCTCACAAAGAAACTGGTTCTCCAAGTCTAAAATCTTGTCAGGGAATAGGTCACTCATTTCTGTGTGCATGATTGGGTTAGAGGTTGTGAAGATCTCATTAAAGTGTTCAAGGAACTTGTTCTGAATGACAAAGATCTCAGTTGTCCATGTATGAGGGTTGATCTTAAGGCTCTCAATGGAATTGGTGTGCCTCCTTATGGTGGTTGACATGTGAAAAAACTTAGTGTTCAGGTCAGTAGTGGTTAACCAATTCAATCTAGCTTTCTGTCTTTGTAGGGTCTCCTCTCTTTTAAGCTACTCATTGAGGTGATCCTTGATTTCAGTTTCCTTAATCATGGACTGAATGGTTGGGTCATTGGATTTCATTTGAGATAGTTCTTGAGTGAGATTTCTAATGGCAGTTTGAATGTGACCAAAGTGGTTCTTGTTCCATACTTTGAGGGTCTTTTTTACTTCCTTTAGTTTTTTTTTTTTTTTTTTTTTTAGAGAATGAAGCTAGGAGTCCCTGTAAAATGGATGGTCCAAGCCTTCTGAATGACCATTTGGCAGGTGGGGTCTCTTATCCAAAACTCTTCAAATGTAAAGGAGGTTTTGTGTTGGTTTCTCCCTGATGTATCAAGAATAATTGGGGAGTGGTCAAATGAGCTAATTGGAAGGTGGTGGAGAGTGGCATTAGGGAAAATGGTCATCCATTGGTGGTTAGTAATCCCTCTATCAAGCATTTCCCTAATGTTTCCTAGGCCCTGCCTGTTGTTAGTCCACATGTACTTCGGACCATGGAAGCCTAGATCAATTTTGTCAGTGTTTTCCATATAAAGTCTAAGACCATTTCCTTGAGAGGAACAAGCAAAGGGTCTCCCACCTATCTTCTCATTTTGGCTCAATATGGAATTTAAGTCCCCAAGGTCTAAAATTGGACCACTAAAACTATTAGCAATTTGGTTCATGGTTTCCCAAAACTTCCATTAATGACTGATTTGAGTAGGGCAATAAACAAGGTTAAAAAGCCGAAGATTATGAGTGGGGTCAGAGTACATAAACAAAGACATAATATTACTATTAACAAACACAAGTTCTACATCTAGGCCATGTTTCCATAAAAACAAAAGCCCCTATTTTCTGCCATTAGGGGGAACAACTATATACATAGAGAAACCTAATCTATTAACAATACTAGAGATATTCACATGCATCAAAATGGTCTCTGAGATGAAGACAACATCATGGCTGTAGCTCCTGATGTTAGCCTTGAGGCATCTGATTGCATGGGGTCGGGCTATACCCCTGCAATTCCATGATCATAGCTTCATTTCAGCTTTGGTGGCAGTTTAGGCCCTGCCACTTTAGCCTTAAAAAAGTGTGAGTCTAAGTCATATTACCAAGAAGTTGTTCCTCATTTTGATATGGAGAGACCTAAGTCTTTTTGTCTTTTTGTTATTGGCATCACTCATCTTGCTCTTTGCTAGCGTACTTTGCAATTAGGACATCCTCTTCCTCTATCTGAAATTTGTCTCACCAAATTAGCATTCCAATTTCCTTTCTCTCCAAGGTTGTTCGAATCCCCTTGTCTCTCTTGAGTCAACACCTTTCTCGTTTCAGTGATAGAGGGATTGTTCTTGGTTGTGTTAATGCAAGTTGAATGGAAGGCTGTGGTATTTTTATTGCAAGGGGAGAGCATGTTGAGTTCTTGGGTTGAGTCTGTATTGCTGTCGTGGTTTGGGCTTGCTGTGTTGGTGAGTGTATTTGAGTTAGGCCTTATAACAAAATAGGATTTACCCGATGGGCTTACTAGGAGTGAAATTGAGTGGTGTTTTGGATCCAGACTTGTTGGGCATTGGAGTTTCTCGTACTGTGCTATTAATTGTTTGAAAAGGTTGGGTTCATAGGGGTTGTGCTGCTCAGAGAGGGAATTAATTGAAGGTGAGGTGATGGGTGAGGGGGCTTGTGGGTTGAGTTTTAATGCTGGAGGCTTGATTCTAGCCATTAGATCTCCACTGTTCTCTTGGAGGGGCTAGATTGCCTTAACTAATGTGATGGAGATTTCAACTTGTACAATCTAAGTCTGCATAGGATGCCAGATGAGATAGCCATTGCTATCTTTAATTTTTTCTTGAATCTTTGTCTGCTGAGTTGGATGTCTACCACATGTTTCTTTTTTAAGCTCAGTGAGTTCCATGCTCATGCAGGTTTGGTTTCCATGAAAGGGTGCACCACGGGTATCAAGCTAAATGCAATGGGGGCTTGCAACACTATTTTGTCCCCAGAAGATGTTTTGGTTAATAGTGTGACTTTCCTTCTTATATATCACCTTTTCCTTTTATTTGCTGGGAGTTTGTGGAAAAAATTGTCTTGTTGCTGGTGGGGGTTGATGAGTTGGTGGCACGCTTGCTACATTTTCTCCAAAGGCCACCATTTCAGTTTGTTGACTTCCTTGATGATCATACTGATGTGCATTACTCATGATATCTGTATAAGAAGATTAATCAATTTCTGTCATGACTAATGTATACATGAGCAAACTTTTAGCATTTTATCCTCAATTATGTAAAAAGAGCGTTATGAAAATCTAAAATTTGTGCATTGATTATATGAAGATTATCTATTTATGTTCAACACTTGTTTTGATATGAAATGTTGCATCTGAAAAACCCCTGGCATGACTTTCTGCTTTTTTCCTGACCTATCTACGGATGTAAAACTATAGCATCCGTTTGTATTGGTACTAATATCTCTGTTTCTGGTAAACCTACTTTGGAAATAAAGTGGTTTTCTGCGTGACCTTTCCTGTGTACACACTTATGACTTCGAGAACAATAAAGGGGAGATTCACATTCTATTCATGCTTGGTTGACCATCAGGGTTAGCATAACCCTACCATGATGGTTAAACATGGAACACGTTCAATTATGATGTTGTTCAGTTATGCTTAAACATGGAACACGTTCTCTGAGAATTTGGTAACATGTTTTATTTTGCATTTCGTACTAACTCATGTTTACGCACTAACTAGTATATACTTACTGAGTTATTGATAACTCACTTCTTATCTCTATAACATTTTCAGATGATTTTGATGATGCAGCTGAGAGTCAAGATTAGGAAACATGGGCATGGTTTAGCTGAGGATTGTATATTGAGTACCTAAGGGTACTGTAGTTATGAGGGGAGTTTATTTATTTTGGATGATATTTTCATTATGTTGATCTGATTTACTGGGAGATTGATATTATTATGGAGAATTTGTGGAATTATTAATTTATCTTGTTGGATTATTTCATTGAAAAACCTTGTTGAGGATTGTGTATATGTTTGGCTGAAATAGGTGAATTTATGTTTATGGAGTTTTGAAAATTATATTTGTATTGTTTGGAGATGATGTTAGGTGATAGGTAGTAATTCTCCGACCCCTCTAGATACAGGGCGTTTCACACAATCCTGACAATCGGGTTAACATGGCCTTTGATATTGATGTTGATATTGTTATTGTTCATGTTACTTCTTATGCCAATGGTGTTTTTGACTATTTTTTTTTTTTTTTATCATTAAAGGTTGTATATAAAATCCAGCTTTGTCTTTTAGCAAGAAACATGACAATTTCTACGTTATTTGCAAGTGCACTATCTCATGTTCTCTGGATACTATTATATACTCACTGCTTACTGAGTATATGAGATTACCCATTTATTTTCATATTATTTTTCAAATAAATTTGATGGTCATTATGGTACCAGGAATACATGGCATGAGGGAGCGATTAGAAGTGGATATTGAGATAAGTGTCAAGTGGCACCAATGGAATTGTCACGATTTAAGTATTTTCATCAAAGATTTTGGTTGAAGGATTCGCCCAAGTCTTGGGCGTGACAATAGCTAGCTGGACTAGACATACTCTTTTGCAACGAAATGGATACGAAATATACATTTCATTGCAAATAGACATACTCTTTTGAAAATACAACCCTGTTTGCAACGAATAGAAATTTTGTTTCAAATAGGGTACTATTTGCAAACCCCATTTGCAATGAACTTCCATATTATTGCTAGCCTTATTTGCAACGACAATAAATCAATTTGCATTGATAAAATCTCATTGCAAAAGGTGACTATTTGCAACGAAAAAAAAATCGATGGGATAAACTTTCACCAATGCGGCATTTGCGAGAGTAGGGCAACGAGATGTTATCATTGCAAATACTCTTTTGCAACAAAAATTTGACTTTTTGCAACGGTTTTTTTCTTAGCAAAAAGTCATATATGTTGTAGAGTCAATGTAGTCTTATTTCATATATATAAACAAAACCATATTCTGGTTAATTGTAATTCCTTTCTGCATTTCATCAAATTACTAAACAGAATGGCTTACAGTAGCTTAACAAGCCAGAAACCCATAGTCTGGATCGATGGCCTAGCTAGTACTGAATCACTGATGGGTGAATTGGATTATAACTGTTCGGAACTGGTCAAGGACACCATGGGTTGTTTTGTGACAGGTATGATCACTTGTGACACCGGGTGACAATCTGCATCTTCTTCAGCTGCATGGTCTTGTTTGTCATTGCTTTTACCCCATAGAAGAACATACATGCCAACTATAACTAGGAGAGATCCCAGAATACTGTTCATTACCAATGAAGAATGTTGATGAGTAGTCTATTTATCTAATAAGCAACAAATTCCGTACGGAAAAGTAGCGTCCAAATAAAAGTCTCAACCTTCCAAGGTAAATTTGATCATGCAAGATAGAGAAATCAAACAGGGCTACAAATATCTGTATGAGAGGGGTGAATGCTGACGTGAAGAGTGGACCTCTTTGCTTGACACACCATGACATCGCCACATAGCACAGGCCTGACCCAACCATCCCCTGTGTTCAACAACAAAAACGTCCTAGGTTTATTTAGTATCCTTTGTTTGTATTAAACGTTACTCAATATTAAGAAATGAGACACACACACACACACGAACACAGGCTTGAATCCTGAAAATTAAGAATGTCATGCTTTGCAACATTCGAATCTTAAAGAGAGTGCTTACAGAATATATGACACTTAAAATCTCTAACCTCCCTTTCAAAACCCACATAGCAAGGTCTTTCTCAATGATGAAACTCAAGATGGCTGATTGAATTGCACCAAACAAGTTTAAAAATGCTATGTTAGAATATTGATACGGATATCTTTTGCCAATTCTTGCTTGTATAAGGAACCATGAGGACCACAATAGACTGCCAGCAGCCAAAAGTAACGACCGATTGCCCACCTCACTGTCTTAGCAGAAACCATCTGATCGGCACGGTTTGGTTTGTGAGTTGTGGCTCGCAACTGTGGTTTATTCAGTGACTTTCCTTTGTAAAGTGTTAATACCAAAACACCTGCAATGCATACCAGACTACCTAACACCTTAGCTTTCCCGCCCTTGCTTTTCATTCTCACTTTCTCTAGACTGCAAAAGAGTTGCAAATGGTAGATTTTTACAATTATTGTGGTATATGTTCTCAGTAATAAAAAAAATAATTGGAGATGTGTCTGTATTTATTACCCAAATGGAAGTGCCAACAGAAATGTGTTGACAGGCACCATGTTGAGGAAAGCACATGCGTAGGTAGCAGACGTGTATTGAAGTCCAAGGAGGAAAGAGTATTGTGTGAGCGTTACCCTGAAAAGATATAGAAATTGTTTAGGGTTCTCAATGACGGTAGTACATGTAATGGCGAGAATTCAAGTTGACAAGTCTGCGGAGGCCCATGATCAGTAGTGTAGAATGTCATAATTATACCCGACCAGAGCACTGAAGAAAAGTTGACATAAGATACGAGCTGTAAGTTCGGATCTGCTTTTCCTGCAAGCAACCATACTCTATAATAACCGCTTTCGACAAACGCGTTCTAAAGTTAAGCTACTTTGGCTGCGTTTGGATGTTAAGTTGAACTCAGTTCTTTATAAATGATAATGAGTTGAGTAGTAGAAGGAGTTATGTGGAGCTCATTTAAACTGAGTTTAAAGTGTGTTTGGATGTTAAAATGAATTTAATATTTTTTTATGGAAAGTTGAAAAAGGTAATAGATCTCACGTATAATGAGATTTTGAGTTGAGATGAGTTTAGTAATTTGAGAGTTGGATGTTTAAATGTTAAACTCAATTTAAAATTAAACTAAGTTTAGATGAGTTCAGCTGAGTCTTGCAACCAAACGCAGCCTTAAAAGTCGATCAAAGTGTGAATGCATATGATAAAAGCAGTACGTTCAAGTTTGCTTTCCTTGAAAAGATTTATGTACGAGTAATGCTACAGTGAAGTGTGCAAGCGTTATGCAGTCGCATTAAAAAAGAGTGAGATCTATTATTAAAAAATTAATTTTTTTCATATGGATCATATATTTATTCACTTTTTTTCAAAGTGATTGCACGGCACTTGCACACTCACGTCTGCAACTATCATTTCTTTTTCTTTTTTTTTTCCCAAAAAGAATGAGAATTCTATACTACTTTACCATTACTGATATTAAAAAGTTAAGAATTAAGCAACTACGTACCTTTCCCAGAGGTAGGCAATGGGTGCTAAGAAAATTGCAGAAATGGACTGTCGGTATGTAACAATAATTAATTGGTTCATTCCTTCGTTAAGAACTTTCTTAAGAAGTAAATTCACAATAGACAATGCAAAAGTAACCGCTACCATGACAGCAACAGGCTTCCATTCTGCAAAGCTATTCATCATCTTAACTAGATGCATGCATGTACGGCCAGCCTCCTCTCTCCTCTGATCTGTTGCTCTTGGAAACATAATGCAGAGAGACATGGCTTTGTGCAGCTTGTATATATAGGCAAACCACCTCCCCCAAAAGGGAGTAGACATGAATAATAATATTCTGCATCAAATCAACCCTTTTTGAGAAATCAACATTGCCATGCATGCATCTTTAAGATAGATATATAAAATTTTTATGGCCCGTTCGTTAGGTAAAGTTATAGCATCAATTGCTAACCTCATCTTAATGCATCATGGTTACACGTTCAGAGATTTGTCACTAGTCCCGACTTTATTTTTTTAAATATTAACCATTATGAGGATAGTATCGCTATCTTTACGCCACCCAGAAGTTTTCTGTCATAATTATATTATTATAACTAGAAGTGGCTGTAAGCATCGTTAGAGAAAGTGGCAGAGATGGAGAGCCAGCAGGAGTGCATCATTAGAAAGTGGTGACAGATATGCCTAAGCATGCATTCTTTTGGTCTGGATTGGAATCTGATACTTGAGAGAAACGATCGAATTGAGTACCATTGCTGTAAATTTCATTACTATTTACCGTACTTAGAAACGCTAATAGCGAATGCAAAGCAAAGTAAATGGAGGATGCCTGCTGGCTGTACCTCTTATGCACAGTTGGAATTATTGGTTTTTAATATTCACGACGCTCGTCACCATTGTCTGAATACAGGGCCGGCTCTTCCACTAGGCCACTTAGCTAGGCAGTTGCGTAAGCTCCCAACTTAATTGTTCCTGCAAAAAGCAAATATATATTTGATATGAACCCTCAAGAATAAAATCTTGAGGTATAGCCACAAAGGAGAAATGTCACAAAGGTTGTGATTTATCTTTGATAAGTTCAAAAGTTCAATCAAGAACAAGAGGAGATAAACTCAACTCACAATGAATAAATTCATTAAATTTTATGAACTTCTTAAAATGAGGCTATAAAGAGTATTTAAACCTAAATCTAATTAAAACCCTAGCCAAAATAAAGCTCTTTCTTCCAAAACTACCCCTGGATGAATAGTACCGCGGCAACAGTACCACGACTATAATAACTCGCTACAGTACCTCATTAAACCGTAGTTCCTAAAAAATAACTTTCCAAATAAGCCTTTGGCCCAAATACAAGACATTTCCAAAAATCTTAATTCATAAGAAATAAGACATATGTGGGTCAAGCATCCTCAAACCCACTTATTCTAAACTAATAAAATAAATCATTTAAATGATTTTAATAAATTGAAAGTTTTCAATAACAATAGGCCCAAATAATAACTCTAAGTTATGTATTCCATAGCATGTATCAAGTGGATAATCGTTGGATCTCCTTCTCTCAAGCGCATATTGAATATTCAACTCTTGCTAGACTCATCCCAAGTGGATTGCACCAATCCTTGCATTGCTTCCTTGATCTTCTTAGCTATTGATCTTGTAATTGGCCTATCTGGAACTTGCAAATGATCTTTAAGTCTAGGCCCACTTTGTTTCCCATCATTCCCCTCTCCTTAAAAGGATTTGACCTTGAATCTCCACCTGGATCAAAGGGAAAAAGATTAGTAACATTGAAAACAGCAGAAACATGATACTTACCTGGAAGATCTACTTTATATGCATTTTCTTTAATTTTCTCAAGAATTTGAAAAGGTTCATCCTTCTATTTCTGTCATCAACAAGCAACAACATCAAATCTAAAGGAGTAAGTGGATTAAAACCATAAATAATGTCAAACAGAAAATAAGAAATAGTAGTATGCAAGGTTTTATTATATGCATACTCTAATAAGGGCAAATGATACTCCCGCAAATGTCCATGTAACAATTCAATGAATGGCAAATGATACTCCCACAAATGTTCGTGAAACACATCTAAAGCATTCGTTACACCAAAATGACCATTCCAGTCATATGCAAACTCAATAAATAGCAAGCAATACTCTGACAAACGTTCATGCAACACGTTGATCAATGACAAATTATACTTCCACAAACGTTCATACACGTCAATGAATGGCAAATGATACTCCCACAAACATTCATGCAACATGTCTAAAGTCTTCTTTATACTAAAATAATCCATCAAATCAAATCCATGCACAAGCAACTCACGCATAAGACTAGTAGGCACACAAAGTCTATTTTCTCTAAACAAGTACCAATTTAGTTTATGCAACTTACCAAATAATGATTTCTCACGTACTCTATACACACTAGCCAAGCCATCATCATTAACATACAATTTCTTATCATATTCAAGTCTCAATAACTTTGCATCTAAAATGATGACAAGGACATACCTTCTTACTAAAGCATCAACCACAAAATATTTCTTATTACCTTGTGGGTACTTAATTACATGAGAAAATGTCTCAATGAATTGCACCCACTTGGCATGCATTCTATTCAACTTACCTTGTCCCTTCAAGTGCGTTAAGGACTCATGTCCTTCAACGAAAGGTCGAGTAGGAATTGTCGCACCAGGTACAAAATCAATGTAGTGTTCTATCTCCCTAATAAGTGGCAATCCACTAAACAAACCGCTAGGAAACAAGATCTCATATCCCTATAAAAAAGAAACAACAGTACTAGACAAAGAGTCGTTAAATTCGTTAGTATAAAAGCTTGCCTTAACATAAAAACTCACTTTTGTCTTTCTGTTTGTATCTGCAATCTCTCTTTCCTTTTCCTCTTGTGGCTCCACTCTTTTTTCTTGACTCTTAGCCACATCTCTATTTTCTTTTTCACTCTCTCTTTCTCTTGATGTTTCGGCCTCATTCTCTTTTTTCCTCTTACTTTCTTTTTCCTTTTCACTCTCTTTTTTTCTTTCACTCTCCTATTTTTTGAACTCTTGGGGTCACAAATGTTTTTCAACTCATTCCCTCTTTTTCTTAAGGTTTCAGTCTCACCCTCATCTTTTCCCTTAGGTGGTTCAGTCTTCCACTTTGTTATAGTTTGATAATTTCTGTCCCACCTTGGTTTCCAAGGAATACTAGAAACCCAAGTATACCTTGATGTACCCTTTCTTTTTAACTGCCTCTCCACCTTCATAACCATGTGCACCATGTCCTCTACTTCTACATAATGTTGCAACTCAACTACATTGGTTATCTCCCTATTCAACCCATTAAAAAATCTAGCCATCGTGGCCTCCCGATCCTCCACTACATTAGCCCGAATCATAGCTACCTCTATCTCCTTATGGTAATCCTCTACACTCCTAGACCTCTGTGTAAGATTTTGTAGTTTTTGGTAGAGGTCTCTATAGTAGTGGCTAGGTACAAATCTCCGCCTCATGATAGCTTTCAACTCTCTCCAAGTTTCTACAGGCCTCTCAAGATTCCTCCTCTTATTGGTCACTAATTGATCCCACCAAATAATCTCATAATCAGTGAACTCAATTACGGCCAACTTCACCTTCTTCTCCTCAGAGTAATTATGACAATCAAACACCAACGCTATTCTTTTCTCCTACTCTAAATAAATTTCAAGGTCAATTCTATCTTGGAATGATGGTATTTTCATTTTGATACTCTTAAGGTTCTTATCTACTCCATCTTGACCCCTTGGGTTTGCCCTAAGTTCTCTTCCACGCATAACTCCTCTATGTCTACCCAATCCAACTTCAGATATTAGGTCTTCCTCATCCTCACCATACTCTCCATTCTCATACCCATTCTTAATATTAGGCTTACGTCGTCTCCTATCTCTCCCACCTTGTAGATTTCTAATCACTGCTTCTTGATGATTCATCATATCCCTTACTTCACCCAACACTAAGTTCAACCGCTCAAATTGTTGTTGCATGGCATGCAACACAAAGGAAGAGTTATCTGCCATCCCCTTTGGTGATGAGTCACTCCTATGAGATATCGTAATGTACTGCACAAAAAGAATATTAGTGGAAAACCTCACATACTCATTTACATGTTTGCACTCGAATAATAGCACTTCATTCGTATTTCACTCTTAATTGACTTTTTCCCGATAATAGTCTCACACTCTCTTGCCTTTTACCTCAATAGTTTTCCCGCTCAACATCTTTAAGAATTAGTTGAGTAAATCAAGACAATACAACCTTGTATTATTCCAACTAGTAATATAGATCCAAGAAACAAGAACAAGAAACAATGAAGGAATAAAATGATACGAGACTCAATGAATTTATACGAGGAAAATAGTAATTATAAAACAATATACCAACTAGAAAGATGTATTCAGCCCATTTGATGATAAAGCTCAGTCAATAAATGTATTTCCTTCTCTTTGTTGTAACTATGTAGCAACTTTTGAATATGCTACATGCTCTTATCTTCTTCTTCTTCTTTTCAAATTTTTTTTCTTCTCTTTTCTTTTTTTTCCCTTTCTTTTCTTTTCTTTTTCTCTTCTTTTCTCTAATTAAATCATGAACAGTAATTCTCAATTGTGAAAATCAAGCAATCGAATTCAAGCACATAAGAATTTACAATGAAATAGAAGAGAATCAATGGAACGACACTCTAAACAATTGACAAAGCAATTCTCAATTGTGAAAATCAAGCAATCGAATTCAAGCACATAAGAATTGACAATGAAATAGAAGAGAATCAATGGAACGACACTCCAAGCAATTGACAAACTTAGATATGCAAGAAACCCTAGAATTTTGAAATCCTAGGTGATGCAAATTTCAGCCAAACCAAAAACTCTAAGAATTTCGACAACCTACTTTTTGTTTTTTTATTTTTTTTTGCAACCCTAGAACAATGAAGTCCTAGAATCAAAATTAAAGATGCAAGAATTAAAAGATAGAATCAGACCTGATTGAAAACCTTGCTCTAAATACCAAATGATATGAACTCGCGGGAATGAAATCCCTTGAACCCACAATCAATTTGAAAACTCACCCAAGAAAGCCAAAATCAAGTTAATGGATGGAGAATCTAGACCCTATGAGAACTCATTTCAAGAACTTAGATTATATTAAAATCTAGATCGATTGAAAAACTAGTTTCAAGAACCCAGATTACAAGGAGGAACGCCACAAAGGTTATGATTTACTTTTGATAAGTTCAAAAGTTCAATCAAGAACAAGAGGAGATAAACTCAACTCACAATGAATAAATTCATCAAATTGCATGAACTTCTTAAAATGAGGCTATAAAGAGTATTTAAAACTAAACCTAATTAAAACCCTAGCCAAAATAAAGCCATTTCTTCCAAAACTACCCTTGGATGAATAGTACCGCAGTTACAGTAACTCGCTACAGTACCTCATTAAACCCTAGTTCCTAAAAAGTAACTTTCCAAATAAGCCATTGGCCAAAATAGAAGGCCTTTCCAAAAATCTTAGTTCATAAGAAATAAGACATATGTGGGTCAAATATCCTCAAACCCACTTATTCTAAACTAATAAAATAAATCTTTTAAATGATTTTAATAAATTGAAAGTCTTCAATAAGAATAGACCTAAATAATAACTCTAAATTATGTCTTCCACAGCATGTATCAAGTGGATGATCACTGGATTTCATTCTCTCAAGCCCATATTGAATATTCAAGCCTTGCAAGACTCATCCCAAGTGGATTGCACCAATTCTTGCATTGCTTCTTTGATCTTCTTAGCTCTTGATCTTGTAGTTGGTCTATCTAGAACTTGCAAAGGATCTTTAAGTCTAGGCCCACTTTGTTTCTCATCAATATTATAACGGGAACTAGTATAACATTACCAATTTTTTAGATAGTCGATAAAAAAATTGGGAACCTGCATGATGGTGTATCATTAAATTTATTTTATTTGCTTTGTTCACAATACTCCGTTATTAAAAAAATATTATTTTAATGCATCTATCATATACCATAAATGTATACATTAGCATGAGCTTTTTTGGCATGACTATTAATATTTATGATTATGTTTCTAAATATATAAATATCTATATATATGCTAATATTGGAACTTTTTTTCAGAATTCTATTATGTTTGAGTTCAAACGTTGATGATGACAAAATGTTTTCTTTTGTCCATCTCTTTTTCATTTCCAATGCTGGTACTGAGACATGAAGTGACCGAATTCTCATCATATTTTTATATAATAATTACATACTCTCATTCTAAAGGTATACTTGCTTTATATCATTATCAGTTTAATATACACCACAAAAATTATAAATAACTAAAAATACTTTTCATAAAATGTTTGTACGATGTGAGGACCTCGCCTAATCAAAGGGATGCATGAGCGGCGTAGATCAAGGCAAGAAACAGATTAACAACGATGCAGGCAAATGTAATCGTGAAGAAGGCTGTCAGGTGAGCAATATGTTATGGCGAGTAAAGGCACGGAATCAGAAGCACAAGCAAGCAAGTCCAACAACACCTTGGGCGAGCAACGATCAAGGCAACTTCGTTTTGGGTCCCTTTCTTTTTCCTTGGCGAAATGGGTTTAAGACTCGGGATTGGATTTTACATCATGTGTAAACAAGCACCCTACACTCGGTTTGTGCTTCATGAATGCTAGGTTATGGTGCAAGCACATAATGAGAGGGAGGAAGTGAGCCATATACCTAGACTAACAACTGATTTGCACTTGAGAGATATAGTCGAGATGAAGCAACGATTTCGTACGGTGAGAATGGTGTTTTGGTGGTTGTTGCATGGCTACTCTCGACCATTTTCTCTACATGCAAGTTTGATCATGAATGTATGTATCTATAACAATCAACATATGTAATGATCTATGTTATGATATGTATAATGGTTCCATAAGGTAAACGCATATTACATGGTTGTCGTGATAGACACACTAGTAGCACACTTTAGTGTTGTGATCCTCATGTATGGATTTCTAACCCTATGCCACAAGTGAAGTCAGATTGTCACGATCAAGATCACTAACTCATAAGGTCAAAAGTGGGTACTGGCAAGTAAGGAAAGTGAAAGGCAAGTTACAATATGTTTCATGTACATGTCTAGTTATGTATTTACGAGTATGCACTTTTTTCAAGAAAACCTTATGTTGATATTATATTTACTATATGATGCAATCCTTATTGAGTATTCAACTTATTTTTGAATTTTTTAACCACCCTAGATAATGATCACTACGAGAATGAAGTTGTGGGATGATGTAATCCTTATTGACTATCCTTTTCCAAATCCTTTTGGACTTCTTTCTATCTTGCAGCCCAAAATCTATGTTTGTTTAGCAACTGCGGCATGGAGGTATTCCTTTAATTTAGACCTCAAAATCCAATCTTGTGGCATGCTTTGGCTTCGTAGTAAATGTGCATGTGCGCAGAGGAGTCTGGTTTACATGTTTCTAGTTCATGCTCTTTTGCTATCTCAGTTTGTTCTCATTTTGCTCAAATTTTAGGAATTTCCTACTGTATGGCACTAGGTTGGAGGGACAAGTTGCTTACTTGGTGGTCTTTTCTTCAAGAGCATCTGCTTGCTCAGCTAACCCCTTAATCCTTTAGGAACTATGTTTAGCTCGAAATAGTGCTCAAGTGGTTGCTAGAGGTTAACTCACTATTAAAGCCTTCCAAAGCATTCCCAAAACATGCATATTGGTGAAGGCCAAATCTCCATTGATGCTTCAATGGTTATTTTCCCCATTTGGCAAGATGAAGCTAAACATTAATAGCACTTCAAAAGCAACCTAAGGCCTATTGACTGTGGTAGTGTTATAAGAGACCATTCAAGCCAATTTATTCATGGTTTTTTATGCTCACTAGGTTGAGACTAATATGTTTTTTGATCTTTTAACCTTGCATGTCCGTTTGCTATTGTGCTATCAATTAGGTGTTCATGAAGACCAAATTATTAAAGACAAATTCATTGTTAGTTGTTCATTGCTTTAGCCACAAAAGCTAACCTCCATGCAGTTTTTTTAACTTTAGCATGATATTCTTCTTTTAATTACCTATATGGACTTTGAAACTTTGCAAGCATTTCAAGAAGGAAATGGTCTTGCAAAATTGGGTGTAAATGGTTGCAATGCATCCTTCTCATCAGCCTCTTGACGTCCAAAGCATCTTATGGTGTTTTTTCTACTAATAAATTTATTTGCGACAATAAAATCGCAGCAAATACTTATTGCAACAACAACAATAGCTGTTGTGATGGCTTTTTTGCAGCAGAACATCTTAACATTTGCGGCAACTATAATCACCACAAAAGTCAATTATTTGCAACCAATTATGAAGCGATGCAATAGATAGCTTTGAGACGCATTATTACCGTCCCCCTAGCTGCAAAAATTAATGGAAGGACAAATATTTTCGCAACACATTTAGTACTTTTGCAAAGACTTAAAGTGCCGTAAAAAGCCATAATTCTTGTAGTGATATTAAAGCTAGTCTTCCAAACTTTAGACATTAAAGGATCTTATATTTTTTCAGGTAGTTTTTCTTCGAGTTTATTTTCTTGAATAGCACACACATGTATGATTAGTCCTCTACGATATTTCATAAGCTTGATTTGGGATTTATTTATTACGCCCAAGCTTTATATTGTAATAAGGCATTCTTTCGTCAAAAGTGAGGGCAATTAATGAAATATGTAGATACCATCCTCCTTTTTTAAAAAAATAAGAATTTCTATGCTGCGGAGTCTTCTCTCGTTTTTTTCTCTCTAGAAGAAAGTTGAGGTGAAGTGGGGTCCACCATGATTCTAATTGAATCAGTGGTGGTTGGGAGTGGAGGGCCAGCTTACGGAATAATTTCTGTCATTTGCAAGGGACGGTACAGGTGGTTACAGGGTTGCTTTTTTGGTGGAGAGAAAGGGAATACGACGGTGAGAGGTCAGTCTAGTGGTGGTGAGCACTAGATTTCCGTGTGGTTTCCTGGTGGTGGTGAGATGAATGAGCTCGAGCATTAGTGGGAGAAATTGAAGTTGTCAGAGGAGGAAGCAGTGAATATTGACATTGATGAAGTTGGATTAGCAGATCTTAAATACAAAGAAGAAGTGAGTCTGGTAGGGAAAGCCTGGGTGGAGAGGAAGATTAGTAAGGGCATGATTGAGACAATGATGGCAAAAATATGGAGGATTAATAGAAGAGCAAAGATCCATGAGGTGGGTCTGAATGGTTTTGTGGTTGAGTTTGCTAATCACACGGACAAGTAGAGAATATTAGAGGGGAGACCTTGGCATTTTGACAACCAGTTGTTTGTATTGGTGAACTTCGATGGTCTCACACCTCCACAACAAATGTAGTTTAATACCGAAGGATTATGGGTCCAACTGCATGATATGCCCCAAAAATGCATGAACAAGGAGAAAGGGGAATTATTAGGTGGAACAATTGGTAAGGTAGTGGAGGTTGACACAGAGAAAGATGGGAATGGATGGGGTTTCTTCCTTAGAGTCTTAATCGAAATAGACCTTCATAAACCACTAGCAAGAGGGAGGACCATCAACTTGAAAGGTAAGGCATATTGGATCCCTGCAAGGTATGAAAAACTTCCTCACTTATGCTTCAAGTGTGGTTGTATTGTACATGAAGTTTTGGGTTGTAAAGGAGGGATGGCTAGTGAGTACCAGTATGGTGCTTGGCTGAGAGTAGGGGGTAGACTTAACACAAAGGAAGGGGGGAAGAGATAGTGAAAATGGGGGAGTTATGGAGGGAGGAGATAGTGAAAATGGATTAGTTATAACAGGTGAAGGGAGGCTAGAAAATGAGAGGGAGGGAGATATGGGGGAAGAGGTTGAAGTGGTTCCTGCTACTCAGGAATGTGAGCCTAACAGAGGGGTGAGTAGGGAGGAAATAAGGGAAAAGGTGATGCTTGAAGAAAAGAGTAGCTCAAAGGAGATAATGAGGATTGTAGCTTCTGAAGAAGAGAATGAAGAGAGGGAGGAGGGGATGCAGGCTAAGCAAACACTCGAGGAAAGGAAGGGGGTGGATGGGAGCAAAGGGTCAAATACAAACAGCAATAAAAGGAAGGTAAAAGAAGTTTGGAAAAGAAGGGTTGGGGAACAAGGCAAGAAGGGTGAGCTAGTAATTGACCTATCACCCTCAAAGAGGCTGCTGAGATCAGGGTTGACAAAAAGGAGGAAGAGAGAGTAGGCAAAAAATCAAAAGGGGTGGAGGGATGTATGGCTGAGATAGTTGAGGGGTACTCATTTGAAAGGGTGGAGGCTGTGAAGCAGCATCACCTATCACCATGAAAATCTTGAGTTAGAACTGCCTAGGGCTTGGGAACCCTCGGACAGTTCAAGACCTTTGCCACTTGGTAGAGGAAAAGATGCCCAATGTTGTGATCTTAATGGAGACTAAGTTGAGGAAGGCTAATGGTGAGAAAATTAGACGGAGGTTGAAGTTTGAAGGCTGTTTGGTTATTGAACCTATAGGACAAAAGGGTAGGTTGATGCTGTTATGGAAACAACCTCTAGAAGTTGAGGTAGTGAACTACTCCGAATGACATATTAGTACTTAGATAAAAGAAGTCTATGGAGATATCAAATGGCTATTAACAGACTTTTATGGATAACCATATACCAATTTGAGGGAAGAGATATGGAGACTTCTAAGTTCCTTAAAACCACAAGATGATAAGAGGTGGTGTGTGGTAGGTGATTTCAATGAAATATTGGTTCATGATGAGAAGAGAAGGTGAAAATAAAAAATAGAAAGACAGATGGCCAGGTTCAAGGAAGCTTTGGAGGAGGGGGGTTTGTTTGACTTGTGCTGGAAGGGGGACAAGTATACCTAGAGTAACAAGCAAGAGGATGAGTCATTCACTAAAGAAAGACTTGATAGGCCTATAGCCAATCATAAATGGAAGGAATGCCATGCAATAGGGTGGGTGGAAGTATTGGTGGCTAGGTGCTCTAATCACAGGCCCATTGTGTTGTGTATGAACCAGAATTTTGAAAAGGCATGGAGACACAAGAAATTGTTCAGATATGAAGCTTGTTGGTCCTTAGATGAGAAATGTGAAGAGGTGTTAAAAACAGTTTGGCAAAAGGGATCAAGGGGTGGGGAATCTTCTATGGGGTTAACTCATAAAGTGAATGAGACAAGAGGAGCTTTGGTAAGATGGAGTAAATAGATGGCTTATGATCAGAAAAGAGTTTTATTAGAAAAAACTGCTTTGTTAAGGGAGTTACAAAAAAATGAGGGAAGCCACAACATTGTAGCCATCAAAGTATTACAAAGGGAGATTGGAGTTATGTTAGAGAAGGAGGATTTGAAAATGGAAGCAAAGGGCTAAGGTAACTTGGTACCAATTAGGGGATAAAAATATCAAATTTTTTTATAGTTGTGCTAATCAAAGAATGAAGCGTAACAAAGTTCTAATGGTAGTTGATGAGAATAACATTCAACATACAAGCCCAGAAGGATTGGAATGGGTCTTTAAAATTTTTTTGAAAATTTTTTTGCCTCCTCAGAACTTGGAAGTGGTGGCATTGAGGACTGCTTGAAGAGTTTAACTCCTTGTGCGACAAGTGGAATGAATGACTAGCTCTCAAAAGTTTACACCAGAGAAGAAATAGAAGCAGTAGTAAAACACATGGCTCCTCTCAAATCCCCAGGACCCGATAGATTAGGTGCCTTTTTCTTCCAGAAGTATTGACACTTAATTGGTGAGGAAGTCAGCAATAATATACTGAGTTGGCTCAATGATAACTCTTTAACCCCTCTTGCAAATTTCACTTATATAGCTTTCATTCATAAGATTACAGATCCTAAACTGGCTAGTGATTTTAGACCCATCAATTTGTGCAATCTAGTTTATAAAATAATGGCTAAGGTGATGGCTTACAGACTTAAGGGTGTTCTTAATGATATTATATCCCCTAATCAAAGTGTCTTTATACCTGGGAGGTTAATTACGGACAACATTTTGGTAGCATATGAGGTTTTGCACTATGTGAAAGTGAGGAAAAAAGGTAAAGTGGGAAGTATGGCCATTAAGCTTGATATGTCAAAAACTTATGATAGGATTGAGTGGCCTTATCTGAGAGTAGTTATGGATAAATGGGTTTTTGTAACAAGTGGATAGAGTTGACCATGAAGTGTGTGACAATAGTTTCCTATTCAATTCTTGTCAATGGGAAGCCAAGTGGATTAATTAAGCCCTCGAGAGGATTGAGGCAAGAAGACTCTTTGTCCCCCTATTTGTTTATCCTTTGTGCTGAGGGGCTTGGTTCATTGCTTAATAACTTAGATCTAAGGAAAGAGACAAGGGGTGTGACTGTTTCAACAGGAGGGACTCAGGTAAATCATTTACTTTTTGAGGATGATTGCATACTTTTTGGTAGAGTCAAGGTAGAGGAATGGGATAGAATTCAAGGATTGCTTAGACAATATGAAAAAGCTTTTAGTCAGTTCCTTAACAAGGACAAAACAACTATGTTTTTCAAATCAAACTCAAAAGAGGAAGATAAGAGGTGGATAATGGAGGGAGGTGGAGCAATGTTGAGAGGGAATTATGAGAAATACTTGGGGCTACCTGTAGTTGTAGGGAATTCAATGTATAACGCTTTTAGAGGCATAAAGGAGAGAGTGTGGAAAAAGATCAACAATTGGAAAAACTCTTTTCTGTCTGCTGCAGGGAAAGAGATCTTAATTAAAGTTGTCCTTCAAGCTGTGCCTACTTACACCATGAGTGTGTTTCAGTTTCCTAAGCAATTGTGTAAAGAGCTCAATGTCATGCTTGGTAGGTTTTGGAGGGATAATCATAAAAGTGGGAATGGTGTGCACTGGTGCAACTGGGAAAGGATGGGAAAACAGAAGGGGAAAGGAGGGTTGGGTTACAGGGATATAGAGAGCTTCAACTTGGCCCTCTTAGCCAAGTAAGGGTGGAGGCTGCTTCTGAATGAGACAAGCATAGCTGGTAAGATTCTAAAAGAGAAGTACTTCAAAAACAAGTCACTTCTAGAAGCAAGTTTGGGTCATAGACCTTCTTATTTGTGGAGGAGTGTGTGGAGTGCAATGAGTCTGCTTAGGGAGGGTCTGAAATGGAAGGTTGGGAATGGGAAAAACATCAAAATTTGGGATCATAGATGGCTTGCAACACCTTTATCCTTTTTTATGCAATCTCCTGTTTTTGTTTTGGATAATGATGCAAGACTGTGTGAGCTGATGCAATGCAGAGGGGAGTGGAATGTCCCACTGATTCGAAGTATTTTCAGTAAAGAAGAGGCTGACCAGATTTGTAGGATTTTAATTAAGCAATATGGAGGTAGATGAGAAATTGGTATAGGGGCCTTCAAAAAAAGGTTTGTTTTCTGTCAGGAGTGCGTACCACTTGGAGATGGAAAGGAAGCAGGCCATTAAAGGTGAAAATTCAAGGCATGAGGAGAGGGTTAAAGGCTGGGACAATATATGGAGGATGAATGTTCCAAGAAAAGTAAAGTTGTTTCTTTGGACAGCAGTCAATGATTTCCTTACTACAAGGAAAAATCTGTTTCTGAAGAAAATAATAGACAACCCTCTCTACCACATTTGTAAACGAGATGAGGAGACAATCATGCATGTGGTTTGGCAATGCCCTACAGCTGGTGATGTGTGGTTAGAATCTTTCAATGTTATGCAGAATATGAAGAGTGAAGAACCTGATCTACTGGCCTTATGGAAAAAACTTACAGAAAAACTGAATGAGTCAGAATTAGAGGAGGTTGCTATGGTGATGAGGGTCCTATGGTTGAGAAGGAATGAGAGTATTTTTGAAGATAAGTTCAATTGTCCAAGTCAAGTAATCAGAATTGCCAACAGTGACTTAACAGAATATTAGCAGGCTCAACAGATTGATAAGGCAGTGTTGAGGAGGAATGATGGGAGTTACAACAGAAACATGAGATGGGAAAAGCCAAGACCAGGATTTGTTAAATCCAATTGGGATGCAACAGTAGACAAAAAGGAGAGGAAGGTGGGCATAGGGGTAGCAATTTGTGATGAAGATGGGGAATTGTTAGTTGATGTTGAAGGACAAAAGTTTGATGCTGACCAACTTCTTGTTGCTAAAGCTTAGGCTCTGTGGAAGGCAATGGACATATGCAAAGAGCTAAGGCTGCAAAAGGTTATGTTCGAAGGTGATGCACAAGTGATTGTCAAAGCTGTTAACAATGCAAGTGAAGATTTTTCTTTCTATGGCAGTTTAGTTGAAGGCATGAAACAATTGTTAAAATATAGAACAAATTGGATAGTACAGTATACTCATAGGACAAACAATGAAGTAGCACACACTTTAGCTAAGGAAAGTTTAATTTTATAGTCAGAATTAATTTGGATAGAAGATATACCTGAATGCATTCCAAAGAATTGTAGAGAGGGAGAGTTATTGTAATGATTAACATCCAATGATCAATGAAGATAGTTTTTCATTTAAAAAAAAATGAATTTCTAAAAAATTCCAAAACATTTACAATCTACTTACTTCTTTGAATTAGGGAAAAAAGTCTATCTAGTATATAGTGTTGAACTAATTTTCGTACTTGCTCTCCAAAAATTCTAACATGAATTTTCCTCCTATAGAGTTGCTTTGTTAAGATAGTTGCTTGATACAATTACATCTAGACGCCTTAGATATGGGTTGACTTCATATTAATATTTCTTAGCACCATCTGTCTCTTTCATTTTTGTGTATCTTCACATGGTGCTGCCGGTGCTGGGGTTGAGCTTTTGAGCTGCAAGGACCAGGAAACCCACATGAGATGGTATCAGGATGGTGCTCGTGCAATGGTGTCATGCGTTGTTGTGCGCTGGTCCAGTGGTGCGATGCGAAGGTCCTGTGCCGTGCGATAGTGTGATTTGTGCTGTGTGCAGTGTGATGTCGTGTGAAGGTGTGTTTGTGCCGTGTGAAGGTGCGATTTTTGCCGTGAAGGTGTGAGGATGCCGTGCATTCATGCTTGTGCGATGGGTGGTTGTTTTTGTCCAATGGGTGCTCGTATGGCCTTTGTTCGTGCAATGGATAGGTGAAGTCGAGGTTGGGTGAAAGGGACGATGGAGGAAGCTATTTTCAAAGCCTAGGTGGACGTTGGGCGACGGAAGAAGATTGGTCTAAGGAGGAAGAATAAAAGAAAAGATAAGAAAGGAAAAAGAAAAAAGAAAAAAGAAAAAGAGGAAAAAGAAAATTGAAGAAGGATGGTGGCAATTAAGTTAGAGATGAAATCCTAAGACTGCCTTACCACTTGCAAATAGACTGGACCTTTTTTTAGGCTGGGTTTTGTGTTTTGTTTATTGTGTACTATGCTCTTTGCAGGGTTTTATTTGGTGTTTGTATTTTGTTTATCTCTTTTTAATAAAAGAAATAGGCTATTGGACTTATGTCCATAACTGGATGGTTGGATACTCCTCCCCTTATGGAGGATGAGGAGGTTGGAATACCTCTCTTCCTGTGGAGGATGGGAGTGGTTGGGATACATTTTCCTCCTTTGGAGGTAGGAATGTGTTTTATCTTTATTTTATACAGAGAGTGATACTCTCTTATGAAAGTTTTTAGAAGTTTAGACAATATCCGTTGCAAAACAATTTGGATGCGGGGAGGTGTACAACAGATGTGTAGTTTGGCTTGTATTTAGAGTTTTTTTCTATATTGACTAATCATAGTTGTAACTTCCTTCATGAATGAAATGAAGTATATTTCCTAACCAAAAAAAAAAAAAAAAAAAAAAAAAGAGCATTGACAATGTTGCCAAGTCCAAATTGGCTAGAATTTCAAGTTTTAGCTATAGTATTAACCTTTGGCTAGGTAAATCCACATTACACTAGTCATCTTAAAGTCAAAATAATAATATAATATTATATATTTTAATAATATTTTACAAAAACAAATTGTAATATTTTGCAAATACACTTCATATATTAATTAATAATTTAAAATTTTTACTTAAAATAAGGTAGAAAATAGAATCAAATATTAATTAATAATTTAATTTTAATTTCATAGTTTAATTATTATTAATGAAATAGAATAAGGTAGAAAATAACAAACTATTTATCAAAATTGAAATGATTAGATAATATAATAGTTGTTGGAAATGATTAAAATATTACTTTGGTGAGTAAATAGCATCTAGCCGAAGATGACTAGGGAGCTTAATTTACTGTAGCTCATATGTTGAGCTTTTAAGTGGTTTGGCCAGTCCAATGTAGAAGATTTTACTAATGCCTAGTGAATCGCAAAAAAGGTTCCAATGTATTTAACCTACAATCTAATTTACTTTATATATAGAAACAAAGGTTGGTCTGTTGTATAGTATTGAACAATTTTTTATTATTTGTGTCTCTTATATTTCTCAAATAAATTTCAATCTTATTGAATTATTTTTTTCGATCATTTATATAATACAATCAGATTTATACATCTTAAATATTGTGAGTTAATTTCAAACCTGTGTTTCTTAAAATCTCAAATTTGATTGGCTTGTAGGTATACATATTTTATATTCTTTTTATAAAATACAAGTTCTATTTTATTTTAAAAAGTTGTAAATCCCAAAAAAATAGATCACTATCATCTACTCTTTCATCTCTGGACTCAACCAATTTGACCCAAATTAGACTGCCATTTCCATGATCGAAATCCTTGTAAAAGTGTAGATTTGTTGGCTATCTCATGGTTTGAAATCCGTTTTAAAGGATAGGCTTTTCGTCGCAAAATCTACCCTCAAGTGTAATAAAAGGGGATATGGAAGAGCTGTGATCAGGTTTCTTCTTCCTTGAGGGCCACCAATAACAAAAAGCATTCAAACATTAAAACATTCAAAAAAAAAAAAAAAAAGTTCCAGGTTCTGGCCCGGGTTCGAAACCCGGGTTCCGGTCCGGGTATACCCGGGTTCTCGGGCTGGAACCCGGATAAACAGTCCTACTTGAGGCTTGGTCTTGATTCATAAACTCCTCAAGCTCACCAAATATTTAAACACAAATTATATGGCATACAATTACCTCAATCACTCAACTTCCTTCATAACATCATTATTCCAGGCTCCTTTACATCACCTCCTATAGTTTCAATACTTGTCAATTCATTGCCAGACAAAATCATTAGATATATTTATCGTTCAACAAATGAGATTGTTCCCTCAAAACAATTTCCAAAGCTTTCCTCAAATGAGATTGTTCCCATAAAAGCATTTCCAAAGCCTTCCTCCTTAAGGCCAAGTTTGCTATGAACTATATAAATATAGTTTTTCATATGCCAGTTACTCAAGGGCCACCAATATGTTTTTTTCTACGGCTACCTGTCGAGAGCAAAATAGGATAAGAAAATGAGGAAAGTAGGTGACAAGTAATGGAAAACAGTGATGCATGTATGCCCATTTAACAAGTACATTTTAACTCGTACAAAAAGATAAATTTCAGTACACAGCAACCTAAGGTGGCCAATCTGTTTTCTTCTTCTTCTTTTCAATGAGCAAGACGGTTGCCAAGATCTTGTCCACTAAGACAATAAATAACGTATAAAAGAAAAAAGGAGATTTGACTTGTGGTGTTCCATCTTGAACTTCAAGATGGACAAAGGGCATTGGCAAGGATGGACTTCAAGCCGACAAGGGGAGTTGATCTTAGGTTTCTACCACCTTAGAGAAATGAAAGCATGAGTAATATGTTTTGGTATAAGCATAGTAAAGGTTTCAACTCTACACACTGCACACTTCCAATACCATAATATTACCAAAAAAAAATGTCAAAGTTTGAATTCAGGTTGCAAGTCATTGCAGCCAACAGTTCTAACTTATACATCTGCAGAGCTTTTTGAAAATAAACGTCCTAGAATATGGGATGATTCATCAAGATGAACTATGAAGCTGATGCTCGGCAAAGTTTCCTGTACATTGTACATTCAGGGATTCTGTGGACATAATCAACATATAAGACCATAGAAGTAGTGCTTGCTATCATTACCATAAAAGACAGTGGAGGTAGTGTTTGATATCAAGGTAACGATCTATGTATGCAAAACGGTTTTAACAGTTGCCGATTCAACACATGTTATGCTACTCTTTTGAAGCATAAGAGGAAGCACATTCTCATTATATGTCCAGTTAGTCTCACAATATATAGAATCATAGATGACTTAAATAGCACGACATGGATTTCCTATGAATGCTTTGTCTATATCTTGAAGGTAAGCTAAGAAAACCATGGAGCAAAAAGCATCTTAAGGAACTTTATGAAACCTTACCAGCAGAAGTCTTGCTCCAAAGGACGTGTCCGTCAATAGGAGTCAGATGCGCATCATCAAGGCGCTTCCATGTTTTGATTGACTTTACTGCTCCCCAAACGCCCTTTTCTGTTTTCTCCAAGTTTGCTACCACCACCCTTGCTCTCCTTGCCCATCCAGCCTTCCCATAAGCATGGTATCCAAATCCCCCAGCATAACACAGCTGTATACCAGTCAGCTGGCCACAGAAATCATTGAGATGATCGTGGCCAGTGAAAACTGCCTTCACATCTCCAGCAGCTAGCATGGTCGTGAAGAAGCCAGAGTTCACAGAAGCAGAGCTGATGCCTTCCTGTTTCACACCAGTGATGTTTGTCGAGTCGAAACTTGCAAATTCCGGCAATGGGATGTGAAAGTACACAAGCCCGGGAGCAGGTCCTTTCTGAGCCTCAGGCTTGTCCATATATGCCCTCTGCAATGAAATTAAATGCTTAATAAACAGATTGTCATATGTCAGAAATTGAAAGATCTAGGCATGATTAGTGGATACCACAGTTGCTTGATCTGCTGCTGATTATTACAGGTTTCTTATGATTTCATACTCTTCCAACTGAATATAAAGTGAGGTCAGTACCTGAAGCTTTTTGGAAGTGCGTTCAAACCAAAGTTGCTGAGAGGGTTTGATCCAACCATAGCCAAGGATTGATGAGACCGTGGAGTAATCTCCACTGTCAAGGAAATACAGGTTGAGAACGGACTTGTTCTCAAAACTAGAGCCCTCAACCCCACCAACTTGGAGGTTATAGTTCCCAAAACCGTCAATAACATGCGCTTCCACGGGATTGACTTGAGACAGTGTGTTCTTCAAGCCAACTATATGTTTCATCACACCTTCCCTTGAGAGGGTGGATTCCTGATCATGGTTCCCCAAAACAGCAGCCCATGGGATTTTGGATGAGATTGCTGGTGCAAAGGCAGCATTCAAAGACTTGGCTGGATCCGTTGCGTCAAACCCAAAGATGTTGTCCCCTGTAGCAAGATGTTTTAATTGCACTGGCTGAGTTGGATCCATAACCAGGCTTAACAAGCTCAAGAAAGTTTCATGTGGTGAACTGGGAAGCGAAAAGGATATATGCTTAGATTAGCCAATGATGCCATAACATTGTTTTGTTTGTTTAATGAAGAACTTACGCAAGCATAAGAATGAGTTTTGTATTGTTATGTTCTCATGTTCCAAAGTAAAAGAGCAAGCTTACTTATCCAAAAAGTAAATGAGCAAATTAGAGCAGTTGGATGAAACAAATTCCGGGTTGCTTCTCAAATAGCCCAATTGGTTACTAGTAATGAATCACCCCGGCAATTGTGCGATCGGAAGCAACTTTCAATAGGTAAAACATTGTGGCACAATTTAGAAGGTATTTCTACAATACTCAGAAATAGAAAGAAAATTAGGAATTTCTAGAAAGATTACGAATCAGAGAAATTGAGAAGTATGGTCTCGGTAGATTGACAACAAGGGAAGGATTCGAAAAATCCAGAAGTTGAAAGAAAATCAAGGGGAAACCAAAGCTTAAAGAAAAGAAAATTACCGGTGAAAACGATGAAATTGGGCTTCTCGGCGAGGATCATCCGCTGGATAAAGGCTGTGGTATTAAGGTCAGAGCAAGTGGGGAACTCGCTGGGAAGCACGTCCTCGCAAGGTGTGGTTTTGCCGTCCCCATAATGCATATCGGCCACCTGCAGTATCTTAAACTCCCCATCTTTCCCAAACCGCAGCTGTTGCGGCTGCTGCTGCTGCTGTTGTTTCGCAGCAAAGCCCCAGATGGGAAGCAAATAGAGAGAAAGAAGAAGCACGATCAGTATCAATGGTCTCTTCATTTCGTTACAGCTACGGCTGTTCCCTAACGACAGGAGTTCTGTTTCAAAACACTCCTCTCACTGCCCACTTCGCCCCTTCGTTACCAGCATTTATTGCATGTGAAGCTCACTTTCGCTGCACTGATTTTATAGTTGAAGATGGTTGACCGACGATCTCTCCCCCTCCGCGTTGTTCATGAATCATCTCATCCTAAATGCGCCCAAAACCAACCAAAAAAACCCAAAAAGAAATAATGAAAGAAGAATAAGGAATATCCTACTCCTAGGAGGCCCTTATCTCCCTCGCATCTTTTATCTTCTTTATTTTAGTTAGCTAATTTGTACAGTAATATATTTCTCAGAAAAAATAGCCCACAAGATCACTGCCATTCGCTTACCCTCAAGATCATACTCCAAAAATAAATCAAAAAATCAATCAATTATTATAATTCTGGGATTTCTTGTTTTTATCTTCAGAAAATGACCTCTCCTGGATGTTTTATTTTGTAACTCAAAAGGTTGAATTTTAAGTAGTGAAGTATTTTCAAATATTTTGTAAATAATAAAAAAAATAATAAACAACAGTAAAGTAATATCACCAAGGCATTTTGATTAAATTTATTGGTTCCTTTTCTTGACCTTTTGCTCGTTTGTTCCTGTGGGTGTACATACATACGTCTTCTAACATTTAAGTGGTGTATAAATGCAAGAGTAATGGTTTCACCTAATAAAGTAGGAGGAACTAGGATGGCGAAAATTAAAAAGGAATCTAACAAATTAAATAAATGAAAGGACCCTCTCCTCTGGACATGAAAAGATTGAGGGAAGGAAACCACGCGTCATTTCCAACATCGACAAATCCAACTCCGAGTGGAGACCAGTTATGCTGAGTTTCGTTCCCAAGTTCAATTGAATTTTTTTAAATTTTAAATTGAGTACTTAATTTTTAAATTATTAAATTCATTTAAATTTAAAATCTTCTTATACATAGGATTCATAATTTTTTTAATTTAAAATATCTTTATACGTAAGACTTACAATTTTGTCAATTTTTTATAAAAAAATATTAAATTCATCTTAATATTCAAATACAATTTAAACTCAGTTTAGATAAGCTTTACATAACTCTATTTGCTATTCAACTCACTATTATTTATAAAAAATTCAATTCAATTGAGATCAATTCAATATCTAAACACAACTTTAATGACCTTACCAATCAGATAAGGACGATGGAGAAGATCAATCTCTCCTCCTTCTCCACGTTGTTCGTATCATCCAATTCAAAACTGAGGCATCTTTGAAAATAAAATGCACCAAAACCAACAAAAAATGAGCACCTATTTGACATCAATTCATCATGAGATTTCTTGTTTTTATCTTCAGAAAATGACTGATCTTGGATGTTTTCGATTATTTTGTGCCTTGATTTATAGGTTTTTTTATTATTATTTACTTAAATTAATTGTTCCCATATTGACCTTCTGCTTCACTTTTCACTTGTGTGTTCCTATATTTAGGTTTACTCATTAAAGTGGCATATAATTGCAAGAGTAAGCGTATTCAACAAATCAGAAGGCCGATGGTGCAAAACAATTTAAGAAATTAACTAAAAAAATTAAATAAAAAGGCCTCCTTTAAATTCCATCTCAACTCATCATTACAATTTTTTTAAATTTCAACACAAAATATAATAAACAATTCAATTTTTTTAAATTCTAAAATAATAATAATAATAATAATAATAATAATATTCTAATAATATTTTATCATCTCAACTCAATTCAATTCAACATCTAAACGTAGTCTAAATAAAGAGTACTGCAATAATTATCGACATCCTCACCAAGGATTCTTACCGAGAAGTCAAATTTTGTTTTTTATACTTTTTTTCAAACATTTTTTAAACTCCTCAAACAATTAAAAAATAAAAATAAAAATCATAAAATTATTAAAAAAAAATAGTTATTTAAAAAACAAAATGTAAATCGGTAAAAAACCTCAAGACGTTGTATCGGTGACTACTACATTTTCCATAAATAAAACCAAGCTCACTTTCCAACATGCATGGACCAGTCCAAGCAAAGATCTGCCAGGTAATTAAGGCCCATATAGATTTCGAATTGAGTTGAGATGAGTTAAAATTTTTATAAATAATAATAAGTTGAGATAATAGAATAAGTTTTGTGAGATCCAACTAAGATGAGTTTAGAAATATTTATATTTTAAAATGAGTTTAGATGTATTTATAAGAAAATGAAAAATGTTGTGAGTCCCACGTGTAAAGAGATGTTGTGTTAAAAAGATTATGAATCTCACGTGTAAAGAAGTTTTGAGTTTAGTAATTTAAAAATTAAATATTAGACTCAACTTAAAATTAGACTAAACTGAATTAATCTCAGTACAATTCCAAATAGGTCCTAATAATCTTGTGCCACCCACAAGGACGATGGAGAAAACAAAATTTAAGAAGAACAACGCTACACATGACTTTTCCTACTTTTATTACACTTTGTGAATATTACTTTTACATAATTTTTTTGAAAGAATTAATGTTGATATATAAAGTTACCGACGAGAACGAAATAAAAGTACAGTATGTAATATTTTCCTTAACCCAATTGGCATGAAGATTAAAGAAAAGGAAAAATTATTAATTAAAAGGGTTATAATATACTTTTTTAGGTTTTTTTTAATTAAAAGATAAAAAAAAAATTAGAATATTTTCATGTTCTATGTGAATATAATTATAATTTTTATACATTATGTACTTTTTAATTAAAAAAAAAAACACTTGAATTTAGATAGTTGTGAATATTAAAAGTTTCCCTTTAATTGATTTCTGATTTTTTTTTTCCTATATATAATCGAGATATATTGTTTTTATTTTTACTTGTTAATTGTACCGATCTCGGACATTATTCTTTGAGTTCATTATGAGGTTAATAGATTTTCTTTATTGAAGAATTATTGAGCTCAAATAGTAAAATTGATATTTTTATATCTAAACTTAAACTTAAAAATCACAAATTTCATTTGTACTAGTGTTCTTCTACTAAATTTTTTATACATGCTTTGTATAAGAACATAAATTCAATCACAAATAAGTATTTAATGTTTTGTTTGTTTTAAGATTTCATCGAACCACTCTGTGTTTTTATTTTTTATTTTTTGAATCTAAACAATTTGTATTAATCATTAATCAACATTGTTCATACATTTCTTATCCTTTTCTATACTTTCTGAAATACAACTTGGTATATCTTCCATCCAAACTTTCTCAGTCTCTAAACTAATAGCCATCTTGGCTAAAATGTGAGCCACTTCATTCGAGTTCCTATTGACAAATTGCACTTTCCAGTTTCTGTATTGTTGCAGCATCTGTTTCGCATCTTGAACTATACTCCCATAAGTTGGGAAGTCTTCACTCTCCTCATTTACAGCCTTCACAATAGTATATGCATCACCTTCGAAAATCACCCTATTGAAGCCAAGATCTCTGCCCAATTCCATAGCTTTCCGGAGGGCCATACATTCTGCTGTAGCTGGTTGTTGCACATACTTCTTCTGATCACTGCAGGCTGTTAGCACTTCTCCCCTTTCATCCCTTATAATTATTCCTATCCCCATCATTCTTAGATTCAAGTTGATAGCTACATCCCAATTAACCTTTACAAAGCCCTCACTTGAAACCTTCCACCTTCTTTGCTTATCTACAGGATTACCTAATACCTTATTTAAATTCATATTTTGAACTACCTAAAAATCCCTTATTTCATCCCTTGCTGTCTTGACCACCTATCCGGGGCTTTTGAAAACATTTTCAAAAACAAAATGATTTCTTCTGAGCCATAATCCCCTCATAATCATAGCCATCTCCTCCATTTCCTTCTTAGTCAACTTCTGCATCATTTTTTCAATCAAAGTCAGCAAGTTGTCTTCTGCAATGCTCCATTTTCGAACCACTCTGTTGGGTGGTCTTATACCTATCTCAACCTTAAAAGCTAGCTCAAGAGGTGAGGCTTTCTCTCATACTTATAAACTAACCACTAGACTCTTCCACAACAGATGTGGAACAACCCCAACAATTTATCCCTCACAAATCAGACCTTGGGTTAGAACAGTGACAAATCGTTTCTCCTGCGAACTGTTGAGCCTAAGACTGTTAGTAAAACTGAGCTTTGATATTAGTGTTGGGTGGTCTTAGGCCTCTCTTTCACACCAGCATTCTTCATCTCGGGTGGACCTTACCTTGAAATCAGGAGAGGATGGTAACCATTTGTCCTTCCAAATGTTCACATTATTGCCGTTGCCTATCCTCTACAAAAGACCCTTTTTTAGCAGTTTAATTCCTACATGGATGCCCCTCCATGCAAAGGACGGCCTTGACCCCAATTGTGCTTCTAGAAACCCATTATTATTAAAATACTTATGTTTGAGGACCCTGGCCACCAGAGACGATGGGTTTTGTAAGATCCTCCAACCTTGCTTTGAGAGGAAAGCTAAATTGAAGATCCTCAAATCCCTGAAGCCCAACCCACCTGCCTCCTTGCTGAAACTGAGTTTTTCCCAGTTAACCCATTGAATCTTTGAAGTGTGCTCATCAAAGCCCCACCAAAATTTCCTCAGCATTTGATTCAGTTTACTAGTAATGGACACTGGTAGCAAGAACATCCCCATAGTGTAGGCAGGTATTGCTTGGAGGACTGCTTTTAATAAGACTTCTTTCCCTGCAGCCGAAAGTTGTTTGGTTTTCCAGTTAGCTACACAAGCCCAGGTTCTATCAATAAGAGCATGGAATGTTGCTACCTTGGTTCTACCCACCATAGCAGGTATTCCTAGGTACCTTTCAAAATTTCCAGAAGATTGAACACCTGCCAACTGCAAAAGCTGTTGTTGATTAACCTGGTCTGTGTTCTTGCTAAAAAAGATGGAGGACTTGTCTTTGTTTAAAACCTGGCCCGATGCCTTCTCATATTGACCAAGGATTTTTAAAATGCAAATAAGTTCCACAGGAGTTGCTTGGCAAAATAAAAGGCTGTTGTCAACAAAAAAAAGATGATTCACATTGACAGATCCTCGTCCTATTGGCGCAGGAGTCAATCTACTCGAGATCTCAGCTCTATTTAGAAGGGAGGACAAGGCTTCCACACATATTATACACAAGTAGGGGGACAAGGGGTCACCTTGTCTAAGCCCCCTTGAAGATCCGAAATTCTGTTAGGCCTCCCCATTAATGAGAATTGAGTAGGACACTAATGTATTATCAGAAGTAAGCCTGCCAGGCACGAAGGCACTCTGATTTGGGGAGATAAGCTTGGGCAGGATGCATTTTAGCCTATTAGCAAGGGTTTTGGAGATGATTTTATACAACACATTACACAGGCTGATGGGCCTGTAATCAGCTACTTTCTTTGGACTTTTAACTTTGGGAATCAAGACAATAAAGGTATCGTTTATCTCAGCAAGTGATCCACCTTGGTTGAGCACCTGGAGAGCGAAGTTGCACACATCCTCTCCAACCACTTCCCAATTCTTTTGGTAGAAATGGGCTGGGAATCCATCCAGACCAGGGGATCCTAGAGGATTCATCTGGAATACTGCGGCTCTAATGTCCTCTCGAGTGAAAGGGGTCATCAGCTATCCTTTCATCTCCACGGTCAACTTGGTGTCCATAGCCATTAGACAATCCTCAAAGTTAGAGGGGTGAGAAGTAGTGAAAAGGGATGAGAAGTAACCTGTGAACACGACCCCGACATCTGCCTGCTCAGTGACAACTCTCCCCCGTGCATCCTCCACAGATTGGATTGCATTGGTTTTTCTTCTTTGATTGGCCTGCATGTGGAAATATTGAGTGTTCAAGTCCCCATGTTTGAGCCAATGTTGCTTTGCCCTTGTCTCCACTTTAAGTCCTTTTCTGCCAAAGATTCCTCCACTTCATTCTGAGCACTCCTCATTTGTATGAGATGATCACCTGTACCCGTGCTTTGAAGGTGACCAATTGTTGCCATCCCTTTTGAGGTAGACATTTGACTATCCTTTTGGCTTTTCTGTTTCCAAACCATCAAGTCCCTTTGACAAGCTCCAAGTTTCTGTCTAAGTACTTTAGCATCACAGCCTCGCTCATGTTCTGACTTCCATGCCTTAGCTATTGTCTCCATGCAACCTTCTCTCACTTCCCAGGCCACCTCGTACCTAAAGCACCTCCCTCCTATTTTCCTCCTATTACCTCCTTTATAGTTTTCAATGATAAGAGGAGAATGATCGGATCTTATTGCAGCGAGGGCAGTGCACGAACCCTTCGCAAACACCTCATTCCATTCCTTGTTTGCCAAGGCTCTATCTATCCTTTCTTTTGTGAACACCCTTCCACTCCTGTTATTAGACCATGTGAACCGTTGCCCTTGAGAATAGATATCATTAAGTCCACAAGCTTCGACTGCCAGCCTAAATGCCTCTATTTGCTTATACGGTCTACTTGCTCCACCCACTTTTTCATTTTGATGAAGGATCTCGTTGAAGTCACCTGCACACAGCCACGCCATAGGACTAGGTGGTTTTAGCATCTTCAGTAATTGCCAGCTGCTACTTCTTTTAGCAGTGTCAGGGTGGCCATAAAACCCTGTAAATTGCCATGTAGGTCCATTGCCCCCTTCCTTAATCAGAGCACTGATATGCCATCTCGTGTAGTTTATTATGTTGATTTGCCACACCTCCTTCCATAGTAGGGCGATACCCCCACTCAAACCCACACAATCCACTGCAAAACACCCATCCATCTTTAAACTCCTCCTCACCTCCTCCATTCTCTTTTTCCTACTCTTAGTCTCCACAAGAAAGACTAGGTTGGGCCACTTTTCCTTAGTTAAACTCCTAAGGATCCTAACTGTCTGAGAGTTCCCAAGCCCTCGGCAGTTCCATACTAAGGTACTCATTGGCGAAGGCAGGGCTGGACACCAGCCACTACCTCTCCATGGTAATTCTCCTTGTTCTCAACATACCTCTTTGTTCTCTTACCACCATTGTCCTGTTCATGTAACCGTCTTTTACAGCCTCGCTTGTAAGTTGTCCTCAAGACCTGGTTTGAGATGTCCGCCAGAAGCTTTCCTTCACTACCTTCTATGTGGAAGCCTCCCCCTCTCGCCAGTCTCTTCCATTTTCGTGTGTTGTTCTTCAAAGTCAGCATAGCAGGTGCATTGGTAACATCTTTGACAGACAAGCTATCTATCACCACCCTGATCCTACTAGCGCTTTCCTTAGGTTCGCTCTGCCCCACAGCTGGTGCAACATCATTTGTATCTAGTCCTTCGCTGAATTTAGCACCAAACACTGGTCCCGTGCTAATACCTTTCACCTCATTCACGAAATTAGTCATTGGGTCAGGCTCTATTTCCATACCCATCATAGCCTCTCGTACTCCTTGGGAACCAGTTTTGCTTTCGGTAGTGTAAACCACTTGCACGTGCCTTGATTCCAAGTTGTCTGGGGATGTCCTTGTGATCTGATCTTTGGGAGAGGACCCAAGGTAAGTTCCAGAGTAGTCACCTTTTCCAACAGTACTTACTGTTGACGGTTGACCTCTAGTCCCTCTAAGTTCCTTTTCCTCTTTTTCCGCGGGGAACTTTACCTGCCTTTCTGTTGAATCCTGCTGATTGATAGCCTGCGCTTTTTCCTTTGCCTCCTTCGAGTCACCTCTGGTCCTGCCACCTTGTTGTTCCCCATGTTGGTGGTTGCTGTTGGTGGAGCCACCGTATCTGCGGCTGTCAAAAATGTTGGTGTTCCTCGGCTGCCCTCGAAGCCAAGGGCCAAACTATTGTGGTTGATCCTCAGCAGTTGGTTGTTTAGGCCTTAAACGGGCACAATCCTTACCCTTGTGAAAAAGTACTCCACACTGAAAACAGAAATTTTGCAATCTCTCGTATTTGAAGGAAATCCAGTGTTGTTTCTCATTCAACATCAGCCATTTACCTCTCAGCAATGGTTTGTGCATGTTCACCGCAACCCTCACTCGCATGCATCTTCCCCATGCACGTCTGTCAGCTTCTGTATCTACCCTAATAACATGACCAATGGAAGTTGCAAACTGTTCCTCGAACTCTTCAGTCATGGTGCCTAGTGGCAGATTGTGGAGCTGAACCCAGAACGGTTCAAAAGCGAAATGTATTGTGTTAATGGAAACTGTTTCGTCGACTTCCATCAGCGTGAAGAGGTGTCTATCGAAAAACCAAGGACGGCCACTTAGAACCTTCTCTTTATCTCCCAGGTTCTGAAACTCAATCAAAAAGCACTGATCTCCCAATTCCTTAAATCTAACCCAGCCTCCTAACCTCCAAACCTGTGACATGGTGGCCCTGAAAGCTTCACTGTTAATGCCCTTCTCTGACAACGACCTCCCAACAATGTAGTGGTTTCCCCTTTTGTCCTCCTTTGAAGAATCATGTCTTACATGGAACGGCAAACTTTCTTCCTTTGATAGATGTAGTCTCTCCCAGCGTTTTGCCAGATCCTCTGCCTCCATTAAGTCCTAGCTCCAAACTGGTAATAGAAATAGAAAACTAAGCCCACAGAGTGTGAGACGTAAACCTTCGAGCACAAAGGCCACAAAGGCACTGGAACCTCACACTTCCTCAAGGGAAAGAAGGCACTCTATGTTCACTCTGTTAAAACAATGGTTAAAACCGATGTGGAACTACTCTAACACACTCTAGATAGAACTCTCAGCTTCCCATGCATTTGCCCTATTGTTGCAATAACAGGGATTCTGATCTTTTTTAAGAGGAAAAATTATTTTCCTAATCTGAACAAGAAAAAGAGATTGCTCTTAATTTACCTGAATATCAGTTTCTTAAAGTAAAATTGATTTTCCTCTTAGAAAGAGAAAATTATATTGTGGTCATTCTCGTACTTTCCCCTTACCTTGGTTTGGAATAGGAAAATAGGAATATATACCTTATGCCTTCCATGCATTTACTCTTACTTAGGCCTCATTTGTTTTTAAAAATTAGATGAGATAAGATAAGTTGAGACTAAAGTAAAAAAGTTAAATAAAATATTATTAAAATATATTTTTTAATATTATTTTTATTTTGAGATTTGAAAATATTGAATTGTTTATTTTATTTTGTATTAGAATTTCAGAAAGTTGTAATGATAAGAAAAAATGAGTTGAAAAGTTTTCTGAAAACAAACAATGCCGTTGTTCTCTTTGTATCATTGTTTTTGTCCATTAAGATCCTTACGGCTGGTTTTGGATTGCATGGTACAATTACCAGAGAAAATTGTTAGATTTATGAATATTTAATACCATTGTTTATTTTTTTATAATATTGATGTTTATTAATATTATATATTCGTATTTATTACTATATTATTTAGTTCTATATTTCATGTGATGGGTGACAAAATCATAATGTAATTTAGATGCATCCAGATTGAAACTTATTATCAATGGTGATTTAAATGGAATATCCTTATATGATTAAAAAAAAAAAATCTTTAGGCATAGAATTGATTATTTCTAAAATAAGAGCTCTATGATTTTGGGACGAGACGTATAAACCGAACGCCTTAAGTTTGAAATTTTTCTTCCGCACTTTTGAAGCACCAAGGTGCTTTCATATATCAGACACCGATGCCAATAAAATAGCAATAAACATTCTAAATAGTTTTGAAATTCTCAATATTGAATATCATACCATCATTGTGAATATAGGGTCCTTAGATTCAAAAGTTCATATCTTACTATCATTGTGAATGCACGATTCTTTGAGTAGAAATTTAAAAACAAAAATCATTGTAAATGTTGGCCTATCTATTTGGTCCAGTCATTTCCTTGTGTTTTAGGAGTTTTTTTTTTAATTTTTATTTTTTTTATTTTTATTTCTTGTTGTAATTTTTATTGGTTAACATAGGTTTTGCTTTAATAGGCTTTTGCATTTTCTTTCTTACGTCCTTAAACTTCATTTAGTTATTGTTGATGTCGTGTTTCGCAGCCCGAGTAGTACCGAGATAACCAAGCTCCATGCCACCTGCAACTAAGAGAATGAAGAGGCTCAGGTGACGTCTTGGATCACTTTGATGCCAAAGTCAGTGAATAATTCTCTAGTGATGAGAAAGCTCAAAAGATTAGAGAATAGTAAAGGGTTTCAAGAGTGGCCTCCCGTGGAAGGGATGGCTGCTATTTATACCTAATCCGGGCTCCACTATCGAGGGAGATCGAGGCGTGTCAGGTCGTACCTGAGTCCGTCTTGCTACCACTCACTTCCTACTGCAACAGCGTGTCAGTCTATGGTTTAGGAGGCCGAGGGAGATCGTGGCATGTCAGGTCCTGCTAGGTCAGACTCACTGTCGCCTTTCTGCTAGGATTAAGAGTCAGGTCGTGGCCAAGCTATCCTACATGCTCTAGGGACACACCATTGATGCCGAGCCTTCTGACATGCGCAGTGAATGTGACATGCCTTGAGTCTGACAAAATCACGACCAGGCACTCCCAGTCGTCCGCTTTCATTAGGGTGTCCCGTTTGGTGCCATACGATAGGGCTCGATAGGTTGCCGAGTCCCAAGATGTTCTCCTTGGCATATCCAAGCTCGGCATCGAAAGGTCCTCCCAGGTTGGTTTGCACTTGGTACCTGGTCCTCTGGCTCGGCCTTTCAGCCCATGGTTGGCTTTCCTCCTTAGGCCTGGGGTTACATAGCTTGACCTCCTTGGGCCAGGGCCCTTTGGGATGGGCCCTCCCTTACAGTACCCCTCGAATTCCTTTCACAGGCATGTGATAGGAATTCATAACACTTTTAATCATGGTGTCGCCCATTCGGCTTCCATCGCTTCAAGTTTCTCGCGGCCACTCATTCGGTTCCTGCTGATTCGGCTTCCTGAGGCCACTCGCTCATCCAATAAATGCTTTTCCTCGTTTCTGCGATAGTCCCGTTTCCCGACGATTAATTGGACGTGCTGGCCGTCTTTCTTCACACTCTGGGCCTCATTGGTCATTGTCGTCCACTCTTCTGACTCGACAGTTGTCATGTGTGCCATTGTTTTGGTTGTTGGTGCCACATGTCATTTGCTGATGTCATTTCTGTCAATATTGCTTCATTTCCCATGCTCCCTCCAGCCTTCCTCTCCTATATAAGGTGCTCCCTTCTTGCTTCTTCCTCCATTTATTCCTTCAACTATTCTTTGTGCCTCAATCGTTCCACTCTTTTTCTCCTCTAGCCATCGTGTTTCTTATCTAGCCATTGTGTTCCTACCATTTCTCTCGTTCTCTCTTCAGTCGTTGCGCTTTTCTCTCCTTTGTTTTTCCAGCCAACGTGTTCCAAGCCATCCCGCTTCTCTTCTCCTTTCCTTATTGTGCCCCTTTTACTGTCATGGCACCCAAGGCCGATCTCGTTCCTCCCTTTTTCTGCTGGAAATGCTGAGTTTCCTCCTTCTCTGGTGGCGACCTCAGGGCATTCTGCTCCAAGTACAACATTCCTCCTTCTGTTTTTTTGGAGATTCCTTGGGGGGAGGGGGGGAGGGGGTAGCATGCGGTGAGTCTTGACAGTATCACTACGAGGTTAGCTTTCTTCCAGTTAATGTTAGCCAATGGTGTCCGCCTTCCGTTCTGCCATCTAGTTTATGAGACTCTAAATTATCTTGGGCTAGCCTCGGCTCAGCTCCACCCAATGCGTAGCAGCTCCTTATATCCAGCTGTATCATCTTTTGGATGTACTTAGCAGGACTCCTGAAAAATATCCCGATCTGACGGCTCGAGAGTTGTTGTACATATACCGCCTCAACTACCGGCCGAGAAGCATCTGCAGTTTCCAAGCCCGATCTCCGGGTCAGAGATCGCCTCACTCAAGCAGCGCCACTCATGTATAAAGGAGTGGTTCCAGAAATTTTTCTTTGTGTCGGGCTCGGACTGGGAGTAACTTGAGGGGGAGGCTGCTCAGAAGGAGTATCCCATCCAGGCATGTTGGGGATTCCCTCCTTGCGCAAAGAGCCTGGAACTTACCCTCAATTGGAGGGAGGATGCCTACTTGGAGTTGGTGACAACTTGGGTACGAGCCCATCCTGACGAGTGGTAGACCGATTTGGTCCTCTCGAACAAGAACATTCGCAATTACCTGTCCACAACCGATCGCTTGTATGCTATCGGGAGAAATTTCTTGGGTAATATCCCCTCTCCTAGGCCCGGAAGTGCCCCTCGAGTTCCTCTAGTCGTCAGGAAAAATGACCAAAGTTACATCACGATTCGCCTCAGCAAAGTGGTGGGGCTAGGGGTTCTTCTCTTCCCTACAGTCACGCCAAGAAACCTGGAAGCCATTCCCAAATGCCTTGCGACCGGGAGTTCACATGTGCAGAGATTCTGGTTCCTTCAATGTGGGGGAGCACAACATCATTTCCTAGCGGTTCAGGCTCTGCTGCCGGACCCTCTACTCCGATGATCCCTCGGCCAACTCCCGCAGAATCCTTTCTAGACCTGCTGCTTCCTTCTACAGATGAATTGGAGGGCTGTGACCTTTAGGCGGCATTTTTTGACTCTTTAGTGCACCCCTCCCTCATGGGCCTAGCTCGTTCGAGCCCCTCACTTCTTTCGAGGACACTCTTCGGAGGAGATGGCTTGTGGGGTACCACAGGCAGGCTCAGAGGTCGGGCCCCGAGATCTAGAGCAAACTCCTTCCTAGGACACAAGTCATGGAGATGCTGAGGGCGATGAAGACAAGACGACCCCGGAGCCCAGGCCATGGGAGGTAAAGCCAAACCCCTGCCGAGCCACAAGCTGAGAGGGGATAAGGGTATAATTCATCTTCGAAGATGAGGGAGAAAAAGATAAAGAAGAGGAAATGGAGAAGGTGGGGAAGGCAAAGGGTTGAGACCCTAAGCTCCTGCTACTGTTTGGATCTCAGTGGAGGCTGCCAGACCTACCTCTCCAATAGTGGGGGTTGTTCCCCCTCCTTCGTCTACTGGGCCGAGCAGGACCGACTACGGCCCAAATTCCCACGACCCTCCCAACATCATAGATCTGAGTGACGATGATGACTCTGAAGCTTTATCTCCTGTGGCGTCCAGGCCATGCGGTGAGACCTGTTGATCCCTTCTAGATTTTTCTTGGCAGCTAGTGGTCGCTGGCCCTTCATCTTCCTCTGGGACAGAGCGGACGCAAGCCCCAACCTTGACTCTGGACAAGGCTTGTGCCGATGCCACCAAGCACTTAGGCCAAATGTCGTGACCCCTTTTCACCCAGGTATGCTCTTCCTTCGTTTGGCATACTCTCCCAAGCCTTTTTCCCGTCCCTCGCCTTTTACTTGTATTATTATTATTTTTTTTTGTAGGTTGCAGACAAGTTGGCCATGACGATTGGGGAGGAACTAGAGAGATGGAGAAGCTGACTGGGAGCTCGGGACCTTGGGGCGCTTTGGGTATTTCAAGCTAAAGCAGGCGGCTCGAAGAATAAAAGACCTTAAGACCAAGTGGAAGGAGCTGATTAACGAGGTGATGTATGTGAAAGAACAAAACTAGCACCTGAAGATGGTTGCTATGAGGTGCAAAGAGAAGAACAAGACTCTCATGGGTTTATTGCGCGAGGCCGACCGGGACATCTTTAGTTGACGTTGGCGAAGAAGCGACTCGAAGAGGCTCGCATTGCTTCTGAACGGAATTTGGTCACCAGGGAAGCAGAGCTGGAAGCCGCTCAGGAGTAGTTGGAGTAAGTTCAGAAGGAACTGCGAGAGTCCAGGGAGGAGATAGACTCTGCCCAAAGAGAGCTAGAGGAATCCAGACGAGGTCGGGCCCTAGCCGTCGAACAGCTTTCATGGCTGCTGTTCAGGCATTTTAGGCAATCTCAAGAGGCCCAACACTTAAGAGAGCAACTGTTACAGGCGAAGTCACGCATCGATGAGCTTTCGCAATCGGGGATCCAAAAGAACATTAACCTCCTATCTCGGAACATGGAGATTGTCGAGCTGAGGTCTCGTCTGGAGGACGTCACCAAATTTTCTGAGGAGTTCCAATCTCGAATCACGAATGCAAACGCTGTCTAGGACACGGCCTGGTCATACGGCTATCAGGATGGCCTTAAGAGGATGCACCTACACCTGTTGCATAACCCCGAGCTGGATTTGCACACCTTGTCTTTGTCCTTCCTTCCTCCAAGTTTCGAGGTGCAAGCTTTCGTTAAAAACTTCGGGAAGCCAGGGTTTCCTCCGCTCCCCTCGGGCTCTCCTCTGCCTCCTTCATCCTAGTGATGGGCTCTCCTCCCCCCCCCCCCCCCCTCTTTTGTAGTACTTTGTATAGCACTCCTCGGGTTTTTCTTGTAACCATGTATGTTTTGATGAATCAAATGAAGACTTGTTTCTCGCAACTATTGTATTCTTTTGTTTTCCTTTTTCTCTCCACCATTTTTTTTTTTTTTTTTGTGCGGTTCTAATGAGGGCTCAACTTATTTGGGCAGGGGGAACCCGTCTTCTTGTGAGTGTGAGGACTCTGCTTATCGAGTTAAGGGGCCCATCTTCTTGAGAGTGTGAGGACTCGGCTTATCGAGTCAAGGGACCCATCTTCCTGCGAGTGTAAGGAATCAACTTTGTTGGACGGGGGATCGGAACCAAATCCTGAGACTTGGGGCCTTACCCCGCAGTGAGTCAAGGGACTCATCTTTTTACGAGTGTTAAACCTCGACTTGTCGAGTCAAGGGACTCATATTCTTGCGAGTGTACTCGACTTAGCAAGTCAAGAGACCCATCTTCTTGTGAGTGTACTCGGATTAACGAGTCAAGGGACCTGTCTTTTTGTGACTGTAAAGACTCGACTTAGTTGGACGGGGCGTCGGTGCTAAGTCCGGGGACTTGGGACCTTACCCTGCAGCGAGTCAAGAGACCCATCTTCTTGCAAGTATGAGGACTCGGCTTAGTTGGACGGGAGGTCGGTGCGAAGTCTAGGGACTTGGGACCTTACCTCGCAACGAGTCAAGGAACCCATCTTCTTACGAGTGTACTCGACTTAGTGAGTCAAGGGACATGTCTTCTTGTGATTGTAAGGACTCAACTTTGCTGGATGAGGGGTTTGGACCAAATCCTGAGATTTGGGGCCTTACCCCATAGTGAGTCAAAAAACCCATCTTCTTGTGAGTGTAAGGACTTGGCTTTGCTGGACGGGGGATATGGACCAAATCTTGAGACTTGGGACCTTACCCCGCAGAGAATCAAAGAACCCGTCTTCTTGCGAGTGTGAGAACTTGGCTTATCGAGTCAAGGGACTCATCCTTTTGCGAGTGTACTCTGCTTGGCGAGTCAAGGGACCATTCTTCTTGTGACTGTAAGGACTCGACTTTGTTGGACGTAGAGTTGGGACCAATCTTGAGTCTTGGGGCCTTATCCCTCAGTGAGTCAAGGGACCCATCTTCTTGCCAGTGTAAGGACTTGACTTAATTAGACGAGGGGTCGATGCCAAGTCCGGAGACTTGGGACCTTACCCCCTAACGAGTCAAAGAAGCTGTCTTTTTGCCAGTGTGAGGACTCGGCTTATCGATTCAAAGGACCCGTTTCTTGCTAGTGTATAGACTCTACTTAGTTGGACATGGGGTCGGTGCTAAGTCCATGGACATGGGACCTTAGCCATAGCGAGTCAAGGGACCAATCTTCTTGTGAGTGTAAGGACTTGGGGTTAATTTGACGAGGGGTCAGTGCCAAGTTTGTGGACTTGGGACCTTACCCCTCAGCGAGTCCAAGGACCCGTCTTCTTGTGAGTGTGAGGACTCAGCTTATAGAGTCAAGGGACTCGTCTTCTTGTGAGTGTAAGGACTCTGCTTAGTTGGAGGGGGGTCGGTGCTAAGTCCAGGGACTTGGGACCGTACCCTACAGCGAGTTGAGGGACCCGTCTTCTTGCGAATATTAAGACTCAGCTTATTTTTTAGACAATAAGAGATTTGAGATAAACATCCAAACATTCTCACTCATTCATAATTGTTCGCACAAAGTGCTGCCTTATACTTCTACACATAGTACTTCTTTAAGTGTTCGACATTCTAGGGGTGAGGTAGCTCGTGTCCCTGGCTGTCTTTGAGGCGATAGGAGCCTAGTCGGTTGCTTGCAGTGACTACGTAAGGGCCTTGCCATCGTGGTCCCAACTTTCCTTCTTCCGGGATAGTTATTCCAGTCTATTGCAGTACCAAGTCGCCTATCTTGAAGGAGCGTGGCCTGACTCGTTTGTTGAAGTATTGTTATGCCTTTCGCCTGTTACTTGCTGTTCGCACTGCTGCTTCTTCCCTTCTCTCCTCCAGGACATTCAAGCTCTCGGCTAGCCTTTTGTTATTGGTGTCTTGGTTGAAGTGTTGGATACGGAATGTGGGCATTTCGACTTCTATGGGAATTACTGCTTCATTGCCATAGGTGAGAGCGAAAAGAGTCTCACTGGTGGGGGTTCAGAAAGTAGTCCGATATGCCCATAATACGATTAGGAGTTCTTCGGCCCATGCTCCTTTGTGCGCCCCAATATTTTTCTTAAGGGTGGAGATGAGGGTTTTATTGGTTGTCTCAGCCTGTCCATTGGCTTGAGGGTGCCTTGGCAATGAGTACTTCACCTTAATCCCGAGCTCTGTACATCATTCCCAGTAGTGTGTACAGTTAAACTGTCTCCCGTTGTCCGATATGAAACTCTGAGGTATGCCGAATCGGCAGACTACCGACTTCCACAGGAATTTCATGATGGTTCGGGCGGTGTGCTTGCGAGAGCCTCTGTTTCGACCCACTTTTTGAAGTAGTAGATTGCAACCATGACAAACTTGGCTCCTCCCCTTGCCACCAAGAAAGGGCCAATCAAGTCTAGACCCCATTGGGCAAAAGGCCTCGGGGCTGTGATTGATATTAGCTCCTCTGTCGAGCAGTGCGGAATCGGCCTATGCTCCTGACACTTCAGAAATTTCTTGGCAAATTCTTTTGCATCTTTGAGGGAACGAGGCCAGTAGTATTCTGTCCGGGTTACTCTTGCAGCTAACACCCTTCCTCCCAAGTGGCTTCCACAAATTCCTTCGTGGATCTCTGCTAGCATGTATTGAGTTTCATCTGGTGAGAGGCATCTAAGGAGTTGCTCGGAGAAACCTTTTTGTACAAAACTCCTTCTAGCAGTGTGAATTGGGTTGCCCTGTTCCTGACCTTTCGTGCTTCTTCCAGGTCATTGGGCAGCTACCCTTCCTGTAGGAATTTATGGATGTCTGTCACCCCCTCGAGAGGTGATGGGGTCGTAACAGACACTTCCTCCCCAATGGATGGGGCATTGACCATCTTGACCAAGATGTGTTCTGGAAGGGGAAGTTCCTCCTGCCCCGACGCAGCCCTCGCCAGGCGGTCTACCTTATGATTTTCTCCTCTTAGCACATGTTGAATGCTAAAGTAGAGGAAGCGGTTGCGCTCATTGTAGACCAGTTGGAGATACTTCTTCAGCCTTTCTCCTTTCGTGGTGAACTGCCCCAGTACTTAGCTAACTACCATTTGGGAATCAGCCCTTACTTTTATTTCTTCAGCCTCTAGTAACCATGCGACTGACATTCCTGCTAAGAGTGCTTCATACTCGACTTCATTGTTGGTTGCTTTGAAGGCCAGCTTAACTGCATAGTTGTGCTCCTCTCCCTACTCGGTGATGATGTGCACCCCTTCTACCCTGCCAGCACGGCAGGACGAACCGTATACGTAAACCTGTTAGGGCTTTCCTTGGGGTGCATCCGGGACTTCCTCTGGGAAGCTAGTGAAGAACTCAGTAACAAAATCTACCGACACTTGTCCATTGATTGCGTCTTGGGGCAGGTACTCCATATTGAATTCGCTGAGCTCGATCACCCATTTGGCAAGCCGTCCCGAGGTGTTTGGTTTCTACAACACTTTCTTGAGGGGGAGATTGGTGAACACTTTCATAGGGTGGGCCTAGAAATACGGCCTTAATCTTCTGGCTACGATGATTAGGGCGAATACCAACATTTCCGTCTGGGGGTACCTTGCCTCTGCTCCGTAGAAGGCTCGGCTCATGTAATAGATGGGTCGTTGCCCTTCTTCCATTTTTCGAACAAGTACGGCTGATACGGCATGCGGGGATACTGCTAGGTACACAGTCAAGGTCTCCTCAGGTCTTGTCTGGCTTAGTAGTGAGGGGTGACTCAGGTACAACTTCAAATCGGTGAAGGCTTTTTCGCAGGTCTTATCCCGATCTTGGGCCTTCCTCAAGACTTTGAAGAAGGGTAAACATCGGTCGGTTGATCGAACGATGAACCGATTCAGGGCTGCTACCCATCCAGCCAACCTCTAAACTTCATGAAGGTTATGGGGGAAGGCATTCCCATAACTGCTTCCACCGTCTCGAGATTCACCTTAATCCCTCTCTCGAAGACCATGAACCCCAGGAATTACTTGTCTCCACTCCGATTGCGCACTTCAATGGGTTGAGCTTCATTTGATATTGCCGGAGGATGAAAAATGGTTCCCGTAGATCTGCCAAACGCAGTTCGGGCTCTTTACTTTTCACTAACTAATCATCTATGTATACTTCCATATTTTGGCAGATCTGTTGCTTGAACATTCAGTTGACTAACCATTGGTAGGTGGCCCCGCATTCGTCAGGCCGAACAACATTGCTTTGTAGCAGTAGAGGCCTCGGTCTGTTATAAACGTTGTTTTCTCTTCGTCGTCTGGGTTCATCCTAATCTAGTTGTAACGAGAATAAGCGTCCATAAAGCTAAGGAGGGGATGCCCTACCATCGAATCCACAATCAGGTCGATGCGTGGTAAGGGGAAGCTACCTTTCGGGCAGGCTTTATTCAGGTCAATGAAGTCAACACACATCCGCCAGTTCCCATTGGCCTTCTTCACCAAAACTAAATTAGATAGCCATTTCGGGTAGTGGACCTCTCGGATGAATCCTGTCTCTAGGAGGCGGTCTACCTCCTCGGCTATCACCCCATACTTCTCAGCGCTAAAACTCTGCTGTTTCTACTTGACTTTCCAAGCCGCTGGGTCGACGCAGAGCCTGTGGCTCCAAGTGAACACATCTCAATGTTCGATAAGAGAGATGTGCTGTTCTCATCTCCGGGTCCAACTTAGTCTCAATCCGAAGTTGTCGTTATGGGTCTCTACCGATCGACTATCACTAACTCCAAAGGCTCGTTGGGTGCGGCCTGTCGAAGGGCTTGTTCATCGCGGACTTCTTCATCCCATTTGGTCAGGGCCAGAGGTGAACCCAGCTTGGGCACTTCTTTCGTCCTTTCAATGGACTTGACGATTTTGGCCTCATTCCTCAGCTCTTGGTTGTAGCATTCTCGGGCTAGAACCAGCTCGTCGTGGACTTCGCCTAATCCCAAGTCGGTGGGGAACTTCATTTTGAGATGGTGAGCGGACATTACTACCCAAAAGTTGTTCAAGGTGGGGCGTCTTAGTATGGCATTGTACGAGGAGGGGGCCTTGACGATTAAGAAGTCGATAATGGTTGCCATGGTCCTGGGCGCCTTCCCTACCATAACTAAAAGAGTGATGGCTCTTATCGGTTGAACGATGTCTCCCATGAAGTCCTTGAGCGGCATTGGAGCCGGACGTAGTCGATCCTAATTGATGCCCATTCTGACAAAGACTTCCCAAAATAGAATTTCAGCCGAACTACCTTTGTTGATTAGGATCCTCCAATTTTTAAACTTTTCCACTTGCATCATTATCACCAATGCATCGTCATGGGGGTGGAGGATGCCTTCTTCATCCCCTTTGTTGAAGGTTATCGTGGTGCCTCCAATGCGCCGTAAGGGCCTGCTTGCACTCCTTTCGGCGGCGAACACTTCCTCGTAGCATGCCCTTCAGGCGTTTGCCTTTCAGGCTGACTAAGTGGCTCCACCTCTGGCATATCCTCCGGTGATTGTGCTGATCTCCCTGAGTGGTCTGTCCTCCACTAGGGGGCTTCTCCGCATCTCATCTCTTGCTCCCTGCCTTCTTGGGCTCACTCCCCGCTGGAAACCCTGGCACCTACCTCCGTGTCGGTCCATATAGTTCTCCGACCGACGCGCTCGGTTCCGTTGCTCTTTCTCCTTTATTCTCTACAGGGCATAGCAGTCTCGGGTGCTATGTCAGTTGTTCATGTGATACTTGCAATACGGGCGGCTTTCCACCTCTTAGGGTTGTTCTCTTTTGGGGCTCGAGCATTGGTTCCCTTCCACTGCCAGTTTTGTGTGAGTGTGGCTCCCCCTTGGGGTCGAGCTGGTGCTTCTCTCATTCTCTTCGCATCTGGTGCCCTCTCTTTTCCCGTCAACGGTAGTGGCCTCTTCTTTGCCTTAACACCTTCCGATCCGCCTGCTCTACCTCGGATCGTCGTGGGGCGGTCAGGGCCTCAAGGGTGTCTTCAACGTTGATGAACACATCTGCTCAGTCCATGAACCCCCTTAGTGTGGTAGGAGTCTTTCGTGCTATCTTTCACATAAACGGATTCTGTGGCCAGATTCCTCCTAGGAGGGCCGCCAATGTGATCTTTCCGTCTTAGTCGTCTGTGGTCATATGCTCCCGATTGAATCACGAGAGATATGACTTCAGATTTTCATCATCTCGCTGTTTGACTTTAAGGAGGTAAGCTGCCAGGCGTCTCCTCTTACGACTTGCTAGGAATTATGTCATGAAGAGGCGGGTGAGCTCCTCAAAGCTTTCTATCATTCCTGATGATAGTGACCCAAACCAGGTTTGGGTGGCCCCCTTTAGTGTTAACGGGAAGGCTTGGCAGGCGACTTCTCCTAGGAAACCATGCAAGGTCATGTGGGTCTTGAATGTCTCCAGGTGCTCCAGTAGGTCATTGGACCCATCGTACGCTTCCATCTGGGAAACTTTGAACTTAAGGGGAAGCGGTACTACCATGACTCCAGCGTTGTATGGGAGGACGGTACTGACGAGTAGCTGGTCTACAGTGGATGGGTTGTCTATTTTCTTCTCCATTTATGCACATTCGTCCCCGAGCTCTCGGATTTTGAGATGCATCTCACTTCTCTCTTCTTCTGCCGCAATGTTCGTAGGGGCCCGCCTTGAATCCACATGTTCGTTGCCACTCGGTTCTCCTTCCCCCGCCAGCTCCTCATTGGCGAGCTTGAGGGCCTCGTTCTCCTAGCAGAGCATCCCAATTTCTTCGGTTAGCTTTCTTATTGTCTCCTCTATGCTTGCGAGTCTTGCTTCCATCATTTCCTCCTAGCAGTCTCCTTTCGTGTAGTTTGGGACCGCGTTGTTGTCGGCACGTGAAATACACGCTTTTATGTAAAAATAAATCTCACAGACGGTGTCACTGTTGAGTCGTGTTTTGTACACCAAGTAGTACCATGATAACCAAGCTCTACGCCACCTACAACTAAGAGAATGAAAAGGCTCCGGTGATATTTGAGATCACTCCGATGCCAAAGTCAGTGAATATTTCTCTAGTGATGAGAAAGCTCAGAAGATTAGAAAGAATAGTAAAGGGTTTCAAGAGAGGCCACTCGTGGAAGGGAAGACTGGTATTTATACCAGATCTGAGCTCCACTGTCGAGGGAGATCGTGGCGTGTCAGGTCAAACCTGAGTCAGTCCTGCTACCACTCACTTCCCGCTGCAACAACGTGTCAGTCCGCAACTTAGGCGGCTGAGGGAGATCGTGGCATGTTAGGTCGTGCTAGGTCAGACATGCTGCCGCCTTTCAGCCAAGATTGGGTGTCAGGTCATGGCCTAGCCATCCTACATGCTCTAGGGGCACACCGTTGCATGTCAAGCCTTCTAACATGTGCATTACATGCGACGTGCTTTAAGTCTGACGAGACCACGATTGGGCACACCCAACTGTCCGCTTTCAGTAGGGTGTCCCACTTGGTGCCATATGGTAGGGCTCGGTAGGTTGCCGAATCCCAATATGTTCTCCTTGGCATATCTGAGCTTGGCGTCGAAAGGCCTTCCTGGGTTGGTTTGAGTTTGGTACCTGGTCCTCTGGCTCAAGCTCTCAACCCACGGTTGGCTTTCCTCCTTGGGCCTAGGGTTACATAGCTTGACCTCCTTGGGCCCGGGCCCTTCTAGGATGGGCCCTCCCTCACAGATATTGAGATGAGATGATATAAGATTATTTATGAATACTAGTGAAATAATTTGAGTTACGATATTTTATAGAGTTTTGAAAAATAAGAGAGAAAAAGCTGAATAAAAATATTATAAAATTAAAATATTGTTAAAATATTATTTTTGTTTTGAAATTTGAAATGATGAATTGTCTTTTGTGTTTTGTTTAGAAGTTTTGAAAAGTAGTAATGATTTAATAATGATTAGATGAAAATTTTGAAGATTTGAAATTAAAAGTATTTATATTTGTGATATTTGGATATTGAAATGAAATAGAATGAGATGAGATAATAGGCTCTTGCTATCTAAACTAGGCCTAAGTTTGTATCTTGAATTATGTCTTTAATATGGTTTTTTTTTTCTCTTCTCTTAAATTCTAGCTTGAAATCTGGCATTGTATAGTTCAACAAATTGTGTAATTGCTATATGGATTGTAATATAATGTATTATACTTTGTTTATTTGTTTATTATGTTTAATACTATTTTTTTTTGTAACATACTATTTGTGGCCATATTTTGTTGCAGAGATATGTTTGGAACAATCATGGTCACAAACAATCATTCACGGTGAATTTTCGTCGCCTTAAATTATTGTTTGTGACCATATGTATAACCATAGTTGGCAGGAAAAGTCCTCTCGATCTAGGGTCTCCAACAATGGGATATTAAATGAAATTTTTTTGAGGAGCTTACGCTCTAAGAGAAAAATCTTTTAGAATATTCCAAATAGTGGAGTACATGCATTGCATCAAAAGATTTTAAAAATATATATAGAGTACATGCATTGCATCAAAAGATTTTAAAAATATATATATATATATATATATATATATATATATTGCATGTTTGTACGAATGACCGTACAAAAAAGAATGTTATATTTTATAACTCAGTTATATCTAAACTTGTGAAATTCTGTATCCAACGACAAAAATAATAGTGTAGGCACTCGATGCATCCAATTACTCCAAAAATAATAGTGTACGCACATCCCATTTTGATTATATATAGTAGTATGTGACATATTTATCATCATTATATAATAAAAAAATATATAATAAATGATTATTTAATAGTAATAAATATTTCACATCTTATTTAATAGAATGAAAGTGAGATGATAGTATGGTGTATAGAATTTTTCTATCAACTTTGTCAACCGATGAGCGAAGAAGTTGCAGTTTGTTTCCGCATGAGATGTAATATATGACTAATGCTAGAGGTTGTCTCAGCGTTTACTCCTTGTTTGTTCTTTTTATTTTGGTTTTTTTAAATATTTTTAATTATTAAAAAAATAAAATATAATACAAAATTTTACTAATAATCACTTCATTAATTGTTAAATAAAAAAAATTAAAATACATGAACTACAAATTTGATGTAATCCATTGACATTTTTCGAGTTGTATATGATCATGAACATCACGAGTTTCGCCTTACAATAAACAAAAGCAGGCATATAAATGTGAAAACGTGATACGTTGGGAAGATAGATTATATTTTCAGTCTATATATATATATATATATATATATATATATATATATCATTACTTCATTAAAAAAACAGACATGCATGGACTTACACACATCACGTGAAACGAAACAGTGAAACACCCGTTGAACATGATGATCATTCTTGGCAGCTAATTGATTTGCCTTCACATGTTCAACGGCAAGCACCGAATTTGAACATGCCGTCAGAACTGGAAGCACAAGAAAATCTTTGAATTTTAGGAACTGTTTAGTCCGTGAACTCCTTACTCTGTCATGGGAGTAATATCTTCAATAATAAACACACCCCAATAAGACGAGCAATTTCATTAAATAAGACGAGCCACATAGCATATGTATATAGCACTATTATTCACTCAAGCCTAACAGCCCAATTTGCAAAACATTTCAAGATTGCATGCAAGTCAGTCTCTCATGTGCGGGCCGGAATTTATTTCAATAAGTGAGCTCAACACGTGAATTTTTAATTAATAGAGTGTGTTGTAGAGTCAAGATTCTAATTCAAGACATCTATCTCTAATACCAAGTAAAATTATTATTTGTCTAAAAGATCTAAAATAATAGGAAGAACTAGATTTAATTATTTATACTATATCTAAATTAAACTCTCCATCCTTCTGAGCTTAAGAATACTCATTAAAATCTTTTCAAAATCACGTGCTTAATGGAATAACTATAAATATAAACCAAACATTTATGATTGTGATCTAGGCTTCTGTTTTGTCTCCCTAAACCAAGTCCTGCCATACAACTTCTAATAAAGGATCATACTTACACAATAATTTAGAAAATAACTATTGTTTACTATAAGTACAATATCTGTAAGTGTCTGAATATCCAGTTATCTTAAAGGTTAACATTTATTATAAAGTAACAATATATAATCTTTAATTTTTTACAAAAAAAAAAAAAAAAAATGCATGACACTATTTTAAGAGCTTTTGAGTTAAGCATCGATTCTTGGGTTACTTTGAGAACAACCAAGGATGCCAAACTGTCTTACGTGGCAGTTGTGGTTAGTTTTGGTCAAGCTCTCGCATTTTGTTCCTTGAGAAAGGTCAAGATGGGTAGGAAAAAAAAAGGAAAAAGGGACCTATTAAATTAGCCGTTGAAGGAGCACAAGGTATGAAACCAGGTAGGCATAAGTTTTGTCCCTTCTTACACAAGAAGGGGTGTTTTTGATGATTTCAATGGCAGCATAGCATAAATGGAAATGTACAGTTTGCTTATCTATTACCTATATAATTTCCTAAACAATTCTTTGCCTTTATCGATCCGCTTCAGTATTTTCCTAATTACCTTAGTTTTTTTTACTTTTTTTTATTGATTCTTACACTTCCCCTACTATTTTAATGACCATTTTCCTAATTACCTTAGTTTTTTTTTTACTTTTTTTTATTGATTCTTACACTTCCCCTACTATTTTAATGACCATTTGTTGAATAAATAGCCCTTGATTTTCAATTATAAAAAAAGCTTTCTGTTTTCATGATCCCAAAGACCATTCAGGTCTAATTTTAATCTTTATAAAAGTAAAGGTTAATTACATTTTGTCCCCTCAAATTTTTACTCGATTCACAATGTGCCCCTGAAAGTAATAATTGCATTAAAGTAGACCCGCTTACTTTCAAAACTTATCAATCCCCCGTTACGTCTACCAGCAGAGTGAAATATAATGGAATTTGCTTTCACGTGCTACTCACGTGCATAACCTTCACTTAAAAATAAAATCATCAATGACTTCATTGACCCCAAACTGAACGAGAACTGGTGTTTTGTGGTAAATGCACCAATCTGAGTGGATTCAAACATTTTGGGTGGTCTTCATCGAATTTCTCTCTGTCTTCTTCACGTAATGGGTGTCATAGAGGTGAGTAAATCTCTAAGTGAGTTTATCTCTGTCTTCATCGAATTTGTATGTTCTTCCTATGAAAATGAGTAATTTGGCATGTGTATATACTATTTAGAGGGTTGGGCATTATTAACTTTAAGCATAGGAAAAGCTAGGGTTTATAGCATAAAAAATTGGGGGTTTCTATTTTGTGGGCTTATTTATTGTCTCATATGTGCGTATCTTCAATATTTGTGCATGGACATAAGTTCAATTTGTTATACGTGAATTTTGCATGGAAAATGTTTTGGTTTTGAGGATGTCTGTGTCCAATGTTGGACATGGATGGGTCCAATGTTGTATGTTGGATGTGTGGCTGAGTGGCTTTAGTGGTCCCAGTTTGAGAACAACTATCCGAGGTGTTATTGTATGTTGTTGTTTTCTGTTGTCGGGTTGTGACAGAGGTGGTTCCTTGCATAGGAAAAGGGACAAGTTTATTTGTTTGGTCCAGTAGATCCTTTTGTTTACTTTATGTTTGGTATAATAATTGACTACTTTTAATTATACTCTACTAAGTCAACCTATTAAATAAGCCACACATCCAATATTTCTTGTAGGGATTAAAGCCAGCAATGGAGAAGTCGATGCCTTACAATGACAACCGTATTTATGTGAGGCATTTATATGCCAATTTTTGAGATGTTGGCCACAGGGGTTGGCACTAAAGGAGAAATTGTGACAGACAGCCATAACATACACCAAGAGGGACTTTGAGAGAGTTATCTAGGAACTGAAAGCCCTTAGTGAGCCTACATATGACTATCTGAAGTCATAGACCCATCACAATAGTCTAAAGCATGGTTTAAGACATCAAGTCTAACCTAGTAGTGAATAATCTTAGCGAATGTTTCAACGCGTATATTCTACAAGCACGGGATAAGCCAATTGTGACTATGGTGGAGACTATACGAAAGAAACTGATGAGATAGTATCAGTTGGAAAAGAAAAGAATTGGTAAATGGGAGAACAGAATAACACCTCGGATAGTTTAGAAGCTTGAACTTATGCATGAACTATCCATCTATATTGCACTCAAACATATGTAGGAGGTGGTCAGTTTGAGGTTAACAATGCTAGTAGGCAATATGTGGTTGATTTGGGAAAGAGGACCTACTCATGTTTGAGATGGGACAAGACAGGTATTTCATGCCCTCATGCATACACATGTATTGTCTATTCTGACCCAAGACCCCAAGGAATATGTGCACTATTACTATAGTGTGGAGATGTGGAGGGCAGCATACGAGCCTTTAATTTACCCTATACCTAGTGAGGATCAATAGCTCACTACCACATATGAGAAGCCCACTGCTCTTGAGGTTAGGAAACAATCCAAGAGGCCAAAGAAACATCGAAGAAGAAATGAGGACAATCAACAAGGAGCAAACAAATTGAGGAACACTGGTCTTCATATGACTTGTTCGAGGTGTAAGCAAACTAGTCACAACAGAAGAAAATGTCCTCGTTGGAACGCAGGCACACCCTCATTTACTTATATAGCAAGATTTTAAGCTATTTCATTTCCAAATGAACTGGTTAATGGCTAAGTATTCCTTATTTACTATACAGTATTAATTTACAACAAATTTGAGAATGTTGATTTCATTTATTTACATTTAAATATGATACTAGATCATTTCACAACCTCCATTGTTGAGCCTTCACAGCCAACAACCCAATCTAGGCAAATTGAGCACACTCCACTGTGTCGCCTTCGCAAGCAACATGCCAAACAAGTCTAACAGTGCAAACTCTCATGTCAGAGCCTTTGTAGGCAGCAGACCAAACAAGTTAACTGCAAGCCAATGTGGGTCTTGTGCCAAAGTTGATCGCCAGATGAGCACCCAGGAGGCGGTCTGCAAGACTTGAGGGCCACCACTCACAGACTAGTACACGGCCACCGTGTTGGTGGACTTAGATGTCGATATAAGCAATCCAACACAAGGAAGACTGTGTTCTTGGGGCAATCTTGGAAGGGGAGGGGTGCAATTCAGAGTTGGTCAACTGCCACCCAACACCCAAGTGCCTCCTACCAAGACTAATGCAACAGTGCATAAAGGGAAGGGTGTAGAATCATCTTCACATGTGGAGAGGATGAACCAAAATCAAAAGGGGAAACAGAAGATACCAAACTGGCAATATTGAGGGGAAACGGAAGATACCAAATTGGCAATATTGACTACTGTTGTCCACATGAAATAAAAATAGACTACATTAAGTATTAGGAAATGGACATATACTACTTTTGTTGTAATGGTCCAATAGTTATGCTTTTTTGGTTTTATGGTGTGATGATGACATTCCAATTGAGGGATTTTGATATGTATGGTGAGATTATTATTAATTATTATAACCACCATTATTTTGCTGCTATGTACTAAGGTTTTTTGGATAAGGAACAACCTACTCTTGTTATGTGTGTTAGGCAAGAGACTTATGTATGCTGTATGATAAAGCTATGAAATAATTAGCAGTAGTCTAACCTAATAGTCACCAACAGCACACAGTAAGTTCTTGTCATCAAATTCAATACAAGTCCAAATTACATACAACAACCAAAGTCAACACAATAAGGGATGTCCAATAGAACAATTAAATTCAAAACAACAACCACAGTCAATACACATCCAGAAAATTATATTAACCAATCCTATGCTATCATCAAGTTCTTGTGACCTTCATCACTCTCATAGGACATTTTCATGCAGATAATAGCAACAACCAGAACAATTACAGTGACACCACACCACACCATATGCAGTTATTGTATTTCTTGTGCAAGTCCTTAATTTTTCCTTCTTCTTATACAACAATGCTTGGATATGCTCCTTGCACTCCATCTCCAACACCAAGTTAGCCTCCAATTCTAACTTCTCAATTTTCAGCTCACGACTCCGTATCCGAAGTCTATCTTGTATCTGGCCAACGATATCTCTGCACATGGAGCAAAAATATCATCTACCCAATTAAAAAATGTACAACACCTATCTCCACCCCATGTTGACAAGTAGGAGTCCAATATGGGTATCTCCAAAATTTCATTTTGTAGTTATCATCCTTAGTTGACACTCTTAGATGTGCACACAGATTGCAATAACAAAATGGGTCATCCGGTGGTACTTTACCACCCCAACTTGTGCTAGATGAACCAATGGACATCTTTCACAACCTGCTGAAATATACGTGTTAGTCATGTATATGAGTCCAAGTCATGGCATATTTGGATCTAGGCAATATATCATGGCAAATAAACTAGAACATTGTCTAAGCATGATAACATTAAGATTAAGACAATATCATGGCAGAATTGGAATACTTGCATCACTTGCTTATGCTATAGTTCTTTCACTTGAGAAAAAAAAATGAGGAAACGCACCAATTTTCAGCAAATGGATGCGAAGCCCCTGCTCTCCTTCTCCACAAGATACAAGCCCTAGAATCCCAAATACCCAAATGCAAAGGGCGGTAAATTTTGAGGGATTTTGACTGCAAGGAGCACAGGGGCCATAAAGTTAATGAAATCAAGGGTGATTTTATCTTTGTATTGAATGTTATGCACGTGAGAAGCAGGTGGAGGCAATTTCCGTTACATTTCACTCTACTGCTAGATGGAATGGGAGGATTGATAAGTTTTGAAAGTAAGCGGGTTCACTTTGATGCAATTATTAGTCTCGGGGGCTCATTGTGAATTAAATGAAAGTTCGAGCGGGCAAAGTGTAATTAACCCTAAAAATAAACTTGACTTTTTCCTTCTTTTTTTTTAGAAGTGCTAGCTACGACCACAAAAGGATTTTATAAAAATAAACTTACAAACTGACGTAATTTCAAATGATATGTTAAATCTATTTTATAATAAAAGTAATTTTACAATATAATGTATCAAATCAAACCATATTAGTTTATAAATTTACTTTTATAAAATTATTTTATAGCGCCTAAAGTATTTCTCTATTTGAAATATAAAAAAAAAATAGTCAGTGGTAATAGAGAGAATCATAGAAGTTCCTCCGACGTTGGTTCATATTCCTCGAAGTTCCGTTATTCATTTCATTAAATAGAGCAAATGAGGTCAGTAGAAACCAAGCAGAACGATATGTATTCTTCGTAAATGTAGCTCTCAATGAGATTGTAGTCCACCAAATACTCCAAAGATATGTGCCGCTGTCGTGAGGAATAAAATATTGAACATCCTTATCTTGGAAGAGCTCAAATAATGTTATTGTAACAAATAGCCCAATTTATAATTTCATTGAACCCACCAGGCCGTAAATCATTACAAGCCTTTTGATCATTCTTAGATCGGCAGGTTAGAGAAGAGATCTTATGGATTTCACAGTATTAATGGGTCCATATTTTTGGGAAACCCAATAGAGGTTTATTTGATAATCTTGGATAGATCCACGCCTTCAAAATTTTGCTACAGATTTTTATTGGGCCAAATAAGTTAGTTAAAGCCCATTTGATATTTATTGAAATTTATTGAATAAACAGACTCATATTTAACGAGTAATAGGCCCAAGAAATCATTTAAAACCCACGTATATATTTATTGAACGAGTCATGCTTATTTTTTATCCGAAGACCCGACCATTAGGATTTACTGATGTTATATTAATTTTCTGTTATAAGATTAATAGACATGAATAATAAGATTAAAATTTTATTTTATATTAATAGTAGTTTAGCACATAATATCTATCGTATAATATAAAAAACTTATATATAATATAAAAAATAATAATATATATATAAACCGGTCTAATTCGGTTCAAACCTATTTTAAAAATGTGAAAATGGGAGAGTGGTTTCCAACTAAATTTTATTTTTAGAAACTGGTACATGACTAAAACAATTACGAACTGGACCAAACCAGTTTGATTAGTCCGATTGATTTTCTGGTTTATTTTTACAGCCTTAGTAACAGTTCCTCTTCAGAACGAGTAAGCCGTTCTCGGGCTTTCAACGGCAACGAATAAATTTTATACACGTAAGCAACCCCCACGTTATTTTCATGAACCACACTATAGCATAGCAAAAATCAAATTCACACGATTTGTTTTCCCCCTCTGCACTTCCTCCCGAGTCCCCACTGCCCACCACGCTGCCAATACCCCTCTCAGGCCCTCTGCACTCCACAGCCCATCGAAACTCGTCTCAGGCTGTCGCAGCCAGCCGTCTCAAACCGGACCTCCACAGCCCGTCGCAACCCGTCTCAGCCCTTGGGAGCCCGTCTCAGCCCGTCGCAACTCGTCTCAGCTCGTCACACCCTTCAGCCGTCGCAACTCATCTCAGCCCATCGTAGCCCGTCGCACCCTTCAGCCAGTTGCAGCCCTACCGTCGCACATGGTTTGCATTTTCAGATGACTACTTAATTTTTTTTTTACTTCCTATGTTTCAGTCGTATTTTGATGTTCTGCATTTAGATAGATTGAAGTTTCTGCAAGAGAAGAAATTGAAAACCTCAAATTGAAAAATAGGTTATATTAACATTGTCGTAGTTTATCTGGAGGAAATAAAGAATGCACGAAGAACTTGAAACTGTTATTGTCCATTTCCTCTTGTGGTGTGGTTAATGAGAGACCATATATTAATTTACAGAACACAATGTGGTTAATGAGAGACCATATATTAATTTACAAAACACAATAGATAAATGGAAAGGGCCAAGAGAACGTGAATGGAATTAGTTTGAGTAAGTAGCAGATCATAATTGATGATAGATCATATTTTCCTTCACTGTTGAGCAAAATACCATTACCTCTAACTTCAAGTGAAGGATTTTCTGTCAACTTTAACTTTTGTCATTGTTTTATGTTTTAATGAAGGATTTTCTATCAAGTTCGGATAGTGATGAAGTTGAGATAATGATGAGTAGAAACTGTCGAGAAGTTGAAGATGAGAGTATCGGGGATGCAATTGGAGTACAACAATGTGATATGAATGTGCTACATGTGCCAAATGTGGGAGATGAAGTGAATGTGGAAGAGGGAGTGGATATCGGAGATGGAGTGAATGTGGAAGATCGAGTGAATGTGGAAGAAACAGCGGTGGAAGACAGAGTAAATGTGGAAGATGGAGATAATGTGGGAGATAAAGATTCTGCAAATATGATTTCTAGCTTAAGTAGTGATATTTTTGAGCCATTTGTTGGGAAGGAGTTCGATGAGGTAGAAGACGCCCAAGCCTTTTCCAAGGCGTATGCAAGACGAAAAGGTTTTGCAATGAGGACCAACCATACTCGATTATCAAAATAGGACAGAAAACTAATTTTAGTAGAGTATGTTTGCTCAAGGGAGGAATTTCGGCGTGAAAGTCGGAAACAAAAAGAACGAAAAATTCATGAACCTGCTGAGACAAAGATTGGGTGTAAAGCAACAATGTGTATAAAAAAGGATGGTGAGAAGTGGACAGTATTCAAGTTTGTCATTGAACACAACCATGAGCTACTTACACCGAGAAGTACTAGTTTGTTTCGTGGACATAGAGGAGTGACGCGTGTCCAAAAAAAAACTCATTATGACTTTGAATGAGTCCGGTGTACCAACAAGAAAAATAATGTCAGTTTTGAGTAAAGAATCTGGTAGTGATTTTAACATTGGATGTATTGGTAAGGACGTCGAGAATTATTTGGAAAATAAGAGAAGGAAATTGTTAAAGAAGGAGATGCACAAAGGTTGTATGCCTACTTCCTTGATCGACAGTGTAAAGAACCTGGCTTTGTGTATTCCATGCAAGTTGATGAGAATACATGTATGGGCAGTTGCTTTTGGGCAGATGCAAGATCAAGGCGAGCATATCAATATTTTAGAGATGTTGTTACATTTGATGCAACGTACTTGACAAATATCTATAAAATGCCATTTGTGCCATTTTCAGGAGTTAACCATCATCACCAAACTATAATGTTTGGTTGTGCGTTGTTAGTTAATGAAACAGCCGAATCCTATGTGTGGTTATTGAGAACATGGCAAGAGGCAATGCTTGGGCGTCCCCCTTTAACCATAATTACTGATGATGACAAGGCAATGGCGAAGGCCATTGGTGAGGTACTCCCATATGGCATATTTTACAAAAATTTCTAGAACATTTGGCACATATATATATATAACAAGTTTCCGGACTTTCAATACGAGTTCCGTCATTGTATCCATGAGACAATAACGACGGATGAGTTTGAGCATGAATGGAGTGCAATAGTAGCGAAGTACGGTCTAATAGATAATTATTGGCTGCAAAATCTTTACAACCGAAGGGAGAAGTGGGTTCCGGCTTACTTGCGAACAACGTTTTGTGCCAGTATGTCAACAACTCAAAGGAGCGAAAGTATGAATAACTTTTTTAAAAATTATGCTCGTTCGAGCACGATGGTGAGTGACTTTGTGCATCAATACGAGAAAGCTTTAGATGCACGTTATTTCAAGGAAAAAGAGAAGGACGTGCGAACAAAATCAACACGGGCAATTATGAAAACGTTATGGAAAATTGAAGAAGATGCGGCCTCAGTCTATACAAGGAAGTCTTTCATGATCTTCCAAGATGAGCTATTCAATAGCCAATGGTACAAATCAACCAAAGTTGATAAAGAGGGTGAAAGTAAGATTTACAGAGTCGCACCGAATGACAAAGATAAACCTACTTATTATGTGACCTTGGAGAATGGAGAAGCGAAGGCAATATGTACATGTCATATGCTTGAGTTTATGGGGATTCTCTGTAGACATATTCTGTGTCCTTGAGAGGAAATCAAAATTAGATATGTTGCCACATCATTATATTCTAGAGAGATGGTGCATCAATGCTAAGAGCCGGGCTATTATTGACATACCTAATTCTGATGGAATTGTAATGACAAAGGATGATCCAACCATGAGAAAAAATAAGTTGATGATGCAATTCTACGATATTGCAGAACTTGGATCACAATCAATACATAAATGTAACCATCTCTCTCTTGCTTTAGACAAGGAACACAAGGAGTTGCTCTTGATGGAAGAAATTGAAGGAAAAGAAAAAGCAGAAGGTGGAAACATGTCACTGACTGATTCACAAATGTTAAGATCACAAGTTGTATCAAATTTTACACAAATTTTGTTAGATCCTCCACGGGTGCCAACGAAAGGCCGACCAAAATCGCTGAGAGCAAAAAACCCGAAAGAAACTCAAATCATGAAGAAAAGGCGTTGTAGCATTTGCAAGACTGAGAGTCATGCCAAGAACAATTGTCCTTCAGTGAGGTTTGTTTATAAAGTTTTGAAATTTGTGTTTTAATTTTTTTGTCTTTTAATTACTACTTAAAAAATTGGTTATGGTTTATTATCTTTTATGTAGGGGTCTTGGAAATACAACTGGGAACAAGACTTCAAGCTTGGATCCGTCTCTTCAAACAACTGGGGGTCATGCTAAGAACAACTGTCCTTCAGTGAGGTTTGTTTATAAAATGCAAATTTTTATTTTTCATATTTTGTGTTTTAATCACTACTTAAATAATTGGTTATGGTTTATTATATTTTATGTAGGGATCTTGGAAATACAACTGGGAACATATCTTAAAGGTTGGATCTGTCGCTTCAAACATGAGGTTGGTTGGTGTTTAAGTTGGTGCTTCAAACGTGATGATGCTGTTTAAATTGGTGTGTAATTGTTTTTTTTTTTTAATGTTACAGTTAATGAGAGTGAAGAATTTGAGGACTGTGGTGATTACTCAACTAATGGAGGACTGCGGTGATGGCTCAATTAATGGAGGGAGCAAAATAGTTCAATCATTAATGGAGCAAGTTAATGTTATGTTATGCTCATTAGTGGAGCAAGTTAATGTTATGTTATGTTGATGATTTTATGGGAAGTGTAATTTTGGCAAGTTAATGTTATGTTATGTTCATTAGTGGAGCAAGTTAATGTTATGTTATGCTCAATTAATGTTATGCTCATGATTTTATGGGAAGTGTAAAGGAGTTGTTTTTTCAGATTTTGGATCATGATAGTTAATGTTATGTTCATGATTTAATGAAAATGTTATGACGTTATTATGGAAATGTCAAGATTGAGCAAGAATTTTCAGATTTTGGATCATGTTAGTTAATGTTGTTATGTTCATGATTTAATGGAAATGTTATGTCTATATTATGGAAATGTCAAGATTGAGCAAGAATTTTCAGATTCTGGAATACATAAAGTTAAGCATCATTACATTTCTTAAAATATAAGTATCATTACATTCCATATGTACAACACTACAAAAGATAGAAATGGCCTACAACACACCATAATTGTTATTAGGATACAAAATGATTACAACCCAAATCACAACAAAACAGGACCATGACAATAATAAAGCTTTCTTATACTTCTTCTCCATAACGGTAAATTTGGCTTGTTCAGTCATCATACATTCTTGGTTTACTCTGTCGTTCCTTCTTTGAGCTAGGTCCAACATCATCTTGCAACATGTGTTTAGTTCCACTTGAAGATCAATCCATTGAAAAAATTCACATTACTTGTTGCTTTTATAATTTGGACAGTTGTAAAATCGCCTGCCAAAACTGTTAGCCTTGCCCGAAATCCTTAGCTTTGATGGCATCCCACAGCAGCAAAATGGCCTCTGCATCCAAGAACTTGAACTACCACTGCTGTCATCGTATTTCATATTGCTTGATTCTAGATCACGTTACTGCCAGAAGAACAGTACAAGAAATTAAGTACACTCCATAGTTGAAACTGCCAGAAGAACAGTACAATAACAACTTGATAGCATCAACTGTAATACTCAGATAATACATTCTTGTTTTGCTTGTTGCATGTGACTGAAAAATTATTACAATCAATGGTTGAAACTGACACAATGACTTCCACGATGACACAATGAAACTGGAAAATTATTCATGTTTTCATACCCTTCCACAATGACACAATGACTTCCAAAATGACACGAAACTGGAAAATTATTCATGTTTTCAGACCCTTCCACAATGACACAATGACTTCCAAAATGACACGAAACTGGAAAACTGGAACATTGGTATGCAAGGAGACCATGAAAATGCATGATTTCTGAGTCCTAAAAGGGTTTAACAGTTTGGTATTAATTTCTGAGTCCTAAAAGGGTTTAACAGTTTGGTATCAATTTGTTAAGCTTCTCATAACCACTTATTCAACACAGGAAACCAACAAACCCCACCTATCAGTAGATAAGAACCTCGAATGTTTATACTCTCCCTCTGGAGATTCTTTTTAAAGAAAATTAACTTGAGGAAACGAACCCAACGCTGACCAAAGAGGCATTATGTATATTTCCCTAGTTTCATGCTAACAACAAAAACAGAAAAGCCACCAACCATTACAGCAATAGCACAAGTAATATTCAACAAAATCCTCAAACAAAGAAGACACAAAGACCCATTAACCAATAGATTGATAACAAAACCAATATTCAAAAAATACACAAAACAACAACCAGCTCAGCTATGTGCCAATAACTTATTGTAATCTAAAAAACCTCTTGATAATGCTTGATAATGCTGCTTGGATATCTTTGAAGGTATTAATTCATACAAACAATTAAAGCATATGCTTTCGAAAATAATGATTCACATAAACAATCAGACACTCAAAAATGGTGAAAACATTTAAGTGGAGTGAGTGAGACTCTTTGTGACAGCCGTTGTTCTCTTTATGTCCTGTTCAACTAGATAAAATCTTCTTGAAGCATACCCTTCGATTCTCAACATCCACAATGTCATCATTAAGCCAAGCCATTTGAAAAATAAACGGAAATACATCAAGCCAACCCAGACATGCTAGGAACAAAATCACAAATCCATTAAGCACCATGAGAACAAGTAAAATCTTAATTAAGAACTCAAAAATTAAATAAACAACCCAGCACATGAAGCCAAATCCAGAAAAGAACCACAACCACGTTTTGGCAAGTTTGTGATTCTATTACTCGGAGTAGAAATTGTTCTCGAAGAACCATTACCTTGTTCAAAAGGGCAGCGAGACACAATGAGACAGATATTCTACAAAATAAAGGATCCACACGCCTTCAGCAAATACAGAGAGAGAGAGACCTGAAATCAAATAGGAGGGTGGGGCTACAGCTCGACGAGAGGGAAAGAGAGGGTGGGGCTAGGGCTAGGGCTAGGGCTCGGGCTCGGACGAGAGGGAAGGATGGGGTGGGGTTGTCGCTCGATGGGATGGAAGGATGGGTCGTGGCTGTGGCTCAACGGGAGGGAGGGAGGGAGGGGGTATTCGGCTAGGGCTCGAGGGATTGTTCCTGAGGGAGAGAGATTGAGAGGGAGGAAATGAGGGATACGGGAGTCTGATTTCTTTTCTCCCAATCCGTTGCAACACGATCACATAAACGGTAAATGGAGTGCAGACATGTCAAAATATTATTAGATGCCCTTTTTTAGGGGAGACCGATGGTGCCTGCGGGAAGATTATCTCCCTTAGTAACTAGCAGTAGAAGCACGCCGCCTCTCACACGTTTTACCACGACCAATCGATGTCATCATGCTGCCCACTACCTAACTCAAACCTTAAGCCATGACCTTAGGTTGTTACTACACCACCAAAGACCCGACCACACCACTGACAGTCCTCTCTTCTTTTATTGTTCACATGCAACACGAAAAATAGTCATGTTGATCATCAAGTATGAATTGCACTACCATATGAAGCTCGGCCTCACATCCCACTATAGCCATTAGCCACAGTAACCTGGCAACACCACCATTGATTCAAGCCATTAATTCACCTCACAATTTGTTGAAGAAGCAGCTATCAGAAGTCTAGTTGCAGCAAGCCAAGGAAGGCCAACTCCCACAATCAGCCACTAGCTCCACTTTACTACAACAAATCTAGTACTTTTCTGTGATAGAAATAATGGTCACAAAAAATCTAAAAGCCGTTACCAAAAAAATTTGTGAGAAAAAAAAAATGTCACCAATCATCACAGTAACCTCGTCACTAAAACTTGTTTTTTTTTATAATTCTTTATTATTCAATCGTCACCAAAAATATTGTGACCCAAAGTTAAATGAAGCGTTCGAGCATGGGTAAATATTTGTATTGCTTGGCGTTCGTCACTATATATACGTTCGAATATAAATATCTCTGTTCAAATATAACTACACAATGTAATATGTGCATTCAAATGTAGCTACAAACATTTGGATGTAACTACCGAACATTCGAACATAATTACAAACATTCGAATGTAAATATGAAATGTTCAAATGCACATAAAATGTAACTACATACATTCGAACGTAAAAACTAAGAATTCAAACATTGTAACAGTATAATGTTTGAATGTAAATCTGATAAGGCTCAAAAATTATGTTTTAATGTTAGAACATAGAAACATTAATGTCTAGATGTCAATCAGAATTTTTCTTTGTAAGAAAATAAATGTCCTCATGAAAGCCGCCATGTGAGAGAAATTAGATACATAAAGGTTACTTCCAGCAAAAGCATTCGCTGTAGATATGTATTTTTTACTACAAATTTCGCAAGAAATAATCAGGTTAGAATAAAAAAAATATTTATAAAAATATCTTAGGTATAGCTTCTAGGGTGGACATGTCAACACCTTGCCATAATAGAGGGCTAATTTCATCATTCAAGACTTGCACTCCTTACAAGTAAACAATACTTGGCCAATATGATTTCAGAGTCTCACAAAACTCATATTTGCTTGGATTGGTTAGAGTATGAACCAACACCTAGAGTGAGAACTATAGTAAAAAGATTCTACAATTAACATGTAGGAAATATAAGCATGTCACTCACTTCATTTTTTATATTAATTACAAAAAAACTACATATAAGAAATCCAACTTTGCACCTTCAAACATCCAAAAGACACAAATTCAGGAAAAAAATATCTAGGCTCATCCTCTACAGCATCCTTAATTCTTAAGAAACCGTGTGCTCACAGAAATGTAGTTATGAAAATTCAATTCTGGAGTGAAAAACGATGCACAAAGCAAATGTAATAATGTTCTAAAATGGGAAAAAAAGAATACAATATATAAAATGGAAAATTTTAATCCATACCCAAGTCATGCTCTTGCTTAAATACACTCTCAGGCAACATAACGTCATTCTAACATTCTTAATTAATAAAGCTAGAGTTTTGCAAAAGTTTAGAGTGATCTAGTTCAAAAATTGAATAAGGAGGAATTGGATATGGTTGCAATGATCACAAAATTCATTTGGTTGAGGAGGAACTCATTTCTTCATGGCAAGGAGTTTCATCCTCCTAGTTATTTGATCAATAAAGCAAAAGAGGAATATAATATTTTTAAAGTGGCTCAAGAGAGGAAGCTCTCATCGGTAATTCCATTACTCAGACCTTTGTGTGGTTAAGCCACCTGCAGACTGGTTTAAAGTGAATTGGGATGCATCATGCCAAAGTTGGTATGGGGGTGATAATAAGGGATACCATGGGTCAAGTCATAGATTGTTGTTGTGACTCTAGATCTCTATTTGCTGAGTCCTTTATGGTTGAATCACTAGCACTGCAAGTGGCAGTGAATTTCTGTAGGGATATGGGGATCAACAGGATTATGTTAGAAGGAAACTCTTTGCAAGTGGTCAAGTGTTTACATAATGAGATGTAGGATATGAGCTCAACTGGTTTGATTCTGGAAGATACCAAATTGCTACTCAACTCATTTGGTTTGATTCTGGAAGATACCAAATTGCTACTCAACTCATTTGCTGAATGGTCTATCCATCACATGAGAAGGGTAGCAAATGAAGCAGCACACCATCTTGCTAAAGATGCTCTTAATCATAGAGAAGTTGTATTAGATGTTGAAGTTATTCTTGACTATATTAAGTCTATTGTTTTACAGGAAGCTTTGTAATGTTTGGTTGAGCAATAAAGCATCTTTCTTTCAATCTTCTTCGACAACTTCCATAAGCTGTAACATAAAAATATTTTTGGTGATATTTTTTTATCAATAAAAAATCTTAAATCATCACAAAAACTAAATATGTTGCAGTGAATTATTCTACTACAAAGTCTACCAATGAGTTGTTCTCCACTATTAGAAGTCAAACTTGAGCAACTCCCTTCCATCTTTCTATATTATTGTGCCTAACTTGACATTACCTGTAAAGCTCAGCTGCACCATAACATTAGACAAAACCTATGCTAGCCACAAAAACCATTGTCGTGCGCAACCACCAAAAGCCAATTAACTCTCTCATCTTCTATTTCTCTCAAACTAACGGCTCTATTTCCCTCATCCTCTGTATATATGACAACACATGTCACTTGTATTTTTATCATGTATTTTACTTAGTTTGTATTGTATATTTTACCATGTGTTTTACTTAGTTTGTTAATTAATTTTGTACCCAATTGTTAAGTCAGTTTACTGATAGGCTAGGCCCCACATATATATACCTGTAAAGTTTATTCATTTTGGAAATATACAAGAAGTTTTCAGTCCCTTCTCTTTAGTTATGGTATCAGATTTTTTCAAGTCCGCCCTAATAAAAATCTCTAAAGTCCACACCTAGACTTCCATGGCACCGTCTCCATCTCCTTAGTCCAATCTTTCTGATGATGCTACCAGTCCATTTTTTTTCTTTTTTCTTTTTTTTGCATCCTAATGATAATCCTGGAGTTGTTCTTGTCACACAGCCCTTAGTCGGTGACAACTACCATACTTGGGCTAGATCTATGACCATGGCTTTGTCTGCCAAGAATAAGCTAGGGTTCGCCGACAGTACGATTCTCAAACTAGTTAATTGTATTGATCCTTTACTTTCTTCTTGGACGCATTATTGCATTGTAACAATATAATGATTTCTTACATTCTCAACTCTGTCTCCAATGGAATCTCTACTAGTGTTCTTTACATAACTACTACTTGTGATATTTGGTTAGATATCAAACAACATCTTTTTCAGAAAAATGGTCCATGCATTTTTCAATTACAGAAGTGTATTTCCACCATTTCTCAAGGCCAACTCTTTGTGAGTGCCTATTTTACTCGACTGAAAGCCCTCTAGGATAAGTTGATCAATTACAAGCCAACATCGGCTTGTTCTTGTGGAGTAGTTTATACTTTGAACAACTATGTCCAACAGGAAAGCATTCTCCAGTTTCTAATAGGGCTAAATGAATCTTTCATCTCTCATATAGAAACACTACCCCCTCATATGCAGGGGAGGTGCGAGGAATGGTCAACCCTCTCCCGCATATGCGGGTGGCACCCTTAATCGCACGAGGAGCAACAACGTGAAATTTCAGTTGGCTCTCTATCTTCTACTGAGGTACATGCCTTTGCTGCTAAGTCTGATGCTTCACGATCTACAAAGTCTAGTTCAAGAAGGAATGACTGATCTGTAAACATTGTGGACTTGTTGGCCATCTAATTGAAAATGCTATAAGCTTCATGATTTCTCGCAAGCATATAAGTCCAAACCACGACAACAGTCCATGGCTAAAAAAGTTGTTCTTAGTGACAACTCTTCTTCAATTGCGTCTCCATTTTTTTTTAAGTCAGACTCAATATTAGCAGCTCTTGTATATACTTCCCTCACATACATCCTTTGAACCCACTCCTGCAATTAATGTCGTAGCTTCCACTTCCTCTCCAATTTCTAGTATATCTTCCCTTGATTCATTAAATCATACTGCCAATTTAGTTTTTTTCCTTTGCTAAAACTGTATTATCTATTTTTACTGTTCTTCCTAGATCCTTGACACAGGAGCAATATATCACACGGTTCCGTCTACTATATGTTTTTCTTCTATTACCTCTACTATTAATACAACTATCAAACTTCCTAATGGTCATTATGTTTCTGTTACACATGTTGGTGCAGTTTGAGTCTCTAAACATCTTATTCTTCAATATGTTTTATGTGTCCCTTCCTTTGCCTTCAAGTTAATTTCTATTTGCAAATTAACTAAATCCCTCACTTATTTCCTTTTTTTCTTTTGATGTGTACTTTATTCAAGGCCTGATCCACTGGAAGCTAATTGGAGTGGGTAGACAAAGAGGAGGCCTTTACATACTACAAGAATCAAACTCTTCCTTTTCTCCTTCATCAAATTTACCATGTATTTCTAGTTCTAATAATACCCTGCAGCCATCTACCTATTCTGCTTATTCAAAATGTTCCCTGTTTGAACTTTGGCATAATAGATTAGGAGATCCTTCTTTCTGAATAATTTGCTAGTTTTGCTGCATCTGATTCACCATGTGCAGTTTGTCCATTGGGAAAAAAAAAAAAAAAAAACTCTCATTCCCTAATAATAATCATTTCTCTGAATTTCCTTTTGATCTTATATATTGTGATGTTTGGGGACTATTCTCCATTCCCACTGTTGAAGGTTACAGCTGAAGTAGAATACAAATCCATGGAATCTACTACTTGTGAAATTGTTTAGCTTTTTTCCCTCCTTTCTAATTTCCATATATCTCACACTCAAAGTGCTCAATTGTTTTGTGAGAGTCAAATTGTCTTACATATTGCTGCCAACCCAATGTTTCACAAATGCACCAAACACATTAAGCTGGACTGTCACTTCATACGGGAGAAGATACAAGATGGAGTTATCAAGACCTTTCATCTTGCCTCACTGCATCAACTAGCTGATGTTCTCACTAAAGTCCTTGGACATCAATAATTTCAGCACTTAATCATCAAGATGGGAGTTCATTCCATTTACTCTTCATCTTGAGGAGGAGTATCACAGTACGTGTCACTTGTATATTTTATCATGTATTTTACTTAGTTTGTATTGTATATTTTCCCATGTGTTGTACTTAGTTTGTTAATTAATTTTGTACCCAATTGTTAAGTCAATTTACTAATGAGCATGACCCCACATATATACACTTGTACAGTTTTTTCATTTTGGCAATATACGAGAAGTTCACAGTCTCTTCTCTCTTGTTAGTAGATATAACACCAGAAAACCACCGAAAGGGAGCTTCCACTCGTTGGAACTAGTGAAGACCAGCCCTCACTCATGAACATAACCTACACTCATCTCCCACGTCCAAGCTCTTCATTGCACTGCTCAGCTAGCTAGAACTCATGCACAAAAACTACATCCACCGTGCCTCCAAAAACTAAGAGCCAACTCAAGACCAGACCCACACCTTGTCTCTCTTATGACCAATTCTCAACCTCACGGTTCTTTGCAACCCAAGACACCACCACCACTACGAACCACCTAATATGCGTCCAACTCTTTCTCTATCTTGGCAAGCTCTCTAGCTTTCTCCCTCACCAGAAGACTGTAGTTTTTTTTCACATGATGCTACAATTATACAGGTTACTATATTAGTTTTAGGCATGAAAAGATAAAGTTGATCTTAAGGATCAGGCTGCATGGAGCACAACAGGTATAATTGGAGGCCAATATATTATGGGATGATTGAGTTTACAACCATGGGTGTTCTGTTTTTCATGATTGAATAAAGACATAAAATATATTTAAGAGCTTGGCATGGGTTTATATGTTTTGAGGTTTTACGTTGATAAATCATGGTTGATAATTATTATAGGTTACAATGGGATGAATATGTCATAGGTAAGATGCTAGGAGACTATCTCTAAAGTTCTCATTAATAAGATGCATATGGTGTTAGAGAAGATCGTCTTTAAGTAGCCTCTAAATGCAATCTTTAGGGGAAGACAAATCCTAGACTTGCTACACTCACCAAGTAGGCAGGCTAAAAGACAATGAGACCAAGATTGTTCACACAAAGTACATAGACATTAAGAAGGCCTATGATTATGTGATAGTTACTATTACATTTGTTGGGGAGATAAACTTTCCGGGGATTCTATTTTAAGAAAGTAAAGGTTTCTTTTATTATAGAGTTTCTATTTATAGATGGTGGTTAGGGTGAGAGGAAGAAGTGTCAAGAATTTAATTGATTGCCAAATTAGTGCTTGTAAGTTAGGTTTTGCAATCTCATTAATGGATCAAGGAAAATAAGTAATGTGAGATCATTCAAGTGACATAGTAGTAGTTGTAGGGGAATGATTAATATGGATACCTTGGAGTCGAGTCATGATTATGAGCCATGATTGTTTGAGGGGCTTTTAGTGCAAAATAGGATTGGAATGCAAATCTTAGACTTAATTCTACTATATAATAGAGGACAACCCATTAAGACCCAATAGGAGATCCAACCCATTAGGCCCCTGTAAGGATGAACAAGCTAGCCCAAGGTTCCCTTTTACCAAAGCCCACAAAAATTTCATGAAACCCAACACATGATTAGAGCCCTAGCCTAACCCACTTCCATAGTCCAAGTCCTAGGTGCATTTTAACTTAGAATAATGCTAGTCTGTCCTCTTATTTTGCCCCCTCATTTTAACTGTTTATGTATTTATTTTTTTTACTTACTGATTAAGAAACTGACTATTATTGTATTGATATTTTTTAAAAAAAATATTTAAAGATGTTAAAAAATGTGACAAAGAAAAATAAAAAAAATAGAAAAGAAGAATTTTGCCTAGGCTACACGCCCAGCGGTCACTGTTGGGTGTCAACCTATCATCACTCTTTAAGTTATCAATTCCTACTCAAAACACATCTCCTAAAACAAGCATGACTTCAACTCTAAGAGACACTAGCCTATTCCTATAAATTCTAGTGGTGCTAATCTCTCATTTAGGATCTGGTTCATTTTGTTGAACATTGTTGTGAGGCAAATCTAGTTATACCAACAAGTCTAGGTAAATGGTGCTCCTCTGTTAGATTTTTCAAAATTATTGAGGTCGATCTTGAGTAGTGAGTTATTATTATTATTATGAAAAACTACCTCGGTTATTTTCTACACTATTTTCTATATGCAGATATAGGACTGAAAAGTTTATCATGGTTTGTGTACACATGTACTATTTTTATATACTATTTATATACTGCATAAAATGCAAATTTGACTTTTGTATAAGCTATGTGATTACATGATCTTATCTACTTATTGCACTATTTTTATTATTGTACCGTATTTGCAAATACTGAGGCAAAAAGATTCTATTTTTGCTTTGGTTATAGCCCTACCATGGGTATTAAATTATTAATTGTTGCCTATGTTTCTGATGCTCTGCTTAGGTACCAACATTTCTATTATATTTAGCCTAAGTTTACACTCTACTTGCCGAAACTTAACAATGAAAATTTGTAGAAAAATGAAGAATAAAAAAAGACAAAAATTGAATGTAAATTCAACAATATGGTGACACTCCCATGAGGGTATTTATCCTACAAGTTGGTACGGATAAAGGGAATTGAGTGCCTTCATTGTGCATCAATGACCCCATTTATAGGCCATGAGACACTTGTTGGCAAGAGGCACAACCATTGATAATACAATGTTCTCTGAATTTCTCCAGAAATAATCCTTTAGTTATCGGATCTGCTAACATCTCGGTCGAAAAAATAAAATTAACATTGACCTCACCTCTTTCCACTATATTTAAAATATAGTGATAATGCACATCAATGTATTTTCTCTTAGAATTCTATGTTCCACTTTTTTTTATCAATGAGATGGTAGACTGATCATCACAAAACACATTGATATTGATATTGAGATTGATAAAAAAAAAATGCAAACAACGATAAACTCTAAGATAAACTCTGAGATTAAGGTTTTTCTATCAAAAACTAAATCAAATCCTTCTTAAGCCCACAAGCTAGGCTTAAATAGCTAATGAAGAATAGTAAAATTGTAATTAAGGCCAAACAATAGAATAAAGAATAAGATAACTATGACTAAAATGTAGCCTGAGAATCTGGAATAAAATCGTTACTTAAGATAGACATCATCATAAAAGAAAATTAACCAAAAATGAAAGAGTTGACTAAAGTTGACATTTTGAAGGTAAAAACAGCTGATTTTAGGGTGGACAAGGGGCTTACCAGTTAAAGCATGGTGACCAAAAGGGCTTTTTGGATTGGGGTCATATGCACGATTTTGACACCTGTAGCCCAAGTTATAATTAAAATACGGATGTCGCTACTTCTACTCGCCCAACTAACCAAGAGATAATTCTCCTCGCCTAAGTCTTTTATCTCTTCCCGCCTACTTAAGTCTCCTCACCCAAGTCTTTATCTCCTTTTGCCTACTTTGTGTTGGTCTACCTTCTCTAAGTAGTCCAGTATTTTTAATGTCGCATCTATTAGCTGAGCCTCATCACCCTCAGATTCAGACTCGGATCACCCTACATCAGCCTCCCCTGGCTGGAAGAAACGCGTCCTTAAGTTCATACTATCGTCAACAAAGCAAGGGCTGAAGTGTTTGACATTGAACACATCCAAAGTTCTCAACTGGTTGGGAAGACATAGTCTATATGCATTGTCGTTGATCTTTTGGAGAACTTCACAAGGCTCAATCTTTCTATCCTTCAACTTATTGTACTCACCAACAGAGAAACGATCACAAGTTAGTATAGCCCAAACAGGATTGCCAACCTACTTTGCACAGTTTGCCTTCTCTATAAGTAGTTCAGTACTTTTAACGTTGCATCTATCAGCTGAGCCTCATCGGTCTCGGATTTGGACTCAGATCCTCCTGTATCACAATTTCCTTCCTTTCTTGTACTTTTTCTTTATTAGGACATTGTGATTTGTAAAGCCCATTCTTCCCACACTTAAAACAATTTTCAGTAAATGGTTTATTTTGTTTCTTTTTCAACCATTTCTTTTCTTAAGCTTTTTTTGGCTTCATCTTGTTCTGAGTAGAACGTTTGTCGTGAGCCATCAATAAATTAGATGATTTACTATCTCTATTTCTCATTTTCATCATTTCTCTTTTAAATACTAAAAGTACTAGAAGGGATGTCATTGTTATTTCATTTACACTATGTGTTAAAGAAGTAATAATGTGATCCCAAGATGAAGTAAGATTATTTAGTATGGTTGTAACTTGCATTTTACCAATGAGAGGATGACCAACATCATATAATTCTTTTACAATCAACTCCATTTGAAGTACATGATTGCCAATGTCATCATTCTCTTTTATACAAGTTCGGTTATACTTATCCAATAATAATTGTATATGAGTATCCGACCTTAAACCATACTTTATCTCAACTGCATCTATAATTTCTTTAGTAGTTTCATAGTCTTCAAAGAGAAGAATGATATGATTATTCATACAATACAATAGTCACAGGTACCATGCATTGTGTTCTTCCTATTTATTTTCACTTGGTTCGCTGCTCCCACTTTCATTCAACCCATTTTCTACACTTTCTGATGGCTTAAGTGTTGTTAATGTATATAAGGTCTTTTCATTGGTTAGAAGAAAAATTATATGCATTTTTCAGGCTCGAAAATTTCTTCCATTCAATTTTTCTATCTCTGAGGGATCAATACTTTTTTTTAGTGCCATAAATAATAAATCTTAAGAATTAACAACAAAAAGAATATAGAAATAATAAATGTGTTCTATTGTAAATAAGTTAAATGCAATATCCCCTCTGTCATGACTAGGCTGATCTTGATATTACTGTAGAAAAATGAAGAACAAAAAATGATAAAAATCCAATGTAAATTCGACAATATGGTGACACTCTCGTAAGGGTATTTGTCTCATATGTTGGTGATGGACAAATGGAATTGAGTACCTTAATTATGCACTAATGACCCCTACTTATAAGCCATGGGACACTAGTTGGCAAATGACACAATCATTGGTAAATACTGCCAAGTGTTACCAGATCATTATTTATCATAGTTATGAGAATTTTTTTTGATAGTATAGAATTTACTTTTCTGGAAAGAATATTATTTGAGACATTTTTCTTGAAAATATTTATCTAAATGAAACGAAATTTTATATTACAAGAAAATTTTGCATGAACTACGTGTACATGCTGAAAGCAAAAAGCAATATGAATCATGATTCATGAGCTCCATTGTCGAGTACCACGCGGCTGCATGCACTGAGCGTTTCATTTTCAAGTTAATAAAGTGGAGCTGCATGCATGCAGCAGCCCATCGATAGAGATGATGGTCCTTCCACTCCCTGTTTTGCCTTGTGTCTTCACAGGCATGCAGGTTGTGGAAGAATATTTTTACGAGGTGAGAAAGAAGAGATGATCAGGGCCGGGGGGACCAAGCTGGGAAATGATTCCATGCCAGCATGCATTTATCATGATTAGGCACACTTGTTTCCGCTGCACGCATCATTACAAACACCATACACCATGGATGCTTGGTAACCTCCTCATAATTAATCATATCTTTATCTATTGGATTAGACGCCGCCTTATCATTGCTGTTTGTTTTAATTATTACTCCTACTACTTGGTGTGTCCCACCCAGACTCGGACGACTTTAATTGCTTAAGTATTGCTTTCCAGTTTCAACCAAGATTTTATAAGCGAGAAATATTATCTGAAGAATTAATTGAATTCTTTTACTTTTTATTTATATACTTTTTATTTGATAAAAAAAATTAATATAAGTATAATGAATAATTATATATGAAAATGATTGATATAATTTTTCCTCGCACCAACGTCAAAGGATAGAGTTTTTTTTACTACTTTTACGTTTTTACTTTTTTCTAAAAGGTAGTTAATGTTGGATAAATTAGGTGCCAATGATCGGATTTTAGTCTAGTATTATCAGTTGGCATTAATGCAGCATGTCATCATCATCTCTGTAATTTAAAAATGTAATGAGTGCGTGATGTTGGGGTGTTACGTATCCCATTCGGTCCGGTCTGATTTGAGATAAAATTTAGAATCAAATCAATATATATTAATTTTATATTTTTAAAAATTAATTACACACCGATTATTTTTAAATGTGTACATTCAGTTTTACCAGTTCAAGTCTATTTCAATTCGATTTTTCAATTTTAATTTAGTACATGCATGAGATTCATGAGAGAGAAGCATTGAAAGGAGTTAGCCATCTAAAATTTGGAACAGATATATGTGAGAGAGAGACCACTAGCTAAAGACAAACACATAAAATCTGAAATTGCATCAAAAGGTTACCTAACTAGAATATTATTACAAATCAGATTCATCACTATATATAAAAGCAGGTGTTCTTGGAAAACAGTACTATTTATGGATGCGAGCACAATACAATGCTTGGGAATGTATCATATCTTAAGAGGGAAAAGGCTGCTCTTTGCCTCCACATTTGCATAAACATTTTGAAAAAAATGATATGTTTTGAAAAAAATGATATGTTTAGTAAATTTATAAAAAAAATGATTTAAGAAAGGAATAATAATAGTAAATTTAAGAAACACAAAAATTTAAAAAAATTTATAATACAAATTCCTAGAAAAGAATATAATATGTTTAGTGAGTTTATAAAAAATAATGTTTTTCACTATTGATGTTAGATAAATAAAGATCCTCAAGAATATGATTTTAACTTCTTTTTTTTTTTTTAATATCTTGAATCCATCTATGTATGAGAGCAAATAAATCTTTCAAAAGGGCATCCAATTGGTAGCTAGGTTTTTTTTTACAATTCAGTAGATATTTTATTTTTCATTTTAGACTTAGTAGAAATGGGAGATTTCGTCTTTGGATGTCATACAATAGATATGGGACTAAAGGCAATGGAGCAAAGCCACTTGAAACCTTTCATTCAACTCAAATGCTTAATCAAACATAACAAAGAGAGCTTTAGGCTAACGTAGTCCTTAGAAAAAAAACCTAGGAAGTCCACAACCCAACCATATCATTGCAACCGTAAGAGTCTCACTCAATTTGGAAGTATTAGACTTTCTTTGTTGTGTTTGAAATCGACAACCCAAAGTAAAATAGTTTCTTTGTTCTGCTTTCTTTTAACAACTGGGAGCATATGTCTAAACAATCATGACCTCAAAGAAATATGCACAAAATTGTATAGGAATTAAGTCTAGGGGTGCAAATGGTCCAGTCCGGTCCGGCGATGGATCGAATATTTTCGGTCCATCATTTTTCCAGACCGGACCTGAACACCCATAGGTCCGGTCCGGTCAGTCCATTCGATCCGGCCTAATTTTTTTAAAAAATAATTAATAAAAAAAATTTATCTAAAATACTAAATTAAATTAAGTGGCTTATTAATATGGATTATGTAACAAACTCAATAAAAAAATATTTTATATAGTCAATGATAATAAATTAGATAAAAATTATATTATTAATTTATATAATTACTATATAATTAACTAATTGATATTATATATTAGTTAATTCATAGAATATTAACAAGTGTTAATAATATATTTAAAATTTTATATTGTTAATAGTGATAGGTTAGATGAAAATATATATAAAATATTGTTAATTTATAGAATATTAACACGTATTAATAACATATTTAAAATTTTATATTGTTAATTGTACAATTATTATATATATAAATTTTTTTTTTTTCATTCGGTCCAGTCCGAAAAAATCCTGGACCGTAGACCCAACCAAAACTTTTCGGTCCTCTAAAATGTGGACCGCGACCGACCGTCTCAGTCTCGATCCAGTCCAGTAGATCCGTTCGGTCCGACCGGACCGTTTATCACCCCTAATTAAGTCCAACAAGCAACACCTAGACGAAAATTCTCAAAGATGTCTAAAGTTCCCATTTAACCAATAAACCTTTGAAACAAAAAATTTCCCATAACAATTAAGAGATTAAAAATGATATACACATCCGAGATTGTTCCAAGAAAAATTATTGTCGAAGACAGAGAGACGTGAGAGAGGGGTTGCCCGCTGCATGAGAGATGAGAGAGCTGCGTGAGACGGTGAGAGTGAAATGGTGAGAGACAGATAGGGCAGCGCAGTGTTGAGAGAGGGGCCGAGGTGCTGTGTGTGCAACGGGAACGACTCGAGAGGTGAGGCCGCGAGGGGGAGGTGCAACGGCGAGAGAATGGATCTGTGTTTTTGAGGGGGCGACGACAAGAGGGAGGGGACTTAGGCTGAGGGGGCGATGGTGAGATGTGCACAGTGCAACGACGTGGGCCGTGGCCACGTGAGAGGGCAAAGATGCAGAGAGCCTGCGAGGCAGAGTGAGAGAGTGAGGAAGAGAGGGGCGAGTCTTAGGGTTTGGGAGACTGGAGGTGCAAGTAATAATATCAAAATTATTATTAATAGTCTAATTAAACTAAACTCTTATACTATAAGTCTATAACTATATCAGTAATTTTGTATAACTATAGTCTATATTAGACTATTTGTATTAGAATAAATATTAGTATTAGTTATAGCTATATAATATATTAGACTATATAATAGTAGTAATATTAGACTATTAGTATAGCTATATATTAGTATTAATTATAGTGATTTAGTATAACTATATTAGTATGAATATAACTATAATTATATTAGACTATTAGTATTAGAATAAATATTAGTATTAGTTATAGCTAATAATATATTAAACTATATAATAGTAGTAATATTAGACTATTAGTATTAATTATAGTGATTTAGTATAACTATATTAGTATGAATATAACTATAGTCTATATTAGACTATTAGTATTAATATATATATTAGTATTAGTTATAGTGATTAAAATAACTATATATTAGTTTGTTAAAGTGAGTTTAATTTATTATAACTATATATAGTTATATATATATATTGTTATAGTGATTTAACCTATTAAAAAAAATTGTTATAGTGATTTATATCTAATATGCTCTGATACCAAATGCGTATATCCCAGGTAGAATAAAATGATATTATGTTTAGAATAATATAATATTAAAATAAAAGGCGGTAAGACCGGTCATATGCATGATAGCAAAGAAGGCAGGCGGTATAATCGACCATATGCATGAAGAAATAAAAATTGAATAAAAGAGATATGAAATAAACTTCTTCATTAATAACATAATACTTACAAGGAGATTAATTCTCAAAGGAGTTGAGAGCTGAAGATATGAGGGAAGGACGATTGAAAGATTTACAAAGAGAGGAGGACAGAACTAGATTGGAGAGGTTTGGACGAGAGAGGAAGGGATTTCAGATTAGAAATTCTGAATACCCTTCTTGCCTCGTGAACCCCTTTATATAGACACTAAAACAGTAACTCTAATAATACATGAACAGTACCGGCCGTTATAAGAACAGTATCAGCCGACGCTAAAGACAAACACAGTACCGGCCGACATTAAAGACAAGAACAGTGTCAGACGACGCTAAAAACAAACATAGTACAAAATATGTAATCTTGTACAGAATTATTTGTCGCTTTGCTGGGCAATGATCTGTCACGAATAACTTTCTAGAGGGATAATATTTTGACAATTTCTTCATGTCATGCTGGTTAGTAAGATAATAATTTTTTGGAGTCACATATTCTGAGGATCATAATTTGCTAATTCCAGTTCAAACGGATCTTGAGAATCCATCAATTGTACCGGATGGTAAGGTGAATAATCTTGAGAAGGAGATGCAGCTTGGTTGCCCTGAAATTGAGAGGCCTGTTGAGAAGGAGAGGCCTGATGGGCTGGTGATAATGCGGGTTGCTGTAGTGGAGATAATCTGGGTTGTGCTTCTTCTTCATCGTCACTGTCTGATATTTGTGATATTATTTCAGCTAATTTTTTCAAATCCTTCTTGTTTGTAATAGATGCTAATTGTGCTTGAAATCTGTTTCGTTGGACTAGGACTTCCGGAGCTTTGGTAACTTTTGAAAACATCTTCAATACATGATCATAATTGTATTTTTTCCACCATTTGATGGAAACTTGACGGGTTAGGAACATAACGGTTTTGAGAGAGGGATGAGCTTTGATAACGTATTCCCATTTCATAATCCAATTTAATTTTGTTTTGAGAAAGAAGAGCAAGAGGGGTGAACAATGGTTTAATGCTGGTGGGCTGTCATTTTGTGAAATGAAATTTTGGAGACTTTCCTGAAGGGGAAGAGGAAGGAGAAGAGGCTCGGGTCCATAATATTCCCACCATAGTGAGAACCATTTTGGGAGTGTTTTAATTTCATGTAATTTATCAAAATGAAGAAACCATGAATGACGCAAATTTTTGTTTTGTTTTAAAAATATTTTTGTCCATACTTGCTGGTAATCGTAATAATCATAATAAGAAGGATCATAGGGATGAGAGAATTTTCTTGTTAAATAGGGATTTTTTCCCCATTGTTCCAGGGTGAGAACTTGTTTGATAGTGACTTTATGAAAAGCAATAATTGGAGACGCTGGTAGAGAAGGTTGAGTTTGAAGGGAACAAGGAATTTCTGAGAGAATAATTGAGTCAGTATCTACTAATATAAATTCATAAAAATGCTGAGTTTTCTTAATGTTTTGTGAAACATAGTGCCAATCTGGTAGGAGAAAGGCATCAAGTAATTTCTGAGGGTCAGACAGATGTTGAATTTCAGATTCAATAGGAAAGACTGGATGCCCATGAGATTTGATAATAATAGGAGATGAAGAAGGTTGAAATAATAATGAGGGATTAATAATTTTGGAAGGAGAAAGAGAAGAAGGAGAAACAGCTTTGGAATAGGTTGATAATTTTGGAGAGGCTAATGGTGAAAATGGATTGTAAAAGGGTCTAATATTTTGTGGTAATGACCCCAATACCGTATAAGGTCTTGGAGTTACAGAAGGACAAGGTGAAGGATAGGAGGAGATGCCGGCCGTGCTTATGAGGATTTGGATTTTATTTTGGACTTTGAAGATGACATGATTTTTCCTGTAAGAATTCTCGGGATAGAAAATCAGGAAGAGAATTAGATTCTCCTTTAATATGCTCAATATCAAAATAAAAAATACTTAATATAGCTTGCCATCTGGCAAATATTTGCTTGGCAGCCAGGTTTTTCACATCTTTAATTAAAACTTCCTTGGCTGATTTGCAATCTATTCTAAGTAAAAACTTTGATTCAACAAATCATCTTGAAATTTAGAAATACATAATACAATAGCTAAAATTTCTTTTTTAATAGTACTATAATTCTTTTGAGTAGGATTCCAACATCTTGAATGGAATCGAACTATCTGTTCCGAGTTGGATGATAATTTTTGTTTCATAATTCCTCCGTATCCAATATCAGAGGCATCTGTTTCAATAATTTTAAAAGTATGAGGAGATGGAAGCCCTAAGCATAGTAATTTCTTAATATGGGCTTTAATTTGTTTTATGATATTAGTATGTTTTTCTGTCCAAGGAGGTGGATTCTTTTTTAATCTTTTAAATAATAGTTTACATAATGGTCTGAGAGATTCGTAAAAATCTGCAACATAATTGAGACTTCCTAGAAATCTCTGTAATTGATTTTTGTCTTTTATTTCATCTGAAAATTTATCAACAAATTCTATTGCTCTACTAATTGGTGTAATAGTTTCTTGATAAATTTCATGTCCAAGGAATCTAATTTTCTCTTGAAATAGTTTTATTTTTGATGAGGAGACAACTAATCCATTTTGTTTGATAACTTGAACAAAAATATTTAAATGTTTCCAATGTTGTTCAATAGATGAAGAAAATATTAATACATCATCTATATAAACTATCGAAAAATAAGTTAATGGAGTAAATATTTCGTTCATAATATTTCGAAATTCACTAGGGGCATTTTTTAATTCAAATGGCATAACATTCCATTCAAAATGTCTAAAAGAGACTGTGAAAGCTGTTTTATATCGATCTTTTTCAGCGATTTGGATTTGCCAAAAACTACTTTTCATGTCGAATTTTGAGAATACTGTAGCATTATATAATCGAGATAATAAATCTTTTTTATTAGGAATTGGGTATCTAATCCATTGTAATACCTTATTTAAAGGTTTATAATTTATTACTAAACGAGGAGCTTCTCTTTCTAATTCTGCTTGTTTTTGGACATAAAAGGCAGCACAACTCCAAGGTGATTTACTTTTCCTTATTAATCCTTTTGTTTTTAAATCATTAATTTTTTTTTTTTACAATATTCTAGTAATTCATTATTCATTTGGATAGGTCTAGCCTTGGTTGGAATGTTTTTCTCAGAAAACTCTTTTTCATAGGGTAATTCAACTATGTGTTGATTTCTGTTCTAGAAGGCATTGGGCATGTTAGAACATATTTCATTTTCAATTGTAATTTTGAAATTATCTATTTTTTGGGTTAATAATGGATCTTTCAATTGTTCTCGAATTCTTTTATATTTTAATTCTTGTTTTAAGAAGTTTATTTGGTTTTCCTTTCTTCTAATTCTATTTTTTGTTAAAAAATTAATCTATCTGGTTAGTGAAATTTTCTTTAAAGAGTTAATTTCTTTTGGTACGGGGGAAATATGAATTTAAATTGTATCTCTTGTCCAAGTATTTTAGTAGAAATTCCTTCTTCTGTTACAGAAAAAGGGTAAAGTAGTGCAAGAAAGGGATTTCCTAAGATTACTTTGATATTAATATTTTTTACTAAAATGAATGTTGTTTTAAAGCAAAGTCCATTATTACAGATATGTGCATTGGATAATTTATAATTTATATTCAATTTTATTCCATTGGTTTGGGATAATGTTTCTTTTGTTTTTTCAAAATATTTAGAAGGTATTAATCCCTCTAGTATACAATTTAGGTCCGCTCCTGTATCTAATAGGGCAATTGTAGTAAAAGAGAATTCTTGGTTAATTGAAACTGTTACTTCAACATACCATTTCTGAAAATTTATCTTATCAAGAATATTAATGAAATTGTCCGTTTCATCTAATGTTGAACATTCTCCCTGTTCAATTTTGGGTTCTTCATCAAGAAGATTCTTTCCATTTTTCTCTATTTTTAATAATATAATTTCTTGTAATAATTGTTCGTTTGAAACTTCTAATTTAAGATTGGATGTTTTTAAAATTTTAATTTCTTGTTTTATCTCATTGATTTCTTGTTGTATATCTTGAATTGTAATTTTCTGTTTGTCAGTTTTAAATCTTCCTATTATTTCTGAAAAATTGTAAGGTGTTGAGGATGAAGTTATTGTAGTATTTTGATTATTAAATGTATCTTTTAATTTTTCTAAATAATCTTTTCTTTCTTGAGGGTTGTTGATTTTGTCTATTAATTCTAGTATAATGTCTTCTTGTTTTGAAAGTACATTAATGGTTTTGTTACAAATGCAATTATCTTTACTTAGACAATTACAAATATGTACTTCATCTTCTTCTAATTCACTATCGGAAGATTGTTCTGAAAAACTTGATTCTTTTAATTGATAAATTTCTTCTTCTTCTGAAGAACTAACCTCATCTTCACTTGAATGTATTATAAAAATGTCCATTAATTTGTCTTTTAATGTTTCGGATATATCTAATTCATTAATTTGTTGTTTGACTTTACAGTTTGATTTATAATGTCTTACTTTTCCGCATTTATAACAAACAATCTGCTTTTTCTTTTTATTAGTCTTTTTAGGACTTTTTAGTGGCTTATTATATATTAGTTTGTCTTTTATATTTTTATAAGGTTTTCTGTATTTTCATTTTTTATTGGAATAATTCTTATAAACTCTTTTTTCCTTTTTGTGTCTTCTTGAGGGGGCTAATAAAGGAGTATAACCAAATTGTTCACAAAAAGTACCTAATTCTTTTCTAGCAAACTTCTTTTCTTTCTTTATTTACTTTTTTAATCTTAAATCGTTGCACATAGTTAATCCAGTTCTGTTAATCTTACTTATTATATCACCATATGTGAGATTATGAAAATCAATAGTACATTCTGATCTTAATAATAATTCTCGTACCTTTTGGGCGAAGTAATATAGAAGTCCGGCGATGAACTTTTCCTTACAGTATGACTGTTGGCAATCATTTATGATTATAAGTTTAGTTAGAAATACATCTTTATACTAACGGAAATCAGATAATTGAGGGCATTTAAGATTAATCAATAAATCACTAGTTCTTTCTTTAAATTGAACGGGATCACCAATAAAGTGTTTAGTTAATGCATATATTAATGTGTTGACAGCATCTTCTAGGGGTAAATCATTTTCTGTTTTAATTATTTGCATATTTTCATCATATTTTTAAACTGCTAATATACGTGACCTTTCATCATATGAAAGATAATGATCCCACCAACCCTTTAGTTGGCCAGTAAATCCTGTAACAATAATGTGTGCTACCTGATGATCAGTTTTTCTGTTACTTTTATAGACGTTGGCTACCATAATCATTTCTTGAAAATGATTTAGTATTTCATATTCAGATAATCCGTCTATATTCCATTCGTATAATACATCTGGCGCAAAGGCTGATCTTACTATATGTTCTCTTTCCTCGAATTGCATATCCGGGGGAGTAGGTCTGGGAGACCAGTTACGAGTAATAGAGACATGCTGTTTTGAATCTCTAGCCGAAAAATTATTAACATGATCTCCTCTAATCTTATTTATCTGTAGATCTAGATTTTTAAATTGGTTTTCAATATTATTAATTTCAGAGTCAGATATTACGGGTGAATCTATTTTGCTTAATACATTAATATGTTGTTGTTTTGAGGTGGTAGCTGTGTTATTAATAGTTAATTTTTCTAATTTACTAGAGATCTGTTCTAATAAATCATTTTTATTTTTGAAAAAAATCGATTTTAAATGGGATGGAATTTCGTGGGGAACAAATAAGGGAGTTTCTTGTATTTCTTTAATAGTGGGTTTTATAGGGGATATTTGGGTTTCAATCCTTTCTAATGCTTACCCATGATTTTTAAATATAAATTAGTATAATTGTTTTGTTGTATTATATTATCAATGTTTTTTTCAGTATTTGCAATATTATGTTTTTTTATTGGTGTAACCAAAATTTAAGTATTCCTCTGATTGTACTTGATGGCTTCAAAATGGGGATATTCTTCATAAATAATTTGGTTATTTTCTCCTTTAATCCATTGATTAGTAGTCCTGTTTATGGTAGATAATTGGTTTGATTTATATATCTCAAACCATGTAAAGAAATGTATATTGATCTGTATTTTTTCTAAATCTTTGTAATATTTTTCTTGAATATAATCTCTTTCTATTTTTGTAAAGGTTGAGAAAAATGTTATTCTTTTGTGACTATTTTCTTTTTTCATATAATCTTGTTTGAGATATTCTTTGTTAATTTTAAATTCTTCTTTATTCAGGGTATATATTTGGGCATCATCTCCAACTACTTGAGAATACGTTGGAGAAGAGGGTTCTTTTTCAGGATTATGGGAGGTAGATGCTCTATCAGGATGTCTAATAGCATATACTGGCGTATCAATAATGTTTCCAAGAATGATTTCTCGAATCTGGGTGTCAAGATTTTGGGATCTAGTATCAAAAGATCTGGTGTCAAAATTTTGAGATTTATTTCTAGAAATTGATGTAAGAATAGATCTGGGTGTATGATAACTGGAGGGTACTGGAGAGGAATAATGTGAAAAAAATCTTCTAAAAGGCTGAAAAGCTATTTAAACCGTCTCATCCGGTTTATACATAAACTTCAAAGTATATTACTAATAGTAATATAGTATTAGACTCTAGTATTATTATAAATATTAGTATTAGACTATTAGTTATAGTGATTAGAATAACTATATATTAGTATTTGTTAATTGTTATAGCAAGTTTAATTTATTATAACTATATTATTGATAGTATTATAGTGATAATCTTAGTATAGTAATTTAGTATTAGTATTACTATATCATTATTTTATATGTGATTATTTAGTATAGTGATTTATATACTAATTTATACATAGACTTAAAGTATATTACTAATTTACTAATAGTAATATAGTATTAGACTATAGTATTATTATAAATTTAGTATTTGTTATATATTAGAACAACTATATATAGAATAACTATATACCACAGTGCACTAATATATGATATATAGTTTATTATATATAAAAATTTCATATATAATTATATATTATATATAATAGTTTAAATCATATATATATATATATATATATATAATATTTTGCATAATATATAAAATTAATTTTTTATTTTTTTTTCCAACCGGTCCAGTCCTAGAAACTGCGAAACTGAAATTGGACCTAGTTCGGCCGATTTTCATAATACGGACCGGTTCAAAACCGGACCAACCAATCCGGACTGGTCAGATCCAGTTTTTCGAGTTTCTCAGTTTAAATTTACATCCCTAAGAGCATTCTCATTGGATTGGCCAAATCCATATTCAAAATTTAGCCAATATCACACTTTTTTACATTTGCTTATTCCATTTACATTCAATCTCTACATTGGATTAACCATTGACTCTCTATATAATAATAAAACATTATTAAATTAATAATTTTTTTATTTAATTTATTTGTATCACATTTATAATTCTACCAATTTAATATTAATAATAATTATATTCTAATTAAATTAATATTAAAAAAAATCATATTTTCAAATATCATTTAATGCTAATAACAAAAAATTGAGATTAAACTTATATAAATTTCTATCTAAATTTCTTATTCACTAACCAAAGTGGAGAAAGAGTTACGGGTGAGAAATATTTCGGCATTTTGTTGCCGTTCCTGCGTGTGTAGTTGGAGTGAGAAATTAGTATTTTAATATTTGGTGAACCAATTGTGGTTGTCTATATTTGGCCAATTACTGTAGCAGAAATCCAAATTATTTTGGAGATGGTCAATCCAATATAGAGTCTTTTTGGTATAAATTATCTAAATTTTAGCTAACCTCCTCATTTGACCAAGCCAATGAGGATGCTCTAACTGGATGGATGGAAGAAACTAGTTTTTAAAAATCTGTAAACTCGAGGAGTAATTAGCTAAATTTAGAAACTCACGGAGCTCTATACAAACGGATGAAAACTTTGGGACTTAACTATTTTATGCCCATGAAGACAAGTCATCTCATCTCATGCATCTCAGACTTCTGCATAAAATATAATAAATAATTTTATTTTATTTAATTTGGTGGCTGCCTCCTCTTGCTGATAGATTTAAATTAAATATTGATGGGAGCAACCTTAGTAATCCGGGAATGATGGGTGCTGGAGGAGTAATTCGAAATTCACAAGATAAGTTATAAGCTGCTTTTGCTATTCACTTCGAGGAAGGTACAAACAATAAAGTTGAACTTTTGGGTTTATTACATAGCTTACGAATTGTAAAATCTTTGGGTCTCCTTTTGTATAGATATAGAGATGGATTCTTTGTTGATTATAAAGTGGCTTTGGAATAAAAGATGCACTGTTTGGTATCTTGAAGATTTTTTGGGAGGAGATCCAATTATGAGCGGAGGGTTGCACGAATACTTGAAACAATTATGTTGATATTCCATGGATGTTAAAAGGGTGCTCTAAGTTGGAGAAATTAATTAGGCTTGCCACAAATTCGTTTTTAGTTTTAGATTTGCTTGGATATTTGATCTTTGTTTTAGCTCAATTTTGATGTTTTTATGGTTTTCCTCCGATAGAATTTTTAATAAAGTTATCAGCGATGCCGTCTTCTTTAAAAAAAAAAATTAATATTTTTTTAAATTTTAAAATAAAACTTATATTAAAAAATTATATTCTAACAATATTTTATTTAAATTCATCTCATTTCATCTGTGTAACTAAATGAGACCTTAGTGTTGATGAAATACACTATTTATAATTTTAGTTACGAATTTTTGGAAACAAATTTTTGTTTTTTTAATTATCTTTATATGATTTATATATACTTTTATATATATTTAAATAGAAAATGTGGTATTTTTTTCGTATTGGGCAAAAGTGGCATCCTACCAACTCTGCTGGGCTGATGACAATTGTCAGAATCTAATTATTAAACTAATTCCATAATTGGTTTGCTGATCCCACCATGATGAAGCTCAAATATGCTTATGCCTCTATCATCCATCACATGAAATTAATACATGTAAACTAATAAATACATATATGCCCATTAATCTCATTATAGTTCTATTGATTTTTAAAACATATATAGTTCGATCCTAACCCTCTTAAGTCAAATGGAGGATTATAGCAAAAGATAGAGAGAATATATTGTTACATTATGCTCGAAACTAATACGAAGGGCTAAGCAAAAGTGGCAACATCACGTGTGAAAGTGGGGTGGAAAATATTCAGAGGTAAAGCTAAGGTGATAACAGTTTAGCAACCAAGAGGACGAATAGGGATTATAATATTATATATGCCACTTGGCAAGAACTTCAACATGTGATATGTGCTAGTATTAATGAGAAATAATATACAAGCGTCACACAATCACTTTGAAAAAAAATGAATAAATACGGAACTCACATGAAAAAAAATTAATTTTTTAATAGTGGACCTCACTCTTTTCCAAAACGACTGCACGATGCTTGCACACTCTACGACTGCATGTAGCATTATTCATCATATGGTATATGACTTGCATATTTCTCTTTATATTTTGTACTATCTTGTCAATGGAAAACGATTTGTACAATGAATAAATATAGATAGAAATCACTATTGGGAACAACTATTTTGCACACATGATGTGACATCATCTAGACCACACATTTCTCAAATCTAAAATAAAAAAGTAAAGAACTAAAAACAGTCATATAGTGAGTGCAAAGTGTGCACTGCTACAGTGATTTTTCTCTAACATTACTCTTGTACAATTCAAGAATTCACACACTGCACATTCTTTTTAAAAATATATATATATATATAGAATCTACTTGTTAATGGTAAACTCGTCATTTTTAAAAAAGAGTGCACATGATGATTTATGCACCTTACGATATTTAATATTATTTATTATCAATTTATATGTTTTATTAGAGCGATGATACTACGGAATAATATGGATATATATCTAGCTTTTAAAACTTTTAAATAATTTTTCTTTATGAATCTGGTTTTGATAACCATTGTATTCCTTTATAAAACTAGAGAGAAAAGTAATTTTACAAAAGATCGCTTCTAATAATCTATCTGGGCAGGTTGGTATTCGTTTCTGACCCGTAAACTAGTGATTTTTACTTACAAATTTGTGATCGTTTTGCATATGAGGCGAGTAGAGCTCCCAAGAAAGGAGAATATATGTTTATTATAAATAATATAGCCGTTTTGAATAGTATATTTTGTTATTTCTAAAGATAATAAAATCATTTACAGTTCTATAAATGTAGATATATTGTCAAACCACATAAATCTTTGATTCGAACCATGCTAATCAAGTGTTGGTTCTAATTATATAGTACCTCTTATGTTAAGAAAGTTTTATGCCTCGTTAAGATTGAGAGGTTAAGATTGAGAGGTGATCTCAACTCATCTCATTATTATAATTTTATCAAATTTTTATATAAAATATAATAAATAATTTAATTTTTTTAAATCTCTAAATAATTATAATATTAAAAGATAATATTTTAATAATATTTTATTTAACTCAATTAAAATTTTAGAAGAGGAAACTTTGATTAAAACCTGTAGTAGCGACCGGTCAAATTGTTTTGGAGGTTCAGGAACTGACTGGACGTCGCCACAATGATTATTTTGTGAGAATAATGATTAAATTGATGTGTCATATAATCTGTCATTGAATAATTGATACTTATTTTAAATCAAAATGAAGGGCATGGTAATAATTATTTGGGCCTTTAGGAGTGGATGCCTCCTACCGTGTGGGCCGAAAGGCAATTCATGCTAATCATTGAACGGATCAAGATGGTGGGTACCGCCGAACGGACCTTTCGCCTTTTTCTTTTCGAACGTTAGACAACCGAAGAAATGGTCGAATTCCAATTCATGCTACCATTTCCCAGTTTATAAGTAGGCCTCAGCCCTCTCTCTCTCTCTCTCTCTCTCTCCGCCGAAGGTCAACAATACTAGCACGTACGGGGGATAGCATGGGTTCTGGTGGAAATCGCGGTGCTTCTGCTAACTTGAAAAATGCCGTGATAGCCTTTTTAGCTCCCCTTCCCTCCATACTCTTCTACCTCTCATTCCTTTACCACCATTATCGTATTACTGCTTCTGGTAGTGACGCTGATTGGCTCTCTCAGGCTCCTCTTTGGACATGGAGCTATCGCCACCCTCTCCTATTGGCCAACGCATTTTTCTTCCTCAACGTCAATTTGCTCTTCTGGCTCATCGGTCATATCCAGAACAGCCACTGGGTACGTACGTTACTTCTTTTTTTTCGTTTCCTTTCGGACTACTTTGCTTCTTTTTACTTTCCCATTAATTGATTGTTGATTTTCTGTGTTTGGTTTGGCTGTGCAGATGATAGATTTGTATTGGACGGTAATACCAGTGATGCTTGTTCATTACTATGCAACTCACCCTTTGGCTCATTATGACTGGTGGAGGTCGAGGATTGCAATCTTGATGACTTGGGTGTGGGGTCTAAGGCTAACCCATAACTACTTCAGGCGTGAAGGCTGGCAGTGGGGCGCAAGGGAGGATTGGAGGTTCACAGATATGCGCCAACAGTACGGCAAGCACTGGTGGTGGGTTTCCTTTTTCGCTGTCTACCTCTGTCAACAGGTAACTCACGAGCCCAAGGCAATCTGACTCTGTATCCGACTTCACGCCAACTGCTCGATGAATTTCCTGAATGGGTTTCTAAACCATGTTTGCTAATATGGTATTGTTTCTCCTCTTCTGCTTGTTTTAAACTTTGCAGGTGTTTCTGATTGGAGTAAGCCTCCCATTATATGTTGTCCACTCGATCAATAAGCCATTGAACATCTGGGATTTTATTGCCGTCATTGTCTGTGTGTGTGGAATCATTGTCGCTTACTATGCAGACACTCAACTCCATGAATTTGTGACTATGAACGCCAAGCTAAAGGATCATGGGAAGCCAATGGTACCTAACCTGGACAAGGGCTTGTGGAAATACTCCCGGCATCCAAACTACTTTGGCGAGCAGTTGTGGTGGTGGGGACTGGTTATATTTGCGTGGAACCTCGGACATGGATGGACCTTTTTCGGAGCACTCATCAATAGCATGTGCTTAGCTTACGTGACTAAGCTTGTGGAGGACCGGATGGTGAAGCAAGATTACAGAGCTGAGGCTTACAGACTGTACCAGAAGACAACTTCCGTGTGGATACCTTGGTTCAGGTCATCCGCCATAGGAGGAAAAGATAAAAGCACTTGATTTGATATTTCGACACCAAGCACTGCCGCTACGGTACTCATATTTATCAGCATTTTTTTCTTCATTCAGTGTTTCTGCCTTGATTTGTCAGGACTTGTCTACTACTTTGTTCATTTCAAGAGAGATGGATTTTGTTTGTGCTTAGCCAAATAGATCGTTGTATGTATTGTATAAAATATTTCTGCATATTTCTGTATTGTACAAAAACGTTACCTGTACTTTCTGAAACTTTTGCGGGTTTATTCTGATTTAAGTTTGAAGTTCATCGAAGATCTAGCTTTTTGGTCAGATAATGATATCCATTTCGAGTAATGATGTCAAAAATGGAGTTTGGGGGAAAGAAGAGAAAACTGCCCAGAGAGAAGAAGATTGAGTGAAAATAAACGTTTTTTTTTTTTTTTTTTTTTTTTAATGGGAACCTCTGCAAGGCAGGGTCCTTTGGATCCCATCCCTGCAGAATAAACATCGGTCCCGTGCACCGTACCCTTGAAAGTTTTCTTAGAGCATTCTCAATGGATTAGCCAAAGTTAAAGAATATTTTTGATGAATGTAAGAGAAATTTGACTTTTGATTATTTCATTCACATAAATCTCTACATTGGAGTAGCTATTTTTTATTATATAACAATAAAATAATATAAGATGAATTTGGTTTTCGTTATTCACATCAAATTTTCACATTAGATTATCCATTTATTCATTATATAGTAATGAATAATTAATAATTTCAAAAATATTTAATTTTTTTAATTATTAATTTATTTTATTTTATCATATTTTACTATTCTACCTATTATATATTAATTAATAATCATATTTTTATTAAATTAATATATCACTAACTCAAATTAATATACCAATTCTGATAAAATATGTGATAGAAAGAAATAGAGAGTGAAATAATTAATAAAATACGTATTTGATGTATGTACTGTAACCTTCAAATTTAAAAATAAATTTAAAAGTCACTGTAGCTAAATTCTAAATTCTAAATTTAGAATTTAGCTAATCCATTGTGAGCATATTTTGCTCTCTAATAGCTAAAATACCCAATAGATTTTAAATCCATTGAGGATGCTCTCTTAGGGGTGTGACCTTAAAAAATTGTTTACACCTATGAGATATTGAACCTTAGACCTTGAAGGAAGTATTACCTCGAGACCAAGTTTTCACCACTTAGGCCAACCGGGTTAGCGAAAATGAATGATTTTATTGCAATGCTTCTGATTCGTACACATGAGAAGTATTTCTATATCGTCTGTTAACAAACTAATCGCCTCTAACTAAATAGTAACTAATAGCTCACAGTAGTTACAACTCTAATGAACGATACACCATACAACTCTATTAATCCATTTCACAATCAACCAATGTAAATATGCTACTTTATTAAAAATGACATTCAATTTTACGAAACTACTCTTAATTTAATATAGAGTTGCAAAAGAGTTGTAAGTTAATCATTTTCCACATTTCCTTTAGTTAAGTAGAATCTTGCTTTGTTTTTTGTTTTCTTAGTTCAGAAGTGTCTTGCTGGACGAACAATTGATAGACCAGAAGGTGAATTCATAAAGGACTGTGCATTTATGCATGGCTCGAGCAGCGGGCGTAAATATTTTGTAAAAGTGTGGTTCCTATCGTGAAAAAAGTGAGCTTTTCACACTTTTCTATAGTGGAGTCCGCTTTTTTATAAAGGTCTTACGTAATATTTGTATATTTGGAGTTTGTATATATTATTTCTCAAATATTTGTTCTACATTAACAATTCAATCAACTTTATGTGGTTCTTTCTTGAACCCTAACTGGAGATTTTGTGGAGTTTTATTTTTAGTCATGTGAGAGATCTTGTGAGATCATTACATATTCACTAAGGCCTTGTTTGGATTCGAATATGAGTTGAGATGAGTTATAAATAGTGGTGAAATGAGTTGTAAATAGTAGTGAGATTTGTGAGTTAAAATTTATGAATAGTAGTAAATAGTTATGAGATGAGTTGAGATGGATTGTGAATCCAAACCGGACCTAAAACTTATGAGATATAAGGCCCCGAAATATCATATTTAGATATGTGCCCTCAAAAATCAATAATTGCGATGTAAATGAGAATTTATTAGGCTCCTCTTGAACTATAATCTATGAGAAATCATCCTTTTATGAATGATGAATGAAGCTAAATACTTGGGTACGAGGTTTTTTGTTTTAGAAAAATGACTAAGTTACAACTCTTTAGAATTCTTTTACAATTCTATATTAAATAAATTGTAGTTTTAATTCCAAAAGGGTTGGCCCAAGTAATAAAGGCTTTAGTTTTAGGGCATCACTCCCTTCAAGGTCTAAGGTTCAACACCTCATAGTATAAACAATCATTTGGAGTCACACCGTCTGGTAAAAAGTCAAGAATTTAACCAGTTTCGTGTAGGAAAACTTTCGAGAGTGCGGTACACAGCACCAAAGTTTACTCTATAGGAGTGGGTCCAAAGGGCCCTACCTTGAATAGGTTTCCTAACATCAAAAATAAATAAATAAATTATAGAAAGAGAAATATTTTAACCACAAAAGAATTATACAAAAGTAAATTCATAAATTGACGTAGCTTGATGCAGTACGTCAGATTGTAAAATTACTTTTAATATAAAGTAGATTTAACGGATCATATAAAGTCATGTCAATCTGTAAATTTACTTTTATATAATCTTTTTATATATATAGTAGTTCTCATAACAAAATTGTTACATTATTACCTGTTTTATAAATAAAAATGGAAAATTATATTTAAAGAAGAAGAAGAAGAAGAAGAAAAAAGAGGCCACGTTCTAGCCACCACGTGGATGGCCTCAAACAAGGCAACTGATGTGGTGTTTTGGCCACCTAGTACTACTAGTGGTTAGAATTCAGCAAAACACAATGGTCGGCCGGTTTTGGCCAACCACGATCGGTGGCCTCCTTCTCCTGTTTATTTTTTAAAGAATTTTGATTCATTTGTCTGAGGTTAATTATAAAAATCAATCCTTGAGTTTTAGCTTATTTGCAAATCACTCAATTGGTTTTAATATTAAAAAAACCTCAAACTTTATTTAAAAATATTTTTGATTTTGCTCGTTTTATCATTTTAAAATTGAATTATTAATATTTTCTAGCTTCATTTTTTAATAATTTTTATATTTAAAAATTAATTTTCTTAATCTTCATTCTTTTTTTTTTTCTCTATGTTGAATTTTTTTATTAATTGTTTTTTATTTTTTACTTTTAAATGCTTGTAACTTTTTTTCATTTATCTTAAACTTTCAAATTTCTTATATACTTTAAAGAAATTACATTTTTTTTTAATTTTTTACATAAGGGTTCTGATGTATCATTTGAATGTCGTGTCATCCTTAAATGAATTAACGGGAGATCGACAAAAGGATTGGGTTGAATTTACAACTCATCCCAACTCATCTTCACATTTCAAGAAGTAAATTATAATAAATTGAGGCCGATGGAGTGATTTGCAAACTCTCCACCAATCCAAGAACTGATTTTGTAATTGACCATCTTTTAAAGAAATTACGATTAATAGGTAGCAACGTGTGATTGGACCACGTATTTTCCATTAGTATTGATTAATTAACTTCCTCCACCAAGCTCTCCTTAAATTCAGTAATGGTATATAGTCGTTGGCATTCCGCATGTATAAATGTCACATTGTCCACCTAATTAATATATATATATATATATGTGTATATAAATTGGGTTAAAGGCTAAATGATTTCTTATATTTTCACATATTCGGGAAGATAAGTGATATTTATATTTTAGAATATGTAAGTTTTGTACATTTCATTTAAAAAAATGGATATATCTTGACCCACATGCCAATTCTGTCGTAACCACACACCCCCTAGAAGGCAACCAATATTATATTTTCCTCGTCGTTGGTTAACTTCTTTTATTTTAATGGTGGATCTCATTTTGATAATTGGATTTGAAGAGTTTTTTTCTTATTTTTTTTATACCACACACCTGCTAAGGAAAAAAAATAAAAAGATAAAAATAAAAATATGTGTGTAGTGTATAAATATTGAGTAGAATTTCTCGAATTTAAAACCATTAGCTATTGAGTTGTTTGGGAATAAATATGGTTTCATCTCATCACATCTTATATCAAAATTTATCATCTCATTTCTTTCCCAAACATCACTTAAATACAAATATTTTTTAATTTCAAATTTCTAACTTTTTAATCTAATCATTACCTAATTACAACTTTTTCAAGTTTTTAAACAAAGTACAAAAAAGCATATTAAAAATTATATTATAATAATATTTTAAATTTTTAATATTTTAATTCAAATTTTTATTTCTCAGTTTTCGAAATTCAATAAAACATCTTAACTTAAATAATTTTACTACTATTCACAAATTATTTTACTACTATTAACAAATTCATTGTCTCATCACATTTCTTAAACATCTTATTCCTATTAGATCAGCCAATAGTGTACTAAATACGTCACTTTAGAACCAATCATCCAACGTGTGGTACAAAAATGCTAACTCAACCAATTTATTAAAAAATAAAAAAATAAAAAAAATTTATAAAGTAGGTCTAAAAACCCAAAAACTATTTAAAACCAAAATATTTTTAAAAGAAAAATTTTAGACATAAACCCTATACTCTTGCACACTATTTAAAAACATATGATTTTACTCTCTCATATTTTATATTTTATACGATATGAAATATGAGGATAAAAAAGTAAAATCACATATTTTTAAGTGGTGTGCAGAGTGTAAGACTTCTGTATAACGTGACTCTTTTTAAAAACTAAGAAAAAAAATCAGAAAATATAAACATTAGCAAAACATTAAAGAATTAAATATTTCTGAGGTGACCCAAGTCACCACTAAATGTGCCTAAAGACCTCGTTTGAATAGTCAGATGAGATGAGATGAGAAATTTACGAATAGTAATTATATGGTTTGTGACTAGTAATGAAATATTTTGAGTTAAGATTTTTATTGAATTTTGATAGATGAGAGATAAAGTTGAATAAATTATTATAAAGTTAAACTATTGTTAAAATATAATTTCTTAATATAATTTTTGAAATTTGAAAAGTTGGATAATTTTTTTTTTTTATATGAAAGTTTGAAAAAGTTTTAATGATTAAATGAAAAAATATGAAAGAGAAAATGAAAAGTGCTTGTATTTGAGTAGTGTTTAAATGTTAAGATGAGACCAACTGCGTATCCAAGTAGAGCCTAATTGTATAATCTCGATTCGTCATGATGGCCCGAACCAACACACATGTTAATAATTTTTTTTGTTGAATTAGTTATTTATGAGTCTAATTTTCAAATATGTGAAACCTCAATGACTCATTTTGGTATTAATTAGAATTGCTTTTATACATTTTTAGTAACGTGGATGAGATGAGATATGTGTTTCGTGTCAAATGTGATTAAAAGTACTTCTACACATATGTAAACTTAATAGATAATATTATATGCATTGAGTATCCGCTCCATTCTATCATTTTTTTCCTTTTCATATCGAATATGGAGTTTCAAAATTTTCATCATTTTAATAACTGACAGCATAATTATATAAATAAAATTAAAAGTATTTATTCTTTTATTAATTTATATGTAATATTAAATTATTAGTGTCACGTGACAATAACATTATTAATGAATGTAACGAGACAATAACATTATTAATCAAACACTCTCAAACGCTCTCAAACATCGTGTTAGGGTGTGTTTGGATGTTGAAGTGAGTTGAGTTGAGTTGAGTTGAGTTGAGTTGAGTTGAGTTGTGATGATAAAATATTGTTAGAATATTATTTTTTAATATTATTATTATTTTAAAATTTAAAAAAATTAAATTATTTATTATATTTTATATTGGGATTTAAAAAAATTATAATGATGAATTGAGATGAGTTGAGGTGAGTTTGATAACCAAACGCACCCTTAGTTTCAACAGTTGAGTATCTAATAATGATGTAAATAGTAATAAAAATAATTTGAATTAAAATATTTTATTAGATTTTAGAAATAGAGAAAGAAAAATTTGAATAAATATATTATAAAATTTTTTGAATTTAATTTTTAATATAATTTTTTTTAAAATTTATAAAATCTGTATTAATTTTTATGTTTTGTTTTAAGGTTTATAAAAGTTGTATTGATTTTTATGTTTGGATAATGATTAGATAATGATTATATGAAGAAGTTAAAAATTTGATGTTGAAAAATATTTTTTATTTGAATAATATTTGAAAATGAATTATAAAATTTGTTGAGAATTTTAATAATTCGATTTAATATATAAAAAAACAAAAACAAACAATAAAAACACTGAACTACAAGTCGTAGAGTGGTGGGTTGAACGATAGGAAAGGCACTGAGGAAGAAGGGAAATTGGAAGAGTGGATTGCTGCGGTGTGTGTGAGGAGGCTGCGAATCGTCTGCAACTTCTCTGCCTTTGCTTTCTTCTTTCTTTCTTTCTTAGTTTCGCCTCTCTCTTTTATCGCATATCGTTCCAATCAAGGAATCCATGTCGGCTCGGTTGCTGAAAAGGGTTTTGAAAGAACAACAACAGCAACAGAGACTGCAGCAGCTTCCCCGCGAAGAGGAGGAAGATGAAGATGAAGAAGAGGAGGAGCAGCTGAATGGAAATCGATCTGAATCCTCCAGTTCAGGCCCTCCTTCCTCAATCAATCCCTTCCACCTTCTATGCGACGAAGATGACCCTGAAGAGGTTTCTGCCTCTAACCCCGACGACCATCTGATTCATTCCATCTCTTTGATTTTTCTTTTCTTCGTATGATATTTGGGGAGTGAACAAAATTGAGTTTTGAAGGGCTGAATGTGGCCTTTTATTTAATTTTTCAGGTAATTCGTGCCAGGAATTGAAATCCATACCCAAGCCCCTCTTCTCCAATTACTCTAATCATAAGCGACCGTTTTGCTATCCTAATTCCCAAACCATGTAGGACTTTTAGGTTGTTGAGGGTCATTTCCCCACACAAACTCTTAATATAATACAAATTATTTGCTTTTGATCAAGCCTAGCTGTCTCGAGTATTTCTTGATGTCAAGAAGATTCTAAATTTTTTTATTTAGTTTTAGGCATCTCTTTATTGGGTCATTTTTTTTTTTTTTTCCCCTTCAAAGCAAAAATCAATAGAATATTGGTGGCTGCAGAAAGGGCAAGAATGTAGCATTCGATTTTTACTTTATTGACGATCATTTTGACTGCAGGGGGATGATTCGGAAGTCGTTGAAGAAACCTTGAAGCTAAATATTACTAAACAAGAACCTTCACTGATGGAAAGTAACGTTGATATGCTTGTGACATCCAGTCACAAGTCAAAGAAAAAGAAGAAGAAGAGAGGGAAGGGTGGCTCTTTGTCGAGTGCAGATAATGTTGAAAAGCCCTTGGATATGATCTTAGAAACTCTCTCTTTAGAAGTGGAGGGTAAATCTTCTAGTAACGATGGTGTCCCTGGAAAAGCCAAAGCCACGAATGTGAAGACTGGTGACAAACTGGTGAAACAATACGTGCCCTCAATATTACGCGTGGATCCCAAATATTTGAATGCTGAAAATGAACTTCGAAGAATATTTGGTTCTAAAGTGGTGAAATCATTTGAGAAAAATAGTCAAGCTGGCAGTTCTAGACAGATACGGGGTGGACGATTTGGAAGCCATAGTCATAGAAAGACTGTTCTTGTCACTCCTTCAGACTATTGGCCTCGCTGGGATGGTTCTTTGTCCATGGAATTTCTGGAAACAAAGGATGGGAACCACTACTTTAGGTTAACATCTTCCTCAGTTGCTCAGTTTTGATGCATTTTCTTTTCAGATACTGATACCTCGATTTGGCTGGTCTTTTGTTACCGAGTGTGAGAAAACTAATATCATTATCTGCGCATCGAATGAACTTGCTCTTTGCTTCTGACACATCTAAAACTAAGCTTAGGTTATAGAAGTTTCTATAATTTTATATGGTGGATTCTAGAATTTATGGTGCATTAGCCCTCTCCAGGGCAGTAGTGGTACTGACAGTAATTTCTACCTTCAAGTTCATTTCCTTTGTTTTATTCTTTACCTTTATCTTTGTAGTTTTCACTATATCCCAATTTACTGTTTTATGGTTTTTGTTTACTCCAATCCTCATGCACCCTAATTCTGTCTTTGTTGTCATGATTTAGATATGTACACTTGCCATCCTATGATCAAGCTCAAAAATCATTTGTAGCTGCCCAAGCTATTCATGATCTTAATAGTATTGCAAGCATTTTGTTGCACCATCCTTATCACATAGATTCACTGATAACAATGGCGGAATATTTAAAGTTTGTGGGTGAACATCAAAAGTCAGCGGATGCCACAGCAAAGAGTTTATATGCCTTGGAATGTGCATGGCATCCTATGTTCACTCCCTTGCAGGGTAATTGCCAATTGAAATTCAGCCATGAAACCAACAAACCGCTATTCACATCACTTTTCACTCACATGAGAAATATGGACAGACGAGGCTGTCATCGATCTGCTCTGGAAGTTTGTAAACTGTTGCTATCATTGGATTCTGACGATCCAATGGGTGCCATTTTTTGCATTGACTACTTATCGTTGAGGGCAGAGGAATATGCATGGTTGGAACAGTTCTCTGAGGACTATAAAAGTGACAACTCCTTGTGGTTGTATCCAAATTTCTCATATTCACTTGCCATTAGCAGGTTTTATCTTGAGCAACAGCACTTCTCAAAAGATAATCATGCGGATTCTTCAAATTCTACTTCAAATGATCTTATGAAGCAGGCTTTGATGCTTCACCCTTCTATCCTAAAGAAACTTGTTGCAAAGGCACCTTTGAAGGATAAAGTATGGATAGATATAGTCAAGCATTCTTTCTTCCGATCAGATCAAACAGGAATACCCTCCTTAGATCATTTGATCAATATATATGTAGAGAGGAATTACATTATTTGGAGGCTTCCAGAACTGCAAAAACTGCTCCAGGATGCGGCAAAACTGGTGATCGAGACAATGGAAACTAATGAGAGTGATGCCAATGATTGGGCTTGTGTCAGAAAAGAAGCATTCCCATCTGAGAAGAATGAGTGAGTATCTTAAGTTGGTTTCCCTTTTTCTTAGTTTTCTTTAACTAGAATGCTTTGTATTAAATTCTTGGATTGCGGAATGCATGTGTGCTAATTGAGTGTAGAGTAGATTACACTGAGACCGCACATCAAAAGGTTTGGAACCCAAGCTTACCTTATTATTATGAAAAGGGGAAGGTTTGAGGAAGGGTAGTAGATGTAGGTCTTTCCAGCCGGGTTCTGACCCCTCCCCTGAACAACTCTCATATTTTAAATACACCATCAAACTTTAAATCGATACTTGTCTAGTAATTTGGAGTTATGTTTTGAATTTTCTTTGTCCTAAACAATCATAGGTACATACATGGTCACGGGAACTGCATATGTAAATGGTGCTATAAAAAGAGCAAATAAACCCTAATTTAAATACGAAGGACTAGATGCACCATCTCACCCAAATTACTAGAATAAACCAAAAATGCACCAATGTGATATCTGGTCTCAATTGTGTCCTAGGCTTTGGTTGTTAAGAGGGGAAGAAACGTGAAGACGTGGTATTTTGCAGTGAAGGGAAGGGAAGGAGGTGAAGAAAGGAAGGTATTATTTATTGGTTTCAAGGTTTTCCTTGGTGTAATTTAGGCCCTGTTTAGATGTTGAGCTGAGTTGAGATGAGTTGAATTCTTTATGAATAGTAGTGAGTTGAGATGGTGGACGAGTTTTGTGGGGCCCATCTAAGATGAGTTTGGATGTTAAGATGAGTCTAGATGTATTTATGAGAAGTTGAAAAAGGTTGTGGGTTTTGCGTGTAAAGAGGTATTGAGTTGAAAAAGGTTGTGGGTTTCACGTGTAAAGAAGTTTTGAGTTGAGATGAATTTAGTTATTTGAGAGTTGAGTGTTTGTATGTTAGACTTAGCTTAAAATTAGACTGAACTGAGATGATCTCAGTTCAATCCAAGTTCCAAACAGGACTTAGTGCTTGGTATTTGTAGCTAAGAGTGGATTTGGATAATTAGCTAAGAGTGGATGCTTGAAGTTCTTTTGGAGCATTATAGAACTGAGGCTATCTTCAGTTTGTTTCAATCATCAAACACACGATGGTATGCTAAATATTGTTTTGAAGATTTGTTAATTTCTTCTACTTTGGGTCTCTCTTTCTGATTGATTTTCTGGAGATTTTTCTTTAGACTCAGGAAGTTGTGTTTTGGGTTTATTCGGGTAATTTGAGTGAAATGTGCAAATTAATCTTTAAGGTCAATCTGGTCATTTCATAGATCCCAAGTGATCGATTGTCTTCTATTAATGCATTTTTCTGTCCAAGTTAACGGCTACATTGGATGGAGGGACATGTAGAAACAATAATTTGTGGGAAAAACATATTTTGCATCCCCCAATTACCATTTTTTAGGCAATTTGCTCCATTGGTTTGGATTTAACAGCAAAGATTGATGAAAATATAAGATATGGCATATTCTTGACAGTTAGATTGTAATCAAAAGTGCAAAATGTTAAAAAGCGATAGTTTGGTGTCGAGATTGATGGCATTGGTAACATGGTGTGCAAATTGAAAAACTGGTAGTTTCTGATTCAAAATGTACCCTCCGCAAAGTTTTTATTCGAAGATGACTTGCAGCTGGTTAAAATTTGGTGGCATATTTGACTATGAAATGATGGCATGGAGGAGGAAAAAAGTTTAATTTACCTTTATTCTAATACTGAGTACGAATAATTTTGTAGGCTGGTATATAGTTAAGATATTTGTACTAGGCCCAGATTCTCAGCTGGATGTGGATCTTGTTCTCTGGAGCGTTGTTATTATGATGGTTGTGCAGAGTTCTATTGCATTATTTAAGTTTGTTGTATTTGGGAATATGGTTGACCAGATTCTTTTTGTTGACAGGTATGGCCATTTGTTGGTTTCAGATTTCTCAGATTCAGTGCCATCTATTCCACCTGAAAACCTTCAAAACTTTATTGGTGACCCAAGGATGAGGGGGCTTGCACAGGATGAAGACCAAGTTGCCAATCAACCTGGCAATGGCCATGCTCCTCGTGACGTTGCAAATCGGAATGCACTGGCTGTCTTGTTTGAGTCAATGCTACCATGGGTTCATTATGGGGATGAAGACGATGGAGGCGCTGATTGAGAATTGCCACCTTAGGGCCATGGATATTATTTTGAGGTGGCAATGGCGGCTAGAGTATACTCATTGTTAATGAAATGTTTTCTGTTTCTTAATAAGGTGGATGATATATATCGGTTTTTCCTGCAGAAGGGAAAGTTCTTTTTAGTGTCCTCACTCTCGGAAGTTAATTTTCTATATCTAGTAAATTGGTGCCTGGTTTACTATTGTTTTAGCAACTGTTCTGTAGATTCTACAGAGGACTGACTCTTTGGATGTAAAACATACTTTATTTCTTCTCAAATTTACCGAAGATAGATTTACTAGGAAGTGTTGGGTACGTTTAGTCGTTTACTGTGTTTTTACATGATAATAAATGGTACCCATCTGTTCCGTACTTGTTTTACTTATCAATAGGTCTAGACTCTTGACACCCAATGTTTTATGTTTGGTTGATGAAATTTTAAAGTATTTCTCGTGTCTTTCTCACTGGCTTTCATTATTGTCGTTGCACCTCAGGGGCTGTAGATGAACAGAGCAACTCTTGAACAACTTGAGTTTGGCTTGAACTCGATCTATTTAATGAATGAGCAGCTCATAAACACTAATATTGGTTCGAATTTTATATGAGCCAAACTCCTATACTGTCACGAGCTTTCTTCAATCACAGTAAGACACAAGCAGAAATAGCAGTGGAAAACAATACAAGAACTCAGAACAAGAATGGAAAGAAACCCAAGAACTCAATTCTTTATTCTTGTAAAAGATTTTTGAGGAATCTTCAACCTCCAAATGAACTTCAATCTTAAGAATTCTGAACAATAGTTAGTTTAGAGTTTTTTTGGCTTTTATACAAGTTATATGACAAAGGAAGTAAACACAATTGTTTTCATCACATCTAATGCTAATACTCAGTGTGTAATTCTTTTTCCCATCACGATCCTTCTGATCTTAAAAACGTACCATATCACTTAAGTTCCCAACGCACCATTTTGCCCTTCATTCCATTAATACAGTTGTCTGCCCTTCTCATCTCAGACCATCACCTCATTCGTAGGTTTTTCCCCTTACAATCCCTTCCTCTTTAAGGCCCTTGACCTCAAGACCCTTACAATTCTCCCCCTCCCTCCCCCCTTTAAAATTAGAGGACCTTGTCTACAAGGTATGGGTAAAAGTTGCATAACTTCCACAATAGTTCCCAAGAATTATCTTCCCCAAGTGCCCTCAACCATTTAACAAGTACCTCAATTGCTACATGATTGCCAATCATCCTCCTCTCTAGAATAGACTCGGCCTCAGGTTGAAGTTGCCCTTGTGGATCCAGAGGAGGTAGTGTAGGTAGTGGAGATATATTTTGCCCCAACTTCTTCAAGCATGACACTTGAAAGACTGGATATATCCTTGAAGATGATGGCAGGTTCAACTTATAAGCCATTGTCCCAATCTTTGCAAGCACTTGAAAAGGACCATAAATCCTTAGAGCAAGTTTTAAATTGTGGCACAAACAAACTGTCTTCTGCTTGTAAGGTTGGAGCCTAAAAGAAACCGATTCTCACACCTCAAAACTCCTCTCAGTTCTTCTTGTCAAATTCTCCTTTAACATTAGCACAAGTTGCTCTCTTGACTCTAACTGCAGATCCATTGTAATATTAGCAGTTGTTCCTAAAATGTAAGGCAACAACTTGGGTGGTAGATAAACACAGAGGGCATCAAAAGGAGAGATCCTAATGAAACAGTGACATGTAGTGTTATAACACCATTTTGCCATTGGAATCCACATACTTCATTCCTATGGCTTGTCATTGGTATAACATATCAAGTATGCCTCCAAAGACTTATTCAATACTTCAGTTTGCCCATCAGACTGTGGGTCATAGGTAGAGCTGAAATTGTGTGAATTTCCTTGCAACTGAAACAATTCCCTCCAAAAAGAACTTGTAAAAATTGGATCTCAATCCAAGACCATGGATTTAGGCATCTCATACAACTTGAATTGAAGACTCCAAAAAACAATACTTGGGCTACTTTGCTTGTTGTATAAGGATCAAAAAATGGAAAAAAAAAAACATGAGCAAATTTTGTTAGCCTATCCACCCTTGTGAACATCATTGTAAACCCATTTAAGAGAGGCAGTTCTTCAATGGAGTCCATGAAAATATCCAACCATGGAGAGTTGGGAATGAGAAATGGTTGCAATAGTCCAGCTGGATGGAGGGTCTCATGCTTGTTAGCTTGGCACACATCACATTCCTTGACAAACTTTTTAATGTCCTTATGCATTTCCTCCCAATAAAAGTCCAGCTTAGCTCTTTGCAGTGTTTTATGACACCCTACATGCCCAGCCTACTAACTATAATATATATGTTATAAAATCTTGGCTTTGAATGGAGAATTAGAAACCACAACTAACCTCCATTTTCTCAATAATAGACACTGATGCACTGTGTAATGCCTCAGACCTTCTAGACCCTGTTGAAGTGGATAATATATGACATTGAATGAGGGAGACATTTGATAGCTTTGTTTCAATTCCTCAATCCATAATGGTTGGAAATGTGATTAAAACTACAATAGTTGTTTCTTCCTCAGACTTCCTTGAGAGTGCATCATCAACCATATTATATTTCCCTCTTTTATAGTCAATGGTAAAATCATAACCCATCAACTTAGACAACCACTTCTATTGAGACTCAGTCCCTAGTTTTTGCTCCAATAAGTACTTCAAAGTCTGTTGATCAGCCTTAATTTTGAAGGATTGTCCCAATAAGCATGGTCTCCATTTGCTTACTGCAGACATAAAGGCCAGCAGCTCCTTTTCATATGTAGATAATGAAATCAAAATCATATTTCAGTATTTTTCTATACATGCTAGTGATCTCTATTGAAGATACAAGAAAAATATCAAAGAAGGAAATAATTTCCTAGAATAAGAGCAAGAAATCTGCCTAACTAATTGACAGGAAAACAGAAACTTCCTAAATAATATCTACCATAAATTACTCCACTAATACAATATCTCGATATCTACCACTAATTGCTCCATCTCCATATTTATCGGGATTTCCACACTCCCCCTCAAGTTGGATCATAAATGTTGATCATATCCAACTTGCAGAGGAAATCATTAAAACTTTGTCTGGATAGCCCTTTGGTGAAGATGTCTGATGTTTGCTCTTTTGTAGGAACATAAGTCATACAGATGGTTCATTCTTCAACCTTTTCCTTGATAAAATGTCTATCCACTTCTGTATGCTTGGTCTTGTCATGCTGAACTGGATTGAGAGAGATGCTTCTTGCTGCTTTGTTATCATAGTAGAGTTTGATAGGGAACTTTACTGTGACATGTAGTTCTTCCAAGAGTTTTCGTAACCATAATCCTTCACACATTCCTTGTGCAACTGCTCTAAACTCACTACTTTTGGCCACTACATTTTGTTTTTTGCTTCTCCAAGTTACCAAATTTTCCCATACAAAGGTACAGTACCATGTGGTGGACCTTCTATCCTCTGTTGAACCTGCCCAATCAACATCTGTGAAGACTTCTACTTCCTTGCTTTCACATTTTTTGAAGAATAGTCCTTTGCGCAGAGAACCCTTGAGATATTTGAGGATCTTGTGCATAGCTTCAGGTGTGTTTCCTTTGGTGAATGTATGTGTTGACTCACCACACTCATTGCGAATGCAATGTTAGGTCTGGTATGTGATAGATAGATTAGTTTGCCAACTAATCTCTGATATCTTTCTTTTTCAACAAGTCTTCCAAGTCTCCTATTCTTTTTCCTGCTTCGATGGGCGTGTCACTTGGTTTACAACCAAGCATGCCAGTTCTAGTTAGGAGATCAAGAACAAACTTGTGCTCAGAGACACTAATTCCCTTCTTTGATATGATTACTTCCATTCCTAAGAAGTACCTCATTTGTCCCAGGTCTTTTACTTAAAACTCAATGGATAAGACTTTGTTCAACCTCTCCATCTCCACTAGATAATCTCCGGTTAGGATTATATCATCGACATATAGAATTAGAATTTTTTTTCTTTCCATCTTTGGACTGTTGGGAAAACATAGTATGGTCTGATTGTCCCTGTCGATATCCTTGACCCTTTATCACCTTTGCAAATCTATCGAACCATGCTCTTGGAGACTGTTTAAGCCCATACAGGGATTTCTTGAGTTTACATACTCTATTTTCTTCACCCTTCTTACAAAAACCTGGTGGTAATGTCATGAAAACTTCTTCTAATTTGCCATTTAGAAATGCATTCTTAATATCAAGTTGTTGAAGTGGCCAATCCAAGTTGGTTACCAAAGACAAGAATACCCGAATTGTATTTAACTTTGCCACAGGTGCAAACGTCTCGGTGTAGTCAATGCCATGGGTTTGTGTACAGCCCTTTGCAACAAGATGTGCTTTGTACCGTTCTACTATCCCATCGGTTCTATATTTCACAGTGAAAATCCATTTGTAGCCCACTGGTTTCTTCCCTCTCAGCAAATTCATCACATCCCAAGTTTCATTTTGTTCCAAGGCTTGTATTTCTTCCATAACTGCCTCTCTCCATTTAGGAATCTCTAAGGCTTCCTAAATATTCTTTAAAATTTTTATACTATCAAGGTTAGAAGTAAAGGCATGACACCATGTAGACAAAATATTGTAAGACATGAATTTTGAAATAGGATAGAGAGTACATGACCGAGTTTGTTTCCTGAGAGCAATAGGTAAATCAATATCAGTAGGCTCAAATTTATTAGAGGAGAACTCATGACAATTTTGAGCTATTACCTGATCAGTAGGCTCAGATCAAGGATTGGAAAGAGACTCATGGTTGCTTGGAAAGTCACATCAAGGCTAATAAATATTATTATTATTATTATTATTATTTTGTGGTTGGATCATAGTATTTGTAGCCTTTTTAGGTAGGAGAATAGCCAATAAAAACACACTTAAGAGTTCTAGGGTCCAGTTTATTCCGATGGTGATCATGAACATGGACACAGACCGAACAACCAAACACTTTGAGAGATAAGACTTGAGCTGAGACGAGAGGTAGGAAAAATTTTCTGGAATTTGTTTAGAGGTGTTGCAAAAGAAAGGACATGGTTAGGCATTCTATTAAAGAGATATGTAGCTGTTAAGATGTCATCTCCCTAGAATATTTTTGGCTTGTTTGTAGTGAACATCAACGCACGAGCAACTTAAAGAATATGTCTATTTTTTCGTTCGGCAACCCCATTTTGTTGGGGGGTGTTGACACATGAACTTTGGTGAATTATCCCATGCTGTTGAAGATAATTTTCCATACTATTGAAATATTCTGTGCCATTATCAGTATGAAGAATTTGAATTTTTGTTTGGAACTGTGTTTGAATCATGGAATGGAAATTGATAAACACAAAATGAACTTTAGTTTTGCCTTTCAATAGGTAAACCTAACAAATGCCAGTATGATCATCAATAGAAGTAACAAACCATCTTGTGTAGGAACGATTAAGAGTATGAGAAAGTCCTCATAAATCATTATGAATCATAGTGAACGGTTTGGATGGTTTGTTGGATTTTGAGAAAGAAGTGTGCTGATGTTTAGCAAGTTCATAAATTTCACATTGAAAACCAAGAGATATTTTATTTGAACAAATGGAAGGAAATAAAAGTCTCAAATACTGAAAATTGGGATGACCTATTCTAAAATGCCATAACAAAAGTTCACTATACTTAGGAATAGATGTAGAATCACAAATAGCAATTTGACGTTGCTAGCTCACATTAGCCTCCTCAAAGTAGGAGAGCCCCTCACACTCCTTAGCATTGCCAATCGTCTTCCCCAATGATAGGTCCTAAAAAACATAATGAGAAGGAAGAAATTTAGCCAAGCAAATGGAATTTTTTGTCAACTGGCTAATAGATAACAGATTGCATGATAAATTAGGGACATGAAGAATAGATTCTAGTATTATAGAGTCAGAGATTTAGATACTCCCTTTGTCTGCAACATATGAGAGCGAGCCATCTGCAATTTTAACTTTTAGATTTCTAGCACAAAGTGAGTATGAGGAGAAAAGATAATAAGAATCAGTCATATGATCAGAATTACCAGAATCAATAATCCAAGGAACTTTGTGCTGAGAGGTGGCACTTAAGGCTTTTAAAAAATTACCTCTGAGTGCTAAAGAACCAAAAGGGACACTTGTGGAGGACTGACTCGATGCATAAAGGGTAGAAATCATTTTATAGAGTTGCTCCAACTGTTCAGCGTTAAATGCATTGCTTGGAGTGGGATTTTTGCTCTTTTCCCCTTGAGGTTGCTTGGCTTGATGATCAATAGTAGCTTGGTAGGCACAATTTCGGCTATTCTGCCTTGGTTTCCAATAAGATAGTTTCCTGTGTATCTCCCAACATATGTCTTTTGTGTGTCCTGATTTTCAGCAATGCTCACACCAAGGACGCCCTTTTCTTTTTTTTTTTTTTAGGACAAAACCTCATCATTTATTCATAATAACCTCACTTATGGTGGAGGAATAACATGGAATAATAAAGGACCAATATTACAAAGGACACAAATAAAGAATTCAAGGACTACATTATATTAAACTAGTCTCAAATAAGACACCCCAACTTTATCTAGCTTGAACGATCCCTTCATTGTCTAAGGTAGTTCCTACCATGTAAACCAAGTAGTTGAAATTCCTTTAGAACCCATTTTGGCTAAACCATCTGCAACCGCATTGTTCTCCCTATAAGAGTGGATAATCTGATATGAGAAGTCGTCTAAGAGTACTTTAACTTCTTCCCAAAAATCCTCAAGGTACCATAAACACATTGATTCCGTTGCACCCATTGAACCTAATCTAGTAAGAGTGTCCCGAGACACCAAGGCAGCCATTTCAGGTTCAATATGTCTAGCAGAGACAATCCCCTTCAGCATTACCTTACACCTATTTTCTTCTCGCCTCACCTCCGAGAAGACTTCACGTGTTGAAGGCAGGGACATTGGCTAAGAATTCTTCTGCGAACGTCATCCAAGTCTTGGTTAAGACCTGCAAGAAATTAAAAAACTCTTTCATTTTCAAGTCGCTTCTTGTATCGCACACTATCGCTAGTGCTCCCATTCTTCTTCGAAGCTCAAACGAGTTCTTGCCAGAGGGTTGTCATCTCCATGTAATAATATGTGACCTCCCTCTCCCCTTGCTTCATCTGCCATAGCCTCTTAGGCTACGTTTGATTGCAGGACTCAGCTGAGCTCAGTCTAATTTTAAACTGGGTCTAATATCCAAACACCTAACTTTCAAATTACTAAACTCATCTCAACTCAAAACCTTCTTACACGTGGGACCCACAACCTTTTTTAACTTCCCATAGAATTTACAAGCCAAGTAGTCACCATTGAATTTTCTGACTTCTACTTTTTTAGGGAGGAAGCATTGGTTGAGGCTAGACTTTTTGTCTCGCCGGTAAGGTATTGCCTTCGATTATGAGCTCAATCGATTGGGCCCATTCACAAAAATTCTTCCCATTTAGCTTCTCCACCGTGAGTTGAAAGGATGAATTATCAAGTCCAATTGAACCCATGGTGGAGATAGCTTCTATTTTACTATCGTGAGTTTCATAAGTCATCGACTATTTATAGTTAACAGCTGTTTCCATCATTGATAGCTAGGTTTAGAAAAAAAAAAAAAACACTAACTCTGATACCATGAAATCAGAATCATATTTCAATATTTTTTTGTACATGCTAGTGATCTTATTTAAGATACAAGAGAAATATCAAAAAAGTAAAAAATTTCCTAAAATAAGAGCTGGGTTGCTTCTTCAAGACAACCCTTTTTAATTCCATAAAGGCTTGGGTTGCTTCTTCAGTCCAGAGGAATGAGTTTTTCAACAACATAGTTAATGGGGCTGCTATGAACCCATAATGCTTTATGAATTTCCTATAATAGCCTGTAAGGCTTAAAACTCCTCTCAGTGCTTTCAAAAAAGTAGGAATAGGCCATTTCAACATTGAGACAATTTTCGATGGGCCTGCTTTCACCCCACTACCTAAGATAACATGGCCCAAATACTCAATTTCTTCAACTCATTTACACTTAGACATTTTAGCATATAAACTATGCCTCTTCAACACCTCCAATACTGACCTGAGATGTCCCTCATGCTCGATCAAGTCTTTGCTATAAACCATAATTTCATCATAGAAGACTAGCACAAATATTCTTAAGAAAGACTTTGAATACATCATTTAAGTAGTCTTGGAAAGTATTAGGGGTATTGGTAAGGCCAAAAGACATTATTAAAAACTCATAGTGCCCTAATTTGATGATAACCAAATCTCAAATCCAACTTAAAAAATACCTTGGCTCCAAACAACTTATCAAGCAACTCATCAATGATAGGTATGAGAAATTCTTCCTTGATGGTTTCTTGATTAAGTACACGGTAATCTACACACATTCCTCAACTTCCATCAACCTTTTTTTATCAATAAAATTGGTGAAGAAAAGGGCTTTGTCTAGGTCTCACTACCCTAGCTTCAGCAAATCTTGAATAATCTTTTCAATTTCTTTTTTCTTGTAGTGTAGTTATCTATATGGTTTGACTGACACTAGAGTAGCTCCCTCCTTCAAGGGAATATGATGATCAAAAGTCCTCATTGGAGGTAACCCCACTGGCTCCCCAAAAACCTCCTTAAACTCATCAATTACATCAATCACTTTCTTCACATGACTTTCAGGTTGTTATCCCTGTTCCCATGATACCAATTGCAAAATCCAACCATGTCTTATTGTTAAAGAGGACTCCAAATAATTTTTCTCAATTTGTGTATTCCAATTATCATAATTTAACCCTTGTAGGGTCACCTTGGATTGCCTCACCATAAAACTCATGGACATACTTGTAAAGTCCCTATTAATGGGCCCTAAGGTCTTTAACCACTGAACCCCAAGCACAATATCACAACCCCCTAAGGTCAAAACAAGAAAATGAACTATGAATCTTGAGCCCTAGATCTTAACCACTTCTTCACATCTTCCCTTACTCAAGACCTTGTCTCTATTAGCCATTTTCACTTGCAAACTCGTGTCACTATGGATTTTAAGTTTGGCTACTTGATCTACTAGTAGATCCAGGAAGTTATGAGTACTTGAGTCCACTAAAATCTCCACTAAACATGCCCCAAATTTTCCAAGCAATCTCATGACACTATTGTTAGGACACCCTATGATCGCATGAATAGAAATCGCCAAGCTCTCCTCCTCAATCCCTGACTTTTCCATCGAAGTGTTGAACTCTTGACTGACCTCCTCAGTTTCTGCACCTTCCACTACCACATCCTCAACTTGCACCAAATAGACCTTTAGATTCTTACACACATGTGCTTGATTCCATTTTTCCTCACAGTGCTAACAAATGCCTTTTCTCCTATTTTCTTCCATCTAAGAAGAAAAAAAAAATCTTTTTAACTAGAAGGTTTGGATTTTGTATTCCATTTCCTTCCAACACTGCCTCATAAAACCCCTTCTCAATGTTTGCCCCCATATTCCTCCATGACCTCCTAGATGTCAGCAAATACTCCTCTTGGATTTTTGCCAATCCAAAAGCTACATTGAGGTTGATAGGATTGAGCATTCATATGGGCAAACCAATCTCATCATTTAAACTACTCAAAAAATAGCTCAATTTATGCCTCTTCGACAGCCTTTAAGTCTATTAGAGATACCCTCAAATTGGGCCTTGTAAACAGCCACTAAAGATGTTAGCTTAAGGCGAGTTAGAGCCTCCATAGGATCATCATAAACTATTGGCCTATATCTAGTTTGTAAGGCCCTCACAGATGAGTCTCATCCATTAAAAATTCCACAATTCATGACATCTTGGTACCATATCAATGCCTCTCATTCCATGTGATATGAGGACATCAAAAGCCTCTAGTTTGAAGGTGTTTGATGGAATTTAAAATACTGGGTGGTTTTGAAAATCCACACAGCATGTTTACTCCCATCAAAATGGGGAAAATCCAGTCTCACTCCTCAAGGTACAAAGAACCATTCATCATTATTCGCCACTCTAGTCTCTAAACAACCCTCTCCAGAAGGAGTTACTTGAAGATTCTTGACTAAGGTTCTGATCATGTCAGTGAGCTTTTCTAACCTATCATTAATGTCATGCATAGCATGTTGATGATCATCTAGTTGCTTTTGGAAAGCTTCTTGTTGTTTTTGGGAACCTTCTTAGTTCAGAGCTACTCGTGTACCTTCTGCCGTGAGAGGATTGGCCTCTCTGACACCGCTTGTCACTTGCTTCCTTCAATTATAACAAGACACAAGTAGAAATAACATAGGAAAATAATGTAAGAACTTAGAACAAGAATGGAAAGAAACCCAAAAACTCAATTCTTTATTCTAGGAAGAGATTTTTGAGGAATCTTTGACCTCCAAACGAACTTCAATCTTAAGAATTCTGAACAACAACTAGTTTAAAGTTTTCTAGCTTTTATACAAGTTCTATGACAAAGTAAGTTAACACAGTTGTTTTAATAACATCTAATGCTAATACTTAGCATGTAATTCTTCTTCCCACGACGATCCTTTTGATCTTAAAAAATGCACGGCATCATTTAAGTCCCTAATGCATCGTTTCGACCTTCATTACGTTAATATTGTTGATCTTCCAAATGCACCGCATCACTTAAAACCCCCAACGTATAGTTTCACTCTTCATTCCATTTATATAGTTGCCCAGCCCATCTCATCTCAGACCATCATCTACTTCTTAGATTTTCCACCTTACATATAAATTATATTTAACTCAGTTTAAATTTGTGAAAAACTCGTATAAGTTTGACTTAGCTCGTTTGAAGTTGTTTTAAAATTTGTAATACATATGTTATATATATATATATATAAATATATATGTACATGTTATATTTATATATAAATATATATGTACATGTTAAATTTTCTACATGTTAGATGTCTTTTATATATTTAATTATGTACTATCATACCATAAGTTAAAAAGTGACCAAAAGTCCAAGGGTGGAGTACACTTGCCAAGATCGAGAGAAGAATTAGTAAAAAATATATTTTCATCGTCTTCTTCCTTAACCCATTTTTCTTTATTTTTTTCAACCACGCATCTTCAATTGGTCATAACTTATTCATTTTAAATCCAAATACAATGTATGATATGTAAATGTAAAGCTTATGAACCCAGCTTTCTAACCATATAAAATATGTTTTGATAAAAATAACATATGGTTGGTTGGAATTAGGCTCAAAGTGTTAGTGCTAACATTAATTTTAAAATTAAGGTTTCGGACTTCTCCCTTTACATGCAACGAAATTTCATTAAATTGAAGGGACATGTTTTTTACATTATAAAGAATATTTTCATGTAGAGAATTTGATCTTAAACATGTCATAGCATAACCTCAAATGAAAAATAAAAAAACTCAAACAATCATGGCATATCATCAATTACATACTTTTAGACTCATTCCAAAGCATCAAACATGTAATCATATTTATATGGGAAAAAAGCATAGACTTTGATACCAATGTTATATAAGGTTAATTTGACTTATCTCAAGCAATACAGAATTTCCACTAGCCTAAATCTTTACTCGTCTTACCGGTCACGACAAATTATTGTGATTGTACCTTTACGTAAATTAGAAGACTACTAGAGTCTCTTAAATAATTTCACACGTAAAGATCAAGAGCATAAGATGGTTGCTCTAGGAAAATGTAAAGAGAGATGAGAGGTCTTTGTTTGTACATTCACTTCTAAAAACTAGCATGCACAACTCTCCTTGCTATAAATCTCCTTAAAATTACAGGAGTGGTTAAATAACTTTCCTAAAAGCTATTTAACTACTTGTGTTAGGGAGTTAATTAACTTCTTGAAACTTCTCCACCCATGTGGACACTACCTCTATCATGGGGGTTTCCCATTTATTTAGTAACAATTTGCAAATGAATAAAAAAGAAGGGGAAGACATCTCACTAAAAGATAGGAACTCGGTTGTTGTCCAAGTGATACAGAGATGTTGATTTCCTTACCACTGGCTCTCATGCCTGAGTCTCTGATTTAGTATAGTAATTAGATGGGCACTAAGCTGCTCTAGGTACTAACCTATTTCCTAATTTAAAAAAAAAAAAAAACAATGATGATTGTATATAAACCTTACACAAGAAAGTTTATCTACTAATATAATTTAATGTGGTCTATCATACTATAAAATTCCTTTTTTTGTAAAGTAAATCTGGCATATTACATTAAGTTACGTCAGTATATAAATTTCATTATATAATATGAGTAGATCTAACATTTATTATCTTTAAATATTGTAATAGGTTATTAAGTGTTGGCAAAATATAGATCCACATTTCCATATCCTATGATAAGATGCTTATGTCAATTAAAATATATAAAAAAAAAAATTAATTAAATAGCATGTAGAGATATGATCGTAGTACGACGTCATCTTGACTACCTATTAATTTTTCTTTTATATTTTATCCCACGGTTAAGAGTATCCACCGCAAGACAGCAAATTAAACGGTTACTCAACTAACAAACCAATGCGCTTTCAACGGCCTCTATATGGTGTCCAATTTAGAATTTGTTACCTCTAGATTCCACGACCTTCTCATGCACCACTATTAGTGGATACCTAACAACAAGGAAAACAAGGGAGAGGCTTTCGTCTTCATCTTCGTCTTCAATGGAGGAAAGGAAAGGGGATGCTAGAGTATACGTCATCTCATTCATGTTCTTTGCCTGCATAGTAACAGGAGGAATTCTCCTTTTTCTCTACATTTTCGTCCCACAAACAGACTCTGCATCTTGGTATCCAATTGTGGGAATGATAATGGTTGGAATCCCATGGGCCTTTTGGCTTTTCACTTATTTATATAGATGCATCAAAACCAGCACCGACCCACAACTGAATGAGCAGGATAGCAGTCATGGACCAATCCCACCCGTAGGTGGTGCAACAAACACAGACAATTCACGGAGCCTAGAGTCCCCGCTTAACTCTCCTTGTGGTTGCGGCCAACGTCGTGTGCATTTTGGGGCAGTCGTTGTGTTGGGAAATGAGGACAATAGTGCCCATGATACAGGACGTGATGTCCCGGAATCAAACCGTGCAACCGATTTGCAAGGTGCAACGGATGAAGCTGAAAAGCTTCCGGTAAATGGATCTAGGGAAAGCGAAACGCCATTAACAGTGTCTGTTCCGTATTAATCAATATGATTCGTGCATTTAAGGTACGACAAAGTGCAAGTTAGTGATTATGCATGAACATTTGCCGCGACATTTTGTTTTTAATGGAAGTCATGGACATCAGATGATGCATTTCCATATAGAGAAATGGCGGCCTTGTACTTGTTTTGCCACATTACCTCTTTTACTTTAGAGGGATTGACACTCTTATGGAAACAAATTCTTTAGGGGATGACCGGAAAAATGTACTTTCTCCTATAAATACTACTTTTTGTGGGGAATCAAGTACTTGGTCTAACGCTGAGTTGTGTGTTTTGCTAAGAAAGTGATGTAAGTTTTAGAAGTAAAGTTAATGCATGTAGAATGAGAACTAGGGAAAGGAAGGATCAAAATATTTAATTTGTTGTGGGTATATGACAGAGGTCTGCTTTTTTCTATCGTATACATAATACACATAGTCAAGTTCGATTATTTTGAGTTCAACATTGACTAGTTTTTCAAATAATTTATTGAAAAATGTTGAACTGCTTTAATCCAATCTAGTCAAGAAACACTAGCAACTCAAGCAAAACTTTTCGAGAAATTCTATTTGCAATCCCCATGTGCAAACCCTTCATTAAATGAAAAAAATACTATTTTGATAAGGATATTATTGTAATTTTGAAAAAATTTAAAGATAAAATTAATTAAGCTTGCAATACAGTCCCCGAATGGGGGCTGCACGTAGCATCGCTCAAACTTTTCAAATGATGATAATGGAGGTACGTATATTGATAAGATGTAAAATTATATATGCAATTTGTTGCTTGATGTACGTATCAAGGAATCGCGTGTGCTTAAATACTACTCCCAAAGATGTAAAAATAAAAAATAAAAAATAAAAGGAAAGAATGATGAAAGTGATAATTTTGCTAAATTTATTAACAAATTTATTACAAGATTGATGTACACCTTATCATAATTGGGATGATGGTAAAATAACAATGGTGTACATAGTTGTAGAATTTTCCTTTCGGGAATCACTCCCAAACAATTAAAACATTATAATTTACCCCCTTTTCACCTCAAAAGACAAAATATCCCAGAAATCTAAGAAATGACAAAATACACTTATCAAGACAAAAATATAACTTTAAATAATTTTTTAATTAGAATAATTCTTAATAAAAAAATATACATATTCACACTTTAAGACTTAAAAAAAAAATTCACGTTTTGCTACAAAAACATTTCATTTTTTTTTTAATTTTTAAGGTTTCCATAATTTTTTTATTGAAAGTATTTATGTCAAATTTGTATGGAAATTAAATTCTTTTATTGAAAGTATTTATGTCAAATTTGTATGGAAGAATTACATTGTATTTTTTAATTGTTGGATGTGATTACAAAAATTTATTGTTTTAGAGAGTGATTTTAAATTGGAAAGTAGTTTTAGATGGTTTGTGTGTATTTATTATATTTTAAGGCCTATAATCGCCCAATACAAAATAAATTGTCTCAAACATAATAACCATAGCAAACGTAAATACCTTAGAAAGTAAATACTTGCTCTTGCTCTAGGCTGTTGGGCTCTTGCTAAACTCTTCCCAAGTAGATTGCATCAATTTTTACATTGATTGTGGGTTCAAGGGATTTCATTCCCACGGGTTCATAACATAAGCCACGGCTCGATGAAATATATTTATCGTACGGATATTCTTCTAACTGATCCTCCTCTTCTTTTACCCTCGTAAATCTACCCCTTTACCAAGTCAAGTGATTATATGTGAATTTTAAACTCCCCAAATGTTTTGAACACATGGAAAACTACAATAGATTAAACATTTTGTGATGATTTAGAATTTGTGATGGCCATAAAATCATCCCCAAATACATTATTTCGCAACGGTTTCATTTAATTAGGATATTATTTCAAAAATGTTCGGACGTGTATGATTCACATTTAAACTACACTTTTTCTGACAGTCACACATGCACATGTAATTGGTGTTTTATTTGAACGTCAATGATTCGTCGTTACAAGATGTTCAAATGTATCTTTTGAAACGTTCAAACATAATACATCATAAGTTAGAATGTATATTTATACGTTTGAATAGTATTGGACTATATTTGAATGTGAATGGATGTACGTGCCAATGTAATATTTTAAAGTATATTGTTTGGCTTAAAACATTCTAAGTACGTCATGAGCGACATGCGAAATAGCATGCTCTATCGTATATATGCACGATGTGCATAGCGTTAGAACGTATGATCTTGCTTTGAAATTTTAAATTTAAGTATTTGAACATGTTGTAAGACCAAAACAAGGAACATGCTATTGAAACATACTATATTTAGAAGGAAAATAAATATTTAGAACAAAGAGAGGAACAAAATATATAAATAGAAACAACTGATATTGTCCATTATATTAAAGAGCATAACATTTTAAGACATAAAAGTATATATACAAAAGTCCAAAATTAGAATACACAGGTCAGTAGTTATTGCTCGTACAGTCGTGAAATTCATCTGCCAACATATTGACCTTATCATTTAGGATTATACTAAATGACGGCCAAATGAGGATATCTTATCCTCTAATGATGTTCAGAGAGGCCCAATATGTGCATCAAACTGTCCATCAATGTGTGCAGTTATCTCCAACATCATTGAATCAACCTAAGCGCGTGTCCCCTGTAGCGCCAGCTTGCAGCTCCCTACCAGTCTAGCCGTGGGGATCAATACGAATCTCAAATTGGATGGATGGTACAAGATCTGATGTAGGTCCAACCTCATGCCGAGCATCGGCCTTGGCTTGTCCAAGGCTGCACCTATGTGATGTCACGTCAGATGAGCTAATTTGCTTGACTAGCCACTCCTAAACTTGGGATGTCACTCTTCACTGCAATAGCAACCGAGTAATGATTAGCCAATATGGAAGATTTTTGGTGAAGATAACATTGGATTCATAATGGATCATCACAAATATTCATAAAGACAAGCTAATAGGATCTCTCCGTGCCAACCAGTGAAGGAATTGCACATGTGCCCCATTGAAGGTTTACATCCCACTGGGTCTTTGTTTGTTGCAACTAATAGTTGCAATATCCTAGAAAATGAGAGTAATGTGTTCTAGTGTAATGAATTATAAGTCTCGAACGGTGTGCGATATCTTCCTGTGAGAGTCCAAAAGTCCTCATCATGGTCATCATTCTGACCAACAGTTTCAGCGTTGTTTGACAATGCACCATCTATGTCTGTCGGCTCGTCCTCAATAGGAGCAACACTAGTAGAATTCCCAACATCCAGTGCTTGCTCGGCCTGAACCATGGAAGATGAGGTCTTGGATACTCGAGGATTTGCAATAGCTCAGCAAAGACATTTATCGATACCTTATACTGAACACCCAGTACAAATATGGTATGCTTATCTGCGGAATATGGCATGTCCCACATCTGAATATAGAAATCCTGAACCATATTTGGATAAATCTTCCCCTTGCATGCGATATATAGGTCCACCTTTTGTCAATGAATATGGACCTCAGAGTTCTGTCTTCCCATGTAACAGACTTAAACTTGTCTATTTTAATCTCACGCTCTACCATAATGGTTCGAACCCTGAGCCTTGTAGGGTTCCTTTCCTACAACGTTTCCATGTTGTTAATTGAGAATTATAAATATCCTAGCAGAAAAACACACATAGCTTTAGCTATAGAAAGTTTCACACAATAACGTAGATGTTTCATCAATCTCTAATAACAACACCAATACCAATCTTTTGATTATCAACATTGATGGCTACATCCCAATTTGCTTTAACCCAATTTGGTGGAGGGCCTCCCCACTGTCGTGTCTGAGATTGTGTTATCCCCTGTTGAGTTCTTATAGTCTCCATAGCAGCTTTATAAGTAGAACATTCATTTACAGTATTACTATATAGAACAGCGGGATCTTGGAAGGAACCTTAAAAAATCAGTTTGTTTCTTCTCAACCAAATTGATCTAGCAATAACAGCAAATAAAACCAAATCGTGTGATATTAGTCTCTCCATCATCTGAACAAAGATTTTATCAAAAGCCAGATTTGTGATAGCTACTTTCTGGAAAGCCTTATCTCCTAGTAACCACACATCTTGTGCTGAGGGATAGGACCATAGGAAATGGCCTGGAGATTCAACCTCCTGTAAACAGATGGAACAAGCAGCTTTTGTAACCACATTTCTCTTAAATAAATTTAATTTAGTGGGAAGAGAATCAACACAAGCATGCCACATGAAGACTTTCACTGCATTTATTATTTTCAAAGACCTTTTATTCCATAGATACTGAGGCACAGACTGTTGTGAAGATTCCCCTCTACTGCTCTGCAAAAGCCGCATACATAGGTGGTAAGCACTTGATAGTCTGAACTATATCATCATGATGATTAAAAATAGCTTGAATTAGATCCATATTCCACCAGCCAACCCTTGTGTCAATCAGTTATATAACTAGAGCATTTTCAGATAATATACTCATTGGAGATTGAATTCCATTTGTTTTAGTTTGTGGGAACCACTTATCTTTCCAAATGTGGACTTGCTAACTATCACCAATTCTCCATACCATTTCTTCATTCAGTAAATGTGTTGCATGCCAGATACTTCTCCAAATGTATGAAGACTTTTATCCCAATGTAGCAGCAAGAACATATGAGTGTGAGAAGTATTTGGCTTTGAAAATTTTACTTAAAAGGGAGTTTGGAGAATTTAACATTCTCCATGCTTGCTTTGTTAAGAGTGCATAATTAAAGGACTCTAGATCCTTAAAACCCATTCCACCATATGACTTTCCCATACACAAAGAACTCCAATTTTTTCAATGTATTCTGGTCTCACTATCTTGATTGCTCCACCAGAAATTCGATATTAGAGAGTTCAGCTTCTTACATAGACATTTAGGAAACATAAACACACTCATATAATATGTGGGAATGGCTTGCAAAACTACTTTAATGAGTAGGGGTGTAATGGGTTCGGTTCGGTTCGATTTTGGAAAAAATTTAGGACCGGACAGGTATGCACCGATTTTGCATTTTTTAAAACTGATTATTCACTGGTTAACCTCCTAAACTGGTATCTCTGATTTTACTGGTTCCAGTCTGGTTCAGTCCAATTTTTCAATTTTATTAAAATGCAAATTTGTTAGGCCATAAAATGTTATTAATATATATATTTTATGTGTAAAGCATATGATCAAATAAATTTTCATGTTTAAGATTAAAATTTTATGTTATAAATTATAATAACATTATCTTATATATAATTATATCATATATATAAAAATTATATATAATATAAAAATAATTAATTTAAAATATATAAAATAGAGAATCGGTCAAGTCCTAAAATGCATAGAACCGGAACTGAACCGGTACTAGCCGGTTTTGGAACTAAGGGAACCGGTCCCAGACCGGACTCCGGTCTGGTTTTCCGGTTAAATTTTACATCCCTATTAATGAGTATTTCCTTCCTTGCCATAGACAAAAATTGTCTTCCAGTTAATCAACCTACTCCTCACTCTGTCAACCAATCCATTGAATGCAACAGTTTTTGATCGACCAACCAAAGAGGGGAGTTCCAAGTACTTATCCATGTTAGAAGAAGCCATCAAACCTGCAATCTCCATTAAATATTCTTTAATGGAAGAGCCTGTGTTTCTATGGAAGAAGAGGGATGTTTTGTCCCTATTGAGGTACTGTCCTGATGCAGATTCATAGAGACCCAAAATGCTATTTAGTCTCATCCATTCATGTACATTTGCTTTACAAATTAAAAGACAGTCATCAGCAAAAAAAAAGATGACTCATTTTCACCACCCCTCTAGCTATAGGTACACCAAATAATAGACCTTCCTGCGTAGTAGCAATTAATTGAGAGCTTAAGGTTTCAGCACAAAGGATGAATAAGTCTGGTGATAGTGGGCAACTTTGTCTTAACCGTTTTTGTGGAGTAAACATTTCAAAAGGTACCCATTTACCATAACTGAAAAAGGAAGAGGAATTAATGCATTTTATAATCAAATCAACCCACTTATCTGCAAATCTCAATTTAGACAGCACAAATGCTAGAAAGTCTCACTCAACTCGATCATATGCCTTGCTCATATCCAATTTCAAAGCCATATATCCTTGTCTACTATGTAGTTGTGTTTGCATAGTATGGAGTGTTTCATATGCAGCCATGATATTATCAGTAATTAGGCGTCCAAGAACAAAAACACATTGATTTTGAGAAATAATAGCAAGCAAGATCAGTTTTATTATGTTTACAAGCATCTTGGTAATAGCTTTGTAGACCACATTACACAGGCTTATCGGTCGATATTCAGTAACAGACTTTGGGTTTCTACCCTTGGGAATCAACACAATATAAGTGTAATTGATGTCAGCAATATTTCCCTCTCCATTTAGAAAAGACAACACTGCATTACATACCTCATGACCAACAATAGACCAATGAGTCTAATAAAAGCAAGCCCCATCTGGACCAGGTGCTTTTAGAGGGCCTATCTGAAATATAGCTTCCTTAACTTCTTCCCTTGTGAAAGGCTTTAACAAATCAAAATTCATTTCAGGAGTAACTTTCTCTGTAAGAGCAGAAAGACATGTTATAATGTTAGTTGGAGAGGAAGAAGTAAATAATCTTTGGTAGTATTAGTGAAAGCATTGCCATTTCCTTCAGGATCATTAAACACATTTCCTTGTTCATCCATTACTTGCAGTATCTTAGTTCTTTTTCTCCTTTGACTTGCACACTGATGGAAATATTTGGTGTTGCGATCCCCTTGTTGTTGCCATGTTGATCACAATATGAGCCGTGCATTCAAGGTACAACAAAGCGCAAGTTAGTGATCATGCATAAAAGTTTGCCGGGGCGTTCTGTTTTCAATGGAAGTCATGGACATGTAGATGCATTTCCATATAGAGAAACGGCCTAGTTGTTTGCCAAATTACCTCTTTTGCTTTGGAGAGATTGACACTCTTATGGAAACATAAATTCTTTTGGGGTGACTTGAGAAATGCCTTTTCTCGAATAAATACTTTTTGTGGGGAAATCTTTGGTCTAGGTTCTGTGTTTTGCTAAGAAAGTGATGGAAGTTTTAGAGGTAAAGTTAATACATGTAAACTAAGAACTTGAAAAAGGAAGGATCAAAAGAATTTAAAAGAATTTGTAGTTGGTATATCACGGGGGTTTGGGTTTGCTTTTTCTTCCTTTATCTTTAGTATTTTCTACTTTGGCTTCTTTGTGCGGGGAGTACAGAATCTTCAGATACAAGATATGGCACAACACATATACTATGGGTTTTACGATCGACCTTCTCCATAAGAGGTTTCTCAAATCCTATTCATAAGCAGGAGTAAAGGACACACTCCACATTGTTAAGTGTTCCAAGCCTCTTCTGCAAAATTTAGAATTCCTCTCCCTGCAATGTTGATGAACAATTGGGAGGGTGGATCTTTAACTAATACCCCCTGGAACGGTGAATTGATGTCACTGCAATTCTATCTTTCTTGTTGTTTGTGGCTATTCTAGATCATTTTCAGATGAGAAAAATGGGCTCCTTCTTCAATTTGTATATTGATCAGGATGGGGAGAAATTAACTAAGCTTAAAAGGTGTAACAACTAGAAAACTTTAAAGTTCCAGGACTCCAATCAGTTTCCCGGCCCCTAGCAAAGGACTCTGGTCATGTTAACCATGGAAACTAATAAAATGTGGGAAAAACTAGATGACAAAGAAATAACTAGTTGGAGCATGAATCTTCTTGTCATATTCCTTATTTTGGATGCACCTTTTTCTTCTTTATCTGGCAGTTATAGTCGTGCATGCTAGTGGTGCACCCGAACTTCCTCTTCATTTCTCTCCACATGCCAACTTTCTCTTTTTTGACACTTTGGCTGCAACCACTCTGGATCTCTTTCCTCATCATACAGCATTCCCTCTCTAGTTCCATCACCTTGTGGCTCATTTTCTCCATTTCATTCCTCACTTGTTCCTCACCACAGTCCAGCTTCTCTAGATCATCCCCTCCCACCTCCTTTCTCAATTTGTTGTCAGAATCCTGCGTCTCCCCCAAGAATGTGTCACGCAGCTGCAGCTGCCCCACAAACAAGACCTGCACTACCACCCTTAATGGCAATCTTTCATTTCTGGCTGCATGTTCACGAGCTTCAGGTGACATCTTTTGGCAATCCAGCACCAGGCACACTTCCTCTCTCTCTGATTCGGTCAGGTATCTATGATTGAGCAAGTAGATGTCAATAGCTCTATAAATTCCATCAGATCTTCTTTGAGTTACCAGCGATGCTGCAATTAATATATCTGCTAATGAAACAAATTCCTCTGGCTTCAAATCTATGTTACTCGAAACCTCTGCCAAGAATCTCTCCATGAGTTCTGCCACTGCAATTAATCCTGATAGGTTGGAATGAGTGTAGTTTCCATAGAAAGTTTTCAGTATCTCCCTCAAGCACTCAATATCTTCCTTGGAGTTTCCTTGAAAAGGTATAAAGAGGTCTTTGACGGTGGCCTCCTCTAGTTGTTTTCCGATCCGGACCTCGAAACCATTTATGCAGTCAGAGCTTGCTTCCAAAATTATTGCGGATCGCAGCATGTCAAACAATACCGTGCAAGAAAGGATTCCTCTCTCATGAGATAAAAGCCTTTCCACAGCTTCAATGACTTCCCTTTCAGAATTCCTCTTATAAATTGACATTTTTTCCCTCCCTGTGGAGATGGATGAAACCACCCACTTGTTTGCATATGCAGAAAGGGATACAGCCACATTCTTTGGTGGGACAACACGCTTATTCATTGCAAGAATGATAGACTCATAAAGTAGGAGAGGCAGCACTGTCAAATCCTCAGACTGCCCTTCAAGATCAAAGAGCCTTCTCCTTGCATTTGTCCTATAGACAATGTCAGCATCCTCCCTATCATCAGCACAGATCGAATTCTTGATTGGTTCACCAAGAAGGCTAGGATCTGCCAATGCCTTTGCAACGAGAGACTCTATACAGGCATCTACCAAGCCATAATTGACAGCTTGCTTGTATATGTTTTCCACGGTACAGAGAGCCTTAATTGTTTCATTCCAGCTAAGGAGGACTCTTTGTTCAAAGAAAGTAAGGGCCTTGCGTAAAAGATTATTTCTGCTATGACTTTCAGTCATCTTTAAGTGAAAAGCAAGGCAAGTGACTGGTACAACATTCTCAGTGGACAAGTCCAGTTCATACCCATAGCAGAATTTGATGACAAGATCAAAAGTCTTTGCTTCAGCTGGCATGTCTTGGAGGAAATGAGAGAGACCCTCCTGGGAGCTCTCTTTGAGTATTTCAGATATTTTTGCTGATCTTGCAGCCAGAAGTTCCTACATAAATATGAATGGAAGTAGTACTTGAACATGTATATCTTTGTATATGCTGCAGTAACACTAGTTTACCAGAAAGGAAGTAATAAATGCAGAAAAAGAGAAGGGGATTCGATAACAAAGAAGAAGAAATCATAAATGGCGCACACGTACAAGAAGCTGCACATCTTGGGAAGCTGCTGTAGGCTTCAACAACCTGAGAATAGGGGAAGGGGCAAAAAACAAAACAAAAAAAATTAAAAGACAAACATATCTAGAAATATAAAGAAGAAATTAAGGGGCGGGGAAGGAGGTTTTTACCTAGACGATCCACCTGTTTGTCCGCTCAACATCATAGCAATACTTTCACTATTGCACTTTACAAAGCAGAGGAGTTACTGTTAGGTGTTGTTTGCTTTGCTTTATAAAATCCTGGTAGTGCAAAACTGGAAGCTGAAACTGCTGGCTGTGATGGGTCTCCACCTGGTTTCCAACCTTACCAAAGAAACATGAAAATTTTTGGCTCTGGTTTATTAGCATATATACCTCTTCATACCCAGACAGCACACCGAATTGACCTATTGGACAGAGTTAAGAGAGTCATATTTTCTGAAGTAAAGGCAAAGATAGATACATTTATATATGTTTTGGAATGTCTAGTTGTGAATAGTTTAACATCCAAAAGAAAGAAAGGAAGAGAGAAAAAAATGTTCTGAATGATTTACCAAAAATTGCATGAATTGGGTGGCAGTAGAAGATAATAGTAAATTTGAGACAACAAAAAAGATGCTGTACAACCATTAAAGCACACGAGGCCCCGTTCGGATATAGAAATGGTTTCATCTCATCTCATCTCATCTCATCATTACAATTTTCTCAAATTCTCACACAAAATATAATAAATAATTCAATTTTTTCAACTTTTATCTAAAACCATCTCATTTCATCTTACTATCCAAACGGAGCCTAATTCTCCTCCTTAAACTTGAGGGGGAACCTGAACAGAAATGCTTATAGAATTGAAATTTCTGGCATCATCTGATGAGATTACTTGCATATACAACGTGTAATTGAGTCTAGCCACAAAGATATGTACTTGCATATGCATATGCAACATGTGAAGCCTTCTTTTCCAAAAACCAAATTGTGAAAGATAATTTGTTTTCAACAGTTCAAATCTCTATATTATTTTTTTCTATTTCTTTTGTTTAATGTAGATTCTATGAATAGCATAGCCGAGACTTCAGAGGTATCAAACAAAGATGCATCATGAAAGGACTGAAACCATGTGAAATCATAAATCAGAGGCTTCTTCTTTATAAGATTATGCACCTTAGAACTTTGAAACTACTTAAAGAGGAAGAGGAAGAGGAGAGCACGCTTACTGGGAAAGAGGAAGATGAAGAGCAGAGCACGTTTCTGTTGTGTTGATTTTTTGGAGTAATTAAATACACCCTGATAAGAGAAATGTGGAGAAACTATAATTAGCAACATTCAAGAGATCAGATTTTATCCTAAACACATGGATTCAGTTATTTAAATTTTTGGGTATTCGATTTTGTTTTAAGATTCTATCCTACACACATGGGTTCGGTTATTTTGAGTTGAACATGGACTAGTTTTTCAAATAATTATTTCAAGTTACAGTAGCAACACTGCAACAGCAATATTTTTCAAACGATAATAATGGAGCTACGTATCATTAATAACATGTAAAGTTACATTCAGATGGTTGCTTGATGCACGTATCAAACAAGGAACTGCCTGCTTCGATACTACTTTCAAATATGTGGAAAAATAAAAATAATAAGAGAAATAATATTTACAGTCATTCTAGTATGCAGTCTCTGCATATTTCTTTTAAAAAAGAATAAGTAAATCTGAATCTTAAATAAAAAAAATAATTTTTTTAGTGATGACTCACTTTTTTTTTTTTTTTAGAAAAGTGTACGTGGGCACTGCACATTTCAAGAGTATATAGTATTACCCCAATTACCTTCTTTTAACCTCAAAAAGACAAAATCATTCGTAAAAATCTAAGAAGAGTAATTATGTACAATTTTATGCACAATATTATACATATTGAGTAATAATCTCATTTTGTTAGTGTTTTCTTTTTTAAATTTTGAATTTTAAAATTTTCACAATTTTCAATAACTAACCCACCAACACGTATATTTATGTAAGTAAAATTATAAATATAAATAATATTTTCATCTAAGAAATGACATAAGAGCATTGATATTAGATTGGCCAAATGTCTTTTCATCTTTATATTTGACTAATTTTAACAACAACTAGCCTACATTGAATTAGTCAAAGACTTTTCATCTCAAATATGAGCTACAGTAATTTCATTTTTCTTTTCAAATATAAAAAGTTCTGTAGCAAGTCTAAACCCATTATTTATTATATTTCGGCTCCTTCTCTCTCCCGTAGCTCTTTTTCTTAATATCGTGTGATGAAATTTTATTTATTGGATTATGAAAATGAAAATAAATATGATTATTGGAGGTTATAGAAGGTTATGAAAATAGAATTAATTAATTATAAAAATATAAAATAATAATATTTTATTATTATAAAGAGTGTGATGACTAATCCAATGTAAACTTTAAGTTTTGAATGGCTAAAACTTTAAGTCTAAACCCTTGAGTACTGTTACTTGGCCATTCCAAACTTTTGACGTGACTACACCATGTATTGGAACGTATTACAAAAAATATATTCTAAATAAAAGGATGTTCCGAAAGGGTAGTGATAGGGTTACTACTCTATTACTACCTATCTACTATCTAAGTGCATTTCAATTTTTTATTATTTTTTTATTATTTTCTTTGAAGTTTTTTTAACATCCTTAATCATTAAGAAAAAATTAAAAAAATATAGAAATTTACTAATATTCACTTATTTAATCATTAAGTAAAATTAAAAATTAAAAAATAATAATAATAAAAAGAGCAATAAATGAGTAGTAGTAGAGTAGTAACCCTATCATTATTTATTGTATTACCCTTCTTTTACCCAACGAAACCCACAAATTATTTTAACTCATTGCAAGCTCAGAGAAAACAAATCACACTCAAAGATGATCAAATAAAATTAGACCAGAAAAAAATTTATGGCTATCGACACAAAACTCATTCTAAAAAAATCAATCAAACATTAAGCTAATATGCTCGAACACCCTAAGGTTTTAATATTCTTTTTTTTTTTTTGTATTTTCGGACGAATAATGATAGAGTTACCACCCTACTATTACCCATTTACTAATACAATATCACGAATACTTTCTATGCATACGTTGGTTCGCAAGATCAAGAATTGCTGTAATGAGATTGTTTCTTTAAGCATTACGATGGATTTCAATGTAAAACTCTCTTAAAACATTGAAATAGCCACCGATGGGTAATTGAGCCTTTTTCACTTTTTTTTTTTTTTTTTTTTTTTCCTGAGTAATATAAGTTCATAGGTTCTTTGTTTTTTACCTTTCTTTTATGTTGCTATTAGTATTATCATTAAAGTTATGCCAACATTTTTTATTTTTATTTTTTGTTTTCTTAACATAATTTTATCTTTTAAATTTGTCTCTGTTTTTTTTAACATAATAAAAGAAAATTAGTCATTACAGTATTTTTCACTCAAAATCTGTTTTATCTTAACCGGTATGCTATGGTAATTTTAATTAGGTATGAATCTCTCAAGCAAGACAAAACCACATACGATTTTGGATAAAGCTTCGGTTAGAATCATGATTTGGAGCTTATAGTTCCGGTTTAATTTGTGTTTGATTTGGAGCTTACAGACTAATTGCAAAAGCACGCTTCAAGATTCTATAGAATTGTTTGGTTTATAAAGAGATCTCACAAATAATAAAATTTACAAATTGACGTAGTTTGATGCGATGCATCAATTTATTGCTAATGCATAATTTTTTTCCCTAAAAAAAATGCTACAAATACTAAAAAATGTAATTTGAAGTTACAAGAGTGGAATAGCTTCAATCATATTAGAATTGGATGACCATTGCACCAAAAGGGTGAGCTATATGTGTGTGTGTGTGTGTGTGATTTGCTGCTCTAGGAACTTCTGTTGCCTTTCAAATAGTCATGAAGTCATAAAAACTGCAATTTATGGGTGTGATCCGGCCTCATTGCCTCATTGATCAAATTTAATCTCTGGGTTGCAAATTCCCCTCAGAAATTCCAAGATGTAATCAGCATCAGTAGTAGGAGATAATCATGATGCTTGTTGTCATTCCTGTCACGCCATATTGATCAGTAGTACATTGAGAGTGCTACAAGAAGAACAAATACATGAGAATCATTGCAAGACAATCCAAAACATGCATGATGGTGATATATCATGGATTTAACTAAGAGATGATCTAGCATTTATCCAATTTGATGCATGCAGTATGTTAAAAGGGTAAGATTTAAATTAAATTTAGAGGCCATCATGGTGGAAATATCCGGATTATGTGCATGAATGTGTGAAGGAGGAGGAGGACAAGATCGGAATGGTAAAGGTGGCATTTGAAATCTCCTTAATTAATGGAAATTAGATGGTAGTAATGGTGGAAAAGGTGTTTGTAGTGCATGCATAATATATAGCAACTTTGATACACATGAAAGATCCACCATGCTATTTTCCACAAGAGAAACTTGTGGTGGACCAATTTTATTTATTTATAAATATTCTTAGTACCTGTGATGATGTTTTTGGTTAATATGCCCATCGCAGTTTCTACATACATTACATAGGCCTCTTGCCAACTTATAATTATGCAGAGTATATCCAATTTTATGATTGGATTGTTTGGTTTTGAATATACATTTACAGGAATGATGCTTAAAACAAACAACTATATGGACGATTCCTTATTTTTCGAAGTCCTTGTCTCAAGCTTGCTCTAAACATGAAATTAAGCAGCCATTTATTCATATTTTCCACATAAGATAATTTGACTGAGCTAAGGGTAAGCAAGAAGTCCCACTTCAATGTTGCACACTTTTGTTTGTTGTGATTGATGACTTATAGCAGCTCATGAATCTTGCTATAAACTCTGCGAAAGATAATGGAAGAAAGAAAATTTGTCACAATAAAGGAAAATGAGGGAAGTGTTCTTTAATTGTTGTTTATTCTCTAGCATTAAGGAGAAAACATTCTTTCTCTTATTAGATTGATGTTGGTGAGGCCATCACAATAGAAGGAAAATATTTCATGAGGCTATAAGAATGACATAAAACATCATGATATATTACAAACATCGAGTGGAATGGAAGTTCTTAGAGGCAGTGATGTTAAGGCTTGGTTTCTGTGAGAAATGGGTGAAGCTTATCATGAAATGTGTCTGTTCTGTGACTTATTCAGTGCTGATTAATGGAAAGGTAGATCATATTTTTAAGCCCTCAAGGGGGTTAAGGCAGGGTGACTCTTTGTCACCCTACCTTTTCATCATCTGTGCTGAGGGGCTCAGCTCGATGCTTAACTTTCAGAGAAACAGAAATTTATCAGAGGTGTGCAAGTGACTCGAGGGGGAAAAAGTATCCATCATCTTCTCTTTGCAGATGATTGTATACTGTTTGGAAGAGCTAAATTGGAAGAATGGAACAAGATTCAAGTGCTTTTGAAAAGATATGAAAAAGCTTCAGGACAGTTTCTGAACAAAGGGAAGACATCAGTTTTTTTCAGTAGCAACACCAAGGAGGAGGACAAGAGAAGAATCATGGTGGCTGGGGCTTCTGTTGCTTGTGGTAGTTATGAGAAATATTTAGGTCTTCCAGCTCTTGTAGGAAGATCTAAGTACAATACTTTTAGAGCCTTAAAAGAAAGAGTCTGGCAGAGGATTTCCAGTTGGAAAAACAGCTTTCTTTCACAAGCTGGAAAAGAAGTTTTGATAAAAGTTGTGCTCCAATCCATCCCTACATATACTATGAGTGTGTCTAAGCTTCCCAAGAAGCTGTGCAAGGATATGAATGGTTTATTTTCGAGATTCTGGTGGGGAAAGCAGCATAAGGATGGGGGTATTCGATGGAGAAAATGGGAACACTTGGGAATGCAAAAAGGGAAGGGAGGCTTGGGATTTAGGGACTTGGAGAGTTTTAATTTAGCTCTCTTAGCTAAGCAAGGATGGAGGATTCTAAAGTATCCTGATTCTTTAGCAGCTGTGGTTTTTAAGGAAAAGTATTTTAGGCAATCAAATTTTATGGAGGTAAAACTTGGCTATCAACCTTCATTAATATGGAGGAGTATTTGGTCTGTGCAAGAGATCTGCTTCAAGAGGGCTTAAGGTGGAGAGTGGGCGATGGGAGTAAGATTCAGATTTGGGGCTCAAAATGGCTGCCAACCCCATCATCCTTTTCAGTTCAGTCACCAGTTTCTGTACTGAGGGAAGATTCAAAGGTGGAAGAGTTGATTGAAAACAGAGTAGGGAAAGGGGTGAAGGAAGCATTAGAGCTATTTTTTCAAGTGAAGAGGCTGAGCAAATTCTTAATATTCTCTTGTGCAGAGGCAATGTACAAGATAAGATAATATGGGGCCCATCAAAGAAAGGTGCTTTTACTGTCAGCAGTGCCTATCACTTGCAACTTGAAAGACTGAGAAACAGAAGAGTTGCATGCTCAGATGAAGAAATGGAAGACGAGATGGAGGAATATTTGGGATCTTGACGTACCAGGAGTGGTCAAGTAATTCTTATGGAAATGGAAAGCAGGAAATAACTTGCTACACACCAAGAAGAACTTATTCAAAAGGAAAGTTGTGCAAGATCCAAGTTTTGCAGATGAAGAGTCAGTCATGCATGCTCTCTAGGAATGCACAGTAGCAAACGATATTTAGGCTGATGAGAGGAGTATAGTCCAGAAATGGAGTTGTAAGGAGGTTGATTTTATGCAGCAGTGGGAGAAGTTGATGGCAAGATTGAATATGTCCCAGCTTGAAGAGATGGCAGTTCTTTTCAGGAGAGTGTGGTTCAGGAGGAATGAAAGTGTTTTTGAGGAGAGACTCTCTTGTCCTAGGAAAATACTTATTTCAGCAAAAGAAGGTCTTGAAGAACAAGAATTCACAAAGGATACAGAGGATGGATGACCATCTATCAAGTGAAGTTAACAACAGACATAAATGGCAGAAACCAGAGGCTGATTTCGTTAAGGTTAACTGGGATGCATCATTAGACTTGAAGAGAGAGAAAATGGGAGCTGGAATTATGATTAGAGATGAGAAGGGAGAGGCAATGGTGGCTGTTTGTGATCAGAGGAAGTATGTTCAGAACCCAACAGTGGCAGAATGTCATGCACTCTGGAAGGCTTTGGAGCTGTGTAATGATTTAAACATTCAAAACGCTATGTTTGAAGGAGATGTCAAGGCTATTGTTACAGCAGTCAACAGTGAGGAGGAGGATTTGTCCAGTGTTGGTTCTCTAGTTGAAGATATACGTTCAGTTTTCAAAAATAGACCAAATTGGTCTTTACATTTTGCATATAGAGAAAAAAATATAGTGGCTCATACACTAGCTAAGGAAGCTTTGAAGTTAGTAGAAGCTAAGATATGGATTGAAGAAATTCCAGCTTTTATTGTAAACCGTCTGGAAAAAGACAAACTATGTAATGCTTAAAGTTTGATTAATGAAGTATTGAGATTTATTTCAAAAAAATATATATATAAATATATATTACAAACTAGCAGTTGTTTTACCTTCGATCCTCAGAAATTGTTGAACAATATTCCTTCTCATTGGTTCATGAACTCCTTTGCCAGTTTCCTCGGATTTATTGTTTGCAAAGGCCAATTTCTGACTTTCAAATAAATTTTCATCAACCCTCTAGAGACAAGAAAACAAGCTACAAGTTAGAAAGAAAAGAAGTTTGCCTATTGAAACAAGTGTGATCAGTAGTTCAATACACAAAGTCTAAGATCATACACTGTATTCCTCATACAGTTTATCAATTTGTTGTTTTAATTCCTCTCGTGCATGCTTCTTTAGCTCTTTTACCAGAAACTGCATGCATATTAAGAAAATTTCATTAGAATGATATAAATACAAGACACATTGATTCTGCTACAGCTGTATGCATTCAACAGTACTTGTTTACCTTGAACATAGAGTCGGGGGATACATCATGTTCTATGAGATTTTGAAGCATCCCACGAATCATATATAACCTCAGATTAATAAGAAATAATCAATTTAATTAGTAGAAGATGATAGGAGATCTTTCTTTATAAATGATAATAAGAAAATGATCCCAGCTACAAAATTGGACTTTATATTCAACTCAAATTGCGTTACAAGTTAGCTAGGCATCCAATATCGTGGTTTAATTTACATAACTATGATGGCAAAACAGCTGCTTACTGTTTTGGACTTTGCTCTTCTACTATATTCTTAGCAATATTTGCAATGTCATCTTCCCATCCAGTCAAAATTTCTAGATCATCTTGAAAGGGATAGCTGCAATCACACGTAATTAGGGAGAAAAAACAAAATCACAGATTGATAGCAAGGAAAATGATTAAGCATAATGAATGGTTGAAGATTACTCTTACTTGGCCAACCAAGAGGCCTCAAATGATCGAATGGCTTGACGAAGATTATTTTTCGACTTCTCTGCAAATTTTTCAGCCAATCGATGTGGCAATTCTATGCCTTCTTGTTTAGCTATGAACTCCAAAACTTCAACAATCTAGAAATTTTTAGCATGTGTTTATCAAACTCTAGTCAACCATGCATACATGTTGGCAAACCAATAGAAATCTATAGAAAATTTCTAACCTCTTTACGTGAAGGTGGTACCAGCTGAACAACTGTGCAAATTGTTTTGATGGGTTCAAGTTTTGAGAGATCAGAGCAACAGAAGAAAACCTTATTACATCCTTTATACCGTTCCAATAGCCACTTTATATATAGTAGGGCATCTGTAGATAGCTTTTCTGCCTCATATAAAATAATTGCTGCAAAGGCAAGGCAATGAATATCTATGTAGGACTTTACTTCAATAGCATTTTGAAACCTTTTTTGAAAGTTTGTGAATCTACCTCGGCAATTGTCAGAGTCACAAAGCAAACCTTTGTTAGAAATCATATTTTGTGTTTCCTTGATAAGTTCAACAACGACATGCTTCTCATAGCCCTTTAGTTCAGAGAGATTGACTTCAATGTGCTGGGGAGATTGCTTTACATTTACTTGGATCTTACCCAACATTTCACCCTGTCATATGTTTTGGCTAAAGGTTACTCCTTTCTATTAGAAAACCAAAATAAAAATAATAAACTTGTCTACACATTGTCTAGTTCTCATTTCCAAAAGCAGTTTCTATATTACTGAAAGCCAAAAAGAAGGAAAATGATTTGAAGTTTTACTGTTAGGACTAGAAATACTTTCAATAAATTCTCCATATTGTTTCATGGATGGAAGAGTTTCACTTCTGTCATATGTAAACTAGAAAAACATATCAGTTTCATTGTATTTTACTCAAAAAAGATCCTCTGTTTTTTAAATTTTGACCAGAAAATGTTATCCAAGCTATAAATAGACTTATATTTGGAATTGGCTTTCCTACCCTTCAATGAATGATGCATATAATATTTAGTTATATTATAATGGCTGGTCCCATTACCCTGAGACTAAGAAAGAATTGAGGATGCCTTCCTCATAAATCAGCCAAGGGGCTACCAGATAAAAGAGGGTTCTAGCCGAGGGGCCATGAGTCTAAGGTGCCATTTGGATGGTGAGTTGAGATGAAAGTTGAAAGTTGAATAAAATATTGTTAGAATATTATTTTTTAATATTATTATTGTTTTGGGATTTGAAAAAGTTGAATTATTTATTATATTTTGTGTGGGAATTTGAAAAAATTGTAATGATGAGATGAGATGAGATGAAATGAAATGAAACACTTCTTGTATCCAAACGTGTCCTAACTCCCAGTGGCAGGCCAATCCTAGAAGGGAAAAGAGAATCTACTTGGTAGACCGGACCCAAAATCTCAAGGTGCGCACCACGTGGGGTGGGGGGGGGGGGGTGTGAAGAAAATCTACATGATGATTTCTTGGAGGCCATAATAGCAGGGGTGGCAATTCGTGCACGTGGGTAAAAAATGGATGTATATGCAATCACGAAATTCCTATGACCATAATCTAGCAATAAGCATGCATGGAGAAAATAATACATGAATTGATAAATGTAAATAATGCATGTGTCTTGGAGGATTAGCTGAAAATTGATGTAAAACCAATCCCTATAATGTAGGAGCTTAAATACATGCTAGAAGCTGCTTATTATGTATATTAGATGGATATTCATCTAGTAAGCATAATCGAAGAGGATCGATAAGAGTCAATCTTGGAGGCCAAACCTCTCCTAAATGCATGCTTGATGATTACGTTGCTGTTAATGCTAATCCTCCTTTGGAACCCTATAAATACCCTGTAAGACCTTTGTCACAATTCACACCCTCAAAGCTCAGGGTCAAAATTCCCTCTAGACAAAAGAGAAATTTTCAAGCGAACCAGATAAGAGATGAATTCTCTTGAACAATGGGCCAATGCTATCATGGTCAAGAAGGCAAGTAGCAAATGAGGATGATTTTAGATTATCTTGACCTGAACAATACTTGTTCTAAGATATATAGTTTTCCATTGCCATTCATATATAGATCTCTTATTGAACTTGATTTCCATGGATGCACAAGGATTGTACTATTATATGGTGATCATGCTCTTTAGATTGAAGAATATTTGAGCGATATACAAATGGTTTGTAAAAGCCATGTTCAATTGATGTATTGGGAGGAATACAAAGGTGTACCATGTGGGCGACATGTAGATCAAGAATATTAGAGCAGAGCATCAACATCTGTTAAAGGTGTACTATGCGGAAGTTATTCTTGTTTAGTTGACTTAAGACCAAACACAAGACATTGGATTGAAGACCCCAAATTCAATACATCTTGTAGATGAATATTCAAATTAAACATCAAGCCCAACATTTGCACAAGTTGGGAAGAAAAATCATATTCATAATCATTTTAGCTGAAAGGTCTTGTCAAGTCAACTAAACAAGAATAACCTCCATTTGGACAAGTGATAAAAAAAAATACCTTCAGGTTAAATGCCTTGCATTCGTCCCTCGCCTGTAAAATACAAAGAAAACATATTATTCACTGCATCATTTTATATATATATATTGGCTATCCCAAAACAATGCATCCGAATATTACAGTATCAAAATATTCTATTTCATTACTTGAACCAACAACGGTCCCACGATTGGAATCCAAAACTTTGCTAATCTCGATGTTAGTTACTTTCCCTACAGAACCTAACTTGAAACTTGGAAGAGCTGAAGAGAACTCATCGTTCGATCTTCTTCTTGTGGTTGGTTGATTGGTTGCCTTTGTAAGGTCCCAATAGAAGGCCTAAACCACTTGGTCTATACTCTAAAAGGATTAGTCAATGATACAATTGGAGTCTCATTAGAACTTTATAAAAAACAAGAACTTCTCATACCCAAGCAATGTGGGATTTCATACGCCACCACCCTTATCCTTATCGTATGGGGTATCACAGCCTTTCTTACCTCACTATAACTCGGTCTGATCTCTCTTATTCCATTCAAAGCATTCAACCAATTTAGAGACAAACAAGCAATAAACTTCCCATCTTGTAGCTGCCAAGGGATATTTTTTCTCGCTTCTTTTTCTCTTTATATCATTCTAAGATTCAATCCGGCACTCTTCGAACACACAAACATATATATTAATTACTACGTACCTGTACTCTGTCAGGTCCAAAAGCCTCTCCAAGCATAGCCCATATCATGGTTCTCTTCCCCACGCCCGGTGGCCCCTCAAATATAATATGGCCACATCCTCCCTCTCTGATCTAAAAATTACCAAACGCAAATTGCAATGAAAATAATAACTCAAAGAATTCCTGGTTTTGTAACTGTATAGCAGTTCAATAAAATCATATACAGCAAGTATCAGAGACATGTATTAAAGCAGAATAAGGAAAGGTTAAAGTCTAACCAAAGCTAGTAGTTCCATTGCTTTTTCTCGATTGCAAATGAAGTCGTCCAAGGCCTTGGGTTGGTACTTGTTTGCCCATAAAAACTCGCGGTTTTTCCTCATCTTTTTGTTGCCATCTTTCTCATTTATGATTCGGTCTTTTGATTTGGATGGCTGCAATACTAGGCCGGTTGGTATTTTGGGTGCGGGTTTTTCCGCACTCTCTCTCAAGAGCTTCTTCTCAACTAACAAATCATTAACATCGCCTTTACCGATGATTTCGTTCCTTCCTTCACTCATCTCCTTCAAAACCCTCGTCTTTGTCCTTGGTGCTGCCGATGCTGATGGTGTCTGAGTCAAGAAAGGAGAATACTCGTTTGCCATTGGATTGGATTTGGATGGCTGCATTACTACAGTTGTTACGGCTGCGGGTTCTGCTACTCTCTCCGGCAATGGCTTCTCCTTAGCTAACAAAGCATGGACATCGCCGACGGTCGTCTCCTTCCTTTCTTCAGCAATCTTACTCATCTCCTTCAACACCGTCACAGTCGCCCTAGGTGACGATGCGGATGGTGATGAAGAAGGGAAGAAAGGAGTGTGACCTGCAGATTCCATCGTGACATAGGTTGCAGGCTTGCTGGTCTCATCTCTCTTAATTTTAACACTAAAGCAATTAGAACTCAGATCTCGAATTCTAAAGATGAAGGTGGAGAGAGAGCTAGAGGTAGCAACACTGTCTGAGTCACTTTTGCGTCCAGAACTGATTCCAGAAGTCAGTTTTGGCGTTTTGGTAATTAGAGAATCATAATACACTCCTTTGTAATATGGAGTGGAATTGGAGTAAGCGTCGTCGACATTAATGGCGGCAATTCTTCTGTTGTGAGCCTCAAGATCCTTCTCTTTCAAATACGAACGCCTGGAGGCCACCAAGGATTGGCTTTTAATGCCATTAATAATCCTTTCTAGTATTGGGGAGCGCAGAGAGTATTTTGACTTTGATGGAGGAGTTGAAGATGGTGAGTGGTTGGAATTACTAGGCCGGCGAGAGCGAGAGCAGATTGTCCTGGAGAGGGATGGATCAGAAGAAGATCGTGGGATTGATGATTGGATCGGCATTAATTGCATTGCTTTAACTGTGTTGTTGTAGATTATATGTTCTTCGGAGGGGATGGAAGATGATTGCATGGAGATATGTTTACGATGATACAGAGGTACTATCTTTTGTTTCATTGTCTTTTAGCATGGGAAATATAGAGACGGAGACGATATCCATGAATGGTGATGACAACTCCAATGTATGCGGGGGTTTGACACATAACTCTCATAAGGTGTCGACACCTTGAAGAATAATAAATTAAGGATCGCGCTACGTCCACCGACCGTGAGTGTAATGATGACTAAATACCATGTATATCAAAGTAGGCAGTCTGCAATAGAATATTATGAAGCTGACTGCACTTTCCTTAGAAAAGAAATTAATGCCATAAGAAACCATCTAAAAATACTTGCTTTATAAAAAAAAAAAAAAAAAAAAAAAAAAAAAAAGAGTAAAGGAATCATTGATACAAATTTTACAAAGATAACCCATAACTAGAGAGAAAAATGTATATTGGGAAGCTTGTGTTGGTAAGCCTAGAAAAACCGATGGTCAGCCCATTTAAGCCAGAGGGCTCTCAGGGTGGTCCCGGTGGTGTTCCCGCAAGTTCTTAATCTACTTATTTCTCTTTGGAAATAGGAAATTTTTGTTGAAAATCTGAATCAATGAATTCTTTATTCAAACCTAATGAATCTACCACTAGTATCCCGACAGAATCTGATAATATTAATCAAGAAGACTATAGTATATTAGATATAGAAAGAAATCTACAAGATTGGACAATTCCCGATGTTCCAAACAATCAAATATATAAAATCTCAACTTTCTCTTCTAAATTTTCATTCCTTACAAATTACACAATTAAAACAGTAGAAAAAACTATTAGTTTAAATAATGATTATGAATCATTACATCTCTTAACAAAAAAGGCTATTGATCAACACAAAAAGAATTATTCTTTCATCCATATTGGATTAGTACAAGTAGCTATAAAGCCACTCACTCGAAACGGCTTAAATACCTCAGTATTGCTTTGTTTAAGAGACGGAAGACATTATAATTTTCATGATTCATTACTTGGAATGGTAGAATCCAGCTTGTTCCAAGGACCGGTCTATTTTAACTGTTATCCCAATTATTCTTTATCATTATTTGATGGTAACATTTTACACGCCTTAATACTAAATATTAAAACAAATGGCTATCAAATGATGAAAGGGTCACATGCTTTAACAGTAGTTTACAGGATTCATTATAAATTAATGAAAACAACATTAGAACCACAAGCTTTAATTACTAGCCCTAAAGGATATACATTATTATTACAATCTAGCACACAAAATTCTAGTATACAAATTCCTAAACAAATCAATTGGAATCAAGTCACACTTCCTAATGAATGGCAATTAGAAAATATCACTCCAACACCCAAAATAGAAAATAATTCTAAAGATAATCTCGAATATATAGATCAAAAAACGGATGGGACGGTTCAAATAGCTTTTCAGCCTTTCAGAAGATCTTTTTCACATTATTCCTCTCCAGCACCTTCCAGTTATCATACACCCAGATCTATTCTTACATCAATTTCTAGAAATAAATCTCAAAATTTTGACACCAGATCTTTTGATACTAGATCCCAAAATCTTGACACCCAGATTCGAGGGATCATTCCTGGAAACATTATTGATACACCAGTATATGCTATTAGGAATCCTGATAGAGCATCTACCTCCCAAAATCCTGAAAAAGAACCCTCTTCTCCAACGTATTCTCAAGTAGTTGGAGATGATGCCCAAATATATACCCTGAATAAAAAAGAATTTAAAATTAACAAAGAATATCTCAAATAAGATTATATGAAAAAAGAAAATAGTCACAAAAGAATAACATTTTTCTCAACCTTTACAAAAATAGAAAGAGATTATATTCAAGAAAGATATTACGAAGATTTAGAGAAAATACAGATCAATATTCCTTTCTTTACATGGTTTGAGATATATAAATCAAACAAATTATCTACCATAAACAGGACTACTAATCAATGGATTAAAGGAGAAAATAACCAAATTATTTATGAAGAATATCCCCCTTTTGAAGCCATCAAGTACAATCAAAGGAATACTCAAACTCTGGCTACACCAATAAAAAAACATAATATTGCAAATACTGAAAAAAACCTTGATAATATAATACAACAAAACAATTATACTAATTTATATTTAAAAATCATGGGTAAGCAATTAGAAAGGATTGAAACCCAAATATCTCCTATAAAACCCACTATTAAAGAAATAGAAGAAACTCCCTTATTTGTTCCCCACGAAATTTCATCCCATTTGAAATCAATATTTTCCAAAAACAAAAATGATTTATTGGAACAAATATCTAGTAAATTAGAAAAATTAACTATTAGCAACACTGCCACCACCTCAAAACAACCACATATTAATGTATTAAGCAAAATAGACTCACCCGTAATATCTGACTCTGAAATTAGTAATATTGAAAACCAATTTAAAAATCTAGATTTACAGATAAACAAGATTAGAGGAGATCATGTTAATAACTTTTCGGCTAGAGATTCAAAACATCATGTCTCTATTACTCGTAATTGGTATCCCAGACCTACTCCACCGGATATGCAATTCGAGGAAAGAGAACATATAGTAAGATCAGCCTTCGCACCAGATGTATTATACGAATGGAATATAGACGGATTATCTGAATACGTAATACTAAATCATTTTCAAGAAATGATTATGGTAGCCAACGTCTATAAAAGTAACAGAAAAACTGATCATCAGGTAGCACACATTATTGTTACAGGATTTACTGGCCAACTAAAGGGTTGGTGGGATCATTATCTTTCATATGATGAAAGGTCACGTATATTAACAGCTTATAAATATGATGAAAATATGCAAATAATTAAAACGGAAAATGATTTACCCCTAGAAGATGCTGTCCAACATCCTGAATGGAATCGAACTATTTGTTCCGAGTTGGATGATAATTTTTGTTTCATAATTCCTCCGTAACCTATATCAGAGGCATCTGTTTCAACAATTTTAAAAGTATGAGGAGATGGAAGTCCTAAACATGGTAATTTCTTAATATGAGCTTTAATCTGTTTTATAATACTAGTATGTTTTTCTGTCCAAGGAGGTGGATTCTTTTTTAATCTTTTAAATAATGGTTTGCATAATGGTCTGAGAGATTGGTAAAAATCTGCAACATAGTTGAGACTTCCTAGAAATCTCTGTAATTGATTTTTATCTTTTATTTCATCTGGAAATTTATCAGCAAATTCTATTGCTCTACTAATTGGTGTAATAGTTCCTTGATAAATTTCATGTCCAAGGAATCTAATTTTCTCTTGGAATAGTTTTATTTTTGATGAGGAGACAACTAATCCATTTTGTTTGATAACTTGAACAAAGATATTTAAATGTTTCCAATGTTGTTCAATAGATGAAGAAAATATTAATACATCATCAGACGGTACTATTGATTTTCATAATCTTACATATGGTGATATAATAAGTAAGATTAATAGAACTGGATTAACTATGTGCAATGATTTAAGATTAAAAAAGCAAATGGAGAAAGAAAAGAAGTTTGCTAGAAAAGAATTAGGTACTTTTTGTGAACAATTTGGTTACACTCCTTTATTAGCCCCCTCAAGAAGACACAAAAAGGGAAAAAGAGTTTATAACAATTATTCCAATAAAAAACGAAAATACAGAAAACCTTATAAAAAGACAAAAGATAAACAAATATATAATAAGCCACTAAAAAATTCTAAAAAGACTAATAAAAAGAAAAAGCAGATTGTTTGTTATAAATGCGGAAAAATAGGACATTACAAATCAAACTGTAAAGTTAAACAACAAATTAATGAATTAGATATACCCGAAACACTAAAAGATAAATTAATAGACATTTTTATAATAAAATCAAGTGAAGATGAGGTTAGTTCTTCAGAAGAAGAAGAAATTTATCAATTAAAAGAATCAAGCTTTTCAGAACAATCTTCCGATAGTGAATTAGAAGAAGATAAAGTACATATCTGTAATTGTTTAAGTAAGGATAATTGTATCTGTAACAAAACCATTAATGTACTTTCAAAACAAGAAGACATTATATTAGAATTAATAGACAAAATCAACAACCCTCAAGAAAGAAAAGATTATTTAGAAAAATTAAAAGATACATTTAATAATCAAAATACTACAATAACTTCATCCTCAACACCTTACAATTTTTCAGAAATAATAAGTAGATTTAAAACTGACAAACAGAAAATTACTATTCAAGATATACAACAAGAAATCGATACCAAAGGCGTATATCTCAGGTATAATATAATAGAACAGTAATGTATTAATAGAAATTAAAGGCGGTAAGACCGGCCATATGCATGATGGCAGAGTAGGCAGGCGGTATAACCGACCATATGCATGAGGAAATACAAACTAAAGAAAAGAGATATGAAATAAACTTCTTCATTAAAAATATAATACTTACAAGGAGACTAATTCTCAAAGGAGTTGGGAGCTGAAGACATGAGGAAAGGACTATTGAAGATTTACAGAGAGAGGAGGACAGGACTAGGGAAGGAGAGGCCTGATGAGCTGGTGATAATGCGAGTTGCTGTGGTGGAGTTAATCTGGGTTGTGCTTCTTCTTCATCGTCACTGTCTGATATTTGTGACATTACTTCAACTAATTTTTTCAAATCTTTTTTGTTTGTAATGGATGCCAATTGTGCTTGAAATCTGCTTCGCTGGACTAGGACTTCCGGAGCTTTGGTAACTTTTGAAAACATCTTCAGTACATGATCATAATTGTATTTTTCCCACCATTTGATGGAAACTTGACGGGCTAGGAACATAATGGTTTTGAGAGAGGGATGAGGTTTGATAACGTATTCCCATTTCATAATCCAATTTAATTTTGTTTTGAGAAAGAAGAGCAAAAGGGGTGAGCAATGGTTTAATGCTGGTGGGCTGTCATTTTGTGAGATGAAATTTTGGAGACTTTCCTGAAGGGGAAGAGGAAGGAGAAGAGGTTCAGGTCCATAATATTCCCACCATAGTGAGAACCATTTCGGGAGTGTTTTAATTTCTTGTAGTTTATCAAAATGAAGGAACCATGAATGACGCAAATTTTTGTTTTGTTTTAAAAACATTTTTGTCCATGCTTGCTGGTAATCGTAATAATCATAATAAGGAGGATCATAGGGATGAGAAAATTTTCTTGTCAAGTAGGGATTTTTTCCCCATTGTTCCAGGGTGAGAACTTGCTTAATAGTGACTTTCTCCTTCCCAACAGGCCTCTCAATCTCAAGGCAACCAAGCTGCATCTCCTTCTCAAAATTATTCACCTTACCATCCGGTACAACTGATGGATTCTCAAGACCCGTTTGAACTGGAATTAGCAAATTTTGATCCTCAGAATTTGTAACTCCAAAAAATTATTATCTGATTAATCAGCATGACATGCAGATAGTATCTCTCTAAAAAGTTATTTGCGACAGATTATTGCCCAGCAAAGCGACAAATAATTCTGTACTAGATTACGTGTTCTGTACTATGTTTGTTTTTAGCGTCGGCTGACACTGTTCTTGTCTTTAATGTCGGCCGGTACTGTGTTTGTCTTTAGCGTCGGCTAATACTGTTCTTATAACGGCCGGTACTGTTCATGTATTATTAAAAGTTACTGTTTCAGTGTCTATATAAAGGGTTCACAAGGCAAGAAGGGCATTCAGAGTTCTTAATCTGATCCCTTCCTCTCTCGCCCAAACCTCTCCAGTCCTTAGTCCTGTCCTCCTCTCTCTGTAAATCCCAATTCCTAATAAAAAAGATTTATTATCCCGATTATATAATGCTACAATATTTTCAAAATTCGACATGAAAAGCGGGTTTTGACAAATCCAAATTGCTGAAAAAGATCGGTATAAAACAGCTTTCACAGTCCCCTTTGGACATTTTGAATGGAATGTTATGCCCTTTGGATTAAAAAACGCCCCTAGTGAATTTCAAAATATTATGAACGAAATCTTTACTCCATTCACTTATTTTTCAATAAATAAAAAATTAAAAAATAAAATAAAAAATTTCAGTTAAGTTGTAAGAATCAATTGTGAGAGTATCATTTTCCTGGTTCCTGCTAGTTATTTTGATGTGTTTTTTTTTTTTTTTTACTTTTTTTTACATATATTTTTTAACACTTTTAAATATATATATTTTTTAAAAAAATTCATAATATCATTAAAGAATAATTCTTTAATCATAAAGTAAAAACAAAAAACAAAATAAATGCTAACGATAGCTTCTAGCGAGAGCTGGGAGCGAGACGCTTAGCATTTTTCAATAAATTAATTGGTTTTTAGTAGTTCTTGATCATGGGTAGCTAACGACCAAAGTTGACAAAATTTATATATTAGAAAAATTCTTCTCATCAATTATTATTCATCACTTCACATCTCAATCCTATAAAAAACACTCTTACATCTTATGAAAAAATTCCAATACTCTATAGAAAAAAAAAAAAAAAGAAAGTTATAAGTATGGAATGTAAAAGTGAATAGTAACTGATGCATAGTAAATCCCTATATATTATTATACATCGGTTCTTTATTTTATTTGTTTTGATTTATTTTTTTAATTGATCATGATATGATATTAAATTATTGATAAATAAATAAATAATTCTTTTAATTATTTAATATTGTATCGAGAGATAATCGTGTTAACTTTATATCTTATCGTGAACGAAAACTTACATTAATTAGAATTTGTTTAGCATTGAACATTTTCATACAATGCTAATACAAGGATCATGAAAAATATATTGTTGTATAAAAGCATAGGGAATGAGAGAGGAATTTCACCAAGGGTCGCAAAAAGTTTGCTAAATATCTTGTTTGACTTTGAATTAAAAAATTGGAGATAAGTGAAAAACAAATAATAATCTTTTAATTATTTAATACATCATTATGGGGTAATGATAACTTTTTAACTTCTTCTGCTCGGCAGTCTTATACTATACTGAGAAAAAATAAATAAAAAGATAAAAAAATAGGTCATGTTTGGAGTGAGAAACCATCTCAACTCATCTCATCTTATCTCTTAATTACAACTTTATCAAATTTTCGCACAAAATATAATAAATAATTCAATTTTTTCAAATCACAATTCAACTTTTTTAAATTTCAAAATAATAATAATATTCTAAAATAATATTCTAAAAATATTTTATTCAATTTTTAACTTTTATCTAAAATTATCTCACCTAATCTCACTATCCAAACAGGAACTAAAAGTAAGTGTGTATAGGGATTAAAAAAAAATCGATGAACCGGTAAACCAGACCGGACCGAACCACTGGGTTTGGTCTGGTACCGAATTTGGTTTGATCCGGTATCGGTTTTATTTTTCTTTTTCTAAAATTGGACCAAACTGGTTCCTATATATATATTATAATTTTTTATATTGTATATAATTTGTATATATAATATATAATTATATGTAAAATAGTTTTGTATTATATGATAAATTACTAATTAATATAATATTAAATTTTAAAATCTTATATCACTATAGTCTATTATCTTAATAGTTATACTAATACTATATCACTATATTATATATTATAATATACTATTATATATATATATATATTTTATAATATAGTATATAGTATATTAAAACCGGAAAATATGATTGAATCAGACCGAAACCGATAAAACCGGAAGTTCTGGTTTAGGAGGTAACCGGTGCGGAATCGATTCTTGAAAATACAAAACCGGTGCATAACGGTTTAGTCCCAAATTTTATCCAAAACATGAGCAATTTGGGATCAAACCGGACCAGTTACACCCCTAAGTGTGTGGTGTAGAGATGCTGAATAAAATTTATCTAACTTTTTATGTTATTAAATTTGAGAATTACATTAATTGAAATTAGTTAGGAAACGATCATTTAAGTAAATTATGAATAGAATTATAAAAAAGCATAAGGCAATGATAAGGAGTTTGCAATTAAGTAGGTACCTTCTATATTGTTGATCTCAACTTAGGAAATTGAGGTTTGGATACAAAAAAAAATTCATCTCATCTCATCTAATCATCATAATTTTATCAAATTTTCACATAAAATACAATAAACAGTTCAATATTTTCAAATCTCAAAACAATAATATTATTAAAAAATAATATTCTAACAATATTTTATTCAACTTTCAACTTTCATCTCAACTCACTATTCAAACCTACCCTAGAATTCATATATTTCAATGTAATATAAATATTTTATGGAAAAAATGAAATTTTTTCACTAGAATTCTTTTTTTTTTTCTTGTTGTCATTTGAAGATATTTTCTTTGAAAACACATTTTACGTAATATAATTTTCTATGCTTTCAGAGGTAGAAATGATGATTATTTAAATTTTTAAAGATTATGATCATATCCTTAAAATCTTGAAAGTTGTAATTATCTGAAAATTGTATGGGTATTTTCATCTATTGACAATTTTTTTAAAATTCAAATTACGTTTCATATTATCTAGAAAAATACGTTTGAGGAAAAATATCAAAATAATATTTTTCCTCAAAACGTATTTTTTAACTTATTTGAAATTAAAAGTACTTTAATATGTAATACCTAAACAACATAATTTTTCTATTAAAATACTTTTACGACTATTTAAGCACTTTTTAAGATTCATACCGCAACCCCAAACAAACCCTTAGTCCTTCTGTTAGAAATTAAACTGTTAATTGTGTTAATGTGGCGTGCCACATGACATGATGCATTAATATATCTTTAAACTTTAAAAAAAATAAAAAATTGAAATTTTGAAAAATAATCTTAAAAATAAATAAAATAAAAATTATAGGTAAAGAAACCATAAATTCAAAACTCTCAAAAGAATATTATAACTTAAAAAATTAAAATATTTAAAAATATTAAGTTAAAAGAAAAAGAAGAGGAAAGGGGAGGAGATAAGAGAGAACGGTTGAGACTATTTCATTATTATTCACAAATAATATTTTTTATTATTATTTACTACTTTTTCACTACTATTTATAAATCATCTGAAATCTCCTCAATATCCAAACGTAGCCTTTAAATAATGAATTGTTATTGTTGAGCAAGATTTAAAGTTGGTTTCAAAACTTTGGAGATCAAATTAAAAGATAAGTATTTACAAAAATTGTTTTAAAACAAAACAAATGGAGTCGAAAATCCCCCCCCCCCCCCCCCCCCCCCCCCCCCCCCCATTTCCGAGATATCTCAAGGAGTGGAAAACGCTTTCTCTCTAGGCGAAAATCCTCCCAGCCAAAACCTAAAAAGTTTCCTCAACTCCATCCAAAGGGGGTGGAGCTTCGACTCCACTAGGGCTGTAAAAAAGAAATTGGGAAACCAATGAACCGGATCGAACTAATTTGGTCTGGTACCGATTACCATTTAGCAAAATCGATTGAAAACGGGTACGATTCCAGTTTTAGTTTTTAGAACATGGGTTCGAACTAAACTGGACCGGTACATACATATATATATATATATTATTTCTAAATTTTTATATAAAATATTTTTATATGATTTTTTATATTATATGCTAAATTGCTAATTAATATATGAAACTTTAAAATCTTATTATTTTAATATTCGTGTCTATTAATCACATAACATAAAATTAATATAACATATGATAACATAAAATTAATCTTATAAATCTTAATATAATATTTGATTATGATATAACATAAATTAATACTACAACTTTTAATATAATATTTGAATTTTAATATAGCATATAAGTTTTTTTTATAACATAAAATTAATAATTTAATATAATATAAAATGAATGATATGGGTTAATTACTTACTAAAGTTTTTTTGGAGTATGATTTTGTTTATCCATAAAATTGAAAAAATCAGACCGGACGAAACCGAAACTGGAACGATGGTGAATCGGTACAGTATCGATTCTTAAATTTCCAAAATCGGTTCGGTTCTAAAAAATGTCCAAGATCAAATTGAACCGGACCGGTTACACCCTTAGGCTCCACCCACCTTTTTTTTTTTTTTTTTCCCAACCATAACAATGAGATGTGCTGATTTACTGCTTTCTGGTAGGGGTGTGCAAAATTTTGAAAATTTCGACTCTGTCCGACTTCCGCTCCGACTCCGACTTCGATTTCGTCGGAGTCATCGGAATTCGGAGTCAAAATTCGGAGTAGCTCTGAATATGTATTCGGAGTCGGAGTCGAAGTCGGAGCTCCAAGAAGCTCCGATTCCGACTCTGAAATTTTTTTTACTGTACACTTGCGCTCGAGCGAGGTGTCGAGCGCAAGTCGAGCACACGTTGTATTGAACATTGGCTCGAGCGACATGTCGAGCGGAAGTCGAGTGAACCTCTCTGGAAGAGTTCTGCTCGAGCGACATGTCGAGCGGAAGTCGAGCAAACCTCTTCCAGAGAGGTTCGCTCAAGCGCCATGTCGAGCGGAAGTCGAGTGAACCTCTCTAAAAGAGTTCTGCTCGAGCGCCACGTCGAGCGCACGTTGAGTTCCGATCTTATGTCGGAGCTCCTATAGGAGGTCGGAGCTCTGATAGGATGTCGGAGCTCCGACCTCCGATCGGAGTCGGACTCCGACTCCAATTCAGAGTCGGAGTCGGAGCTCCAATTTGGCTCCGACTCTTGTCGGAGTCGGAGGTCGGAAACGAGCACTTCGACTCCGTCGGAGTCGGAGCCCAGCCCTACTTTCCGGCCACCCACGACCGCCACATCAAAAAGAGCAGTGTGTACGTCTCATGCACGACTCAAATCGAGCGTGACATTCACGCGTCATCACTTCACCATCGGGGTCAGCGGCCTCGGATCTCTTAGATCCAACCAACCTCTTGTCTCCAAGAGTAGCGCGTGACCTACACTCACCTACATAATCACTGACAGTCGTTTGCTGGCGATTCGACCCATTTTCCGCTTGCTATTTTCCTATGTTCCCACTTCTCCTAACCAAAGATTAAGAGAAAGAGATAGTGAAATTCTCCTTTAGCCAATCCAAACTAGCAAAATGCAGTATACAACAATTCATTGCAGCATCCAATCGTAGTTTTGCAATCTGTTTATTGGACTGTATCAAAGCCACTTTAGACCTCTCCCCATTGCTTGAAATGTGTTGTAGATTATGTTCTTAGGAGGGGATGGAAGATTATTGCATGGAGATATGTTTACGATGATACAGAGGTACTATTTTTTATTTCATTGTCTTGTAGCATGGGAAGAACAGAGATGGAGATGATATCCATGAATGGTGACAACTCCAATGTATCGGGGGGTTTGACACATGAGGTGTCGACACCTTGAAGAATAATAAATTAATTGGTTTTTAGTAGTTCTTGATGGGTAGCTAACGACCAATGTTGACAAATTCTATATATTATTATCCATCGGTTCTTTATTTTATTTATTTTGAACAAAATTATTGATTTTTTTAATTGATCATGATGTGATATCTAATTATTGGTAAATAAATAAATAATTTTTTAATTATTTAATATCTGATCATGTTAACTTTATATCTTAAATAAATGAAAACTTACATTAATTACGATTTGTTTAGAATGAATCATTTTCGTACAATGCTAATACAAGGATCATGAAGAGTATATAGTTGTATAAAAGCATAGGGAATGAGAGAGAAATTTCACAAAAGGTCACAAAAAGTTTGCTAAGTATCTTGTTTGACTTTGAATTAAAAAATTGGAGATAAGTGAAAACAATAAATAATCTCTTAATTCTTTAATACATCATTAGGGGTTAATGATAACTCTTTATGATCTTATTAACTTTGAAAATTACATTAATTGAAACTAGTTAGTGTAAAGAACGTGTTTCATACCACCAACTGCACGGATGACTTGCAACAAATGAGATTGCGGCATTGGATGTCTGAGAGCACTCCGATGCTTAAGTTAGAGAGAAATACTCTTAATATGTGTATCGGAATGAATCCTACATACTTTACCTTTAGGTGTATTTATAGGTGTATGAGGATGCTGATAACTGCTAGGTCTAGGGTTTATCTTAGATAACCCCTGAATAAATTGATGGGATAGCTTTCCTAATCTGTTGGAGACATTATCCATTAACCATATTATTCAACATATGGTTAAAGATCCAATCTCTAAGCTTGCAGAGCTAATTCGACTTTTGAGGTCTCAAACTTGGGCTCTCCAACGCATGGGCTTGTTTGTCTCCATGGCCCTAAATATAAATTTCCCTTCCAATTATCCCGTTAATTTCCTTCATGCCTGCACATGGGAAATTCATCAATTTGTGCTTCCAATCTACCCTGCTAGTTTTGGGCCAACAGATGAACCCTGGGGTCATTACTTCTCTTACCCCACTAAGGGTGTGGGCTTTAAAAAATTCATCTTTCCATTATGTTAAAAATGTGGCCCACATCACTCATAACTGTTCACGTGCTTTAATTTACTATTTTTCTTTTATTCAAATTGTTAACGTCGTATTCCATACGTCTTTGAGCCAGGTTCCAGCAACTCAAGTCTTCAGAATTGGGCCTGCATAAATAAATAAGAAGGCAGCTGGGAGAGGGTGGCCTTGGGGTCGGGGAGTCTCCGATGCGGGGCAGATCATGTCTGCCCCCATGGAATCCATGTTCTTCATACTATTCCTTTTGTCAGAGTCCTTTAATGTGGCGTGGCTCTGCGACAACGTCATTAATGTGGCTTGTAGATCAAGTAATAGTGCCATTAATGTGGCATGGTTCCCCTATTTACCTCACCCCGCTGGTGTCCTTGGTGGTTTGTTGATGTCTTCCATGTCAGAGGATTGAACGTCCCCTTACTTTCCGCCCATTACGAGGACATGCACTCAAGGGCTGGACACTGTTCGAGGGGTCTCTAGGTCGGCAAATCCCATCCCCCTACAGTACGATCCCTCATAGAGGTTGTGTCCAGGGGAGTCTACCCGTGGGCTGGGCCTTTGCTTCTTGTTCCCTTAGTTGCCATTATTAGGCCTGCTAAGACAGAAGGAGAAAAATCCCTTACAGTTATCCCGCTAATTCTCATCAAACTCGTACAGTGGGAATTATTATTAATCTTATATCTGCCTTGTCATTGAGGCCGGGGTCCCTCTCCTGATGTGTACACGGCTTCAAAGTTTGAGGCAGTTCCTCGTCGCTTGGCTACCTTGGTGTCATTTCTTTTTCAGTTTCGTCAGCACATTTCTTGATGAATTTGATGGCGTCTTTTTAGTTTTATCAGTATTAAGGGCGTCAAGCGGCTCTTCGCCTTCACGTCGCTTCATGGTGTGTATTTTTTGGGATTCAAAGTGTCCCATACCTCTCCCTTATGCCACGGGGCATGGGAGATTAACTGCTGCTTTCCTCCTATATAAATGCGATTTGGATTAGAGTCTTCTTTCCTTTCACCGCACCGTAATCCTCATGTCATCCTTGTTCTCCCAACTCATCCTCATTTTCACTTATTCTCCTCTTTCTACTATATTCTATTTCTTTGTCAATGGCCTCTGAGAAATCCACCTGACCCACGGCTTCCAGTGGGGGAGACGTTCCAGAGGTTGGAGATTCCAGGCCGTCTTTCTGGAGCAACAGTTGGCGTTCCAATGCTGAAGCGGTGACGCTGACATCTCTGGCCCTTACTTACCAGGTGCCCGAATGAATGTTCTTTAAGGTCCTTGGCCCATACGAGGGTGTCGTTGATGCTGAGGGTCACTCTTCTCGAGTTGTCCTTTTTCCTTCTATGTTTTCTTGTGGTTTAAGGCTTCCTTTCCCTCTCCCCGTTTGCGATTTGCTGGATCATCTTGGTCTAGCCCTGTCTCAACTTCACCCGAATGCTTGGAGGCTCCTAATTTGCTACAGTATCATCTGGCGGCTTGCCTTGCTGTAATCGGACCCGAAGCAAGCCGACCTCATCGATCGTGAGTTCCTCATTACTCACAAGGTGCTGTGGCAGAAAGGGAATGTCTGCAGTTTCAGGGCGATGCATGCCCTTGTCAACCTGGAGTCGCGGTATCGTAAAGTGAAGGACTGGTCTACAAAGTTCTTTTTTGTGTCCGGCTGCAGATGCGAGTTTCTGGTGGGTCAGGTGAACCGTCGCGAGTTCCCGATTCAAGCTGACTAGGGAAGGGTTCCAGAAGATAAGACAGTGCGTCCGACGGCTACCCCTGCCGAGTTGCGGCATATTGCTATCTTTAGAGAGTGGGTGAAGAAGAACTCTAGCAGCGTCTTCTCGGATGCCCTCCTTTCCAAGGAGATCCCAAGGGTTTCTTTGCCTCCCTTTAGCCACGTTCCTTTTGACGACAGTGTGACTGTTGCCCGACCTCGGGTCATTCCTGCTCGAAAGTGTCCCGTAGACGCTTCTCCATCGGGCAAGGGGAAGAAACTTTCGCTTAGAGGGGGTCGAGGCCGACAGCGGGCCCCCTTCTAGAGCCCTGATTCCTGAATGGCAGGCGTCGACTACACTTGAGGTCCATCGTCTTGCCGTCCTAATGAGGCCGGTGGAGGCGTCCCGCTGTCTTGCTGGCGTGGAGATGCCGGTAGGACCTTTTAGTAACCGTGTCATGGAGGAGGGAGCATCGAGCGAAAGGTGATCTCTTTCAGGATATTGTAGTCAACGCAGATTCGGGGGGTCCGTGTGAAGATCCGCCTGCCTAGGCGGAGCATCAAGCGAAAGGTGGTTTCCTTCTGGATGTTGTAGTCAGCTCAGGTTCGAGGGGTCCATGCGAAGATCTGCCCACCCAAGAGGGAATGCGTGCCCATGAGGTTGTCGATGGGGCTCATCAGACCGAGGCAGCTGCACAAGCTTCTGATGCTGATGGTTCAGTAGAAGCTTTGGCCTAGTTAGAAACGAAGGGGTGTCATGCGGAAGCTATCAGCCAGGTCGCCAAGTGTTTGTCTGGCTTTTTCCATGAGGTTTGGCAACTTTTTTTTCTGTCATTTTCCTTTCTTTCACTATTTTCTAGATTTCCTTTATTAACTATTCCATGTCGGCCTCTCTTGTTGTCAGGGTTCCTCTCAGCTAGCAGCCTTTATTGTGGATGGCCAGAAGGCCATTGAGCAGGAAAACCAGGACTTTCACGCAATGACCCATACTGCCCTTTCGTGTGCTCGCGGCGAGAGGGAAGAGAGAGAGTAGCTGGAGCAATAGTTGAGGAGGGTATAGCTTGCCCTGGAGGAGGAAAGCAGGAAAAAAGAAAAGCTTAATCGCTGTCAGAAGAGGCTCAAGAGGAAAGCGAGGGAAGATGACCAGTGGACGGAGCGACTTGTTACAGATCTTCGAGAAGACCTGTCCCGGTCGTTCGCCATCTCGTGTGGGGGCACGGGTGTGTTGAGGGTCTCAGGTCAATGCGGGACCACATTCTGGAGAGTTAGCAACTATGTTCGCAGACTCTCGAGAAATATTTGTGGGGCCTTGACCTTACCCAGATCGCACTTAAGGAAGCGGCTTTCGCATTCAATCGCAAGTTGGGGAGGAAATAGATCTCTGATGCTTTCACGGGTCCTATCTTCCAAGCCGTGCCCGAGCTTGCTGCTTCTGAGCCCGGCGATCCTGATCCCAACGTTCCTGAGGTTGGCGCTCCCGATGGCGAGGTCTCCGGTCAGGTTTCCTAACATCGCCACGCCCTAGCTTCTTGGTGGTGGTGCTGCTGCTCTTTTATTTTGCTCTTCTTTCCTTTCAGTAAATATATATACATGTGCGTCGTCGCCCTGCGGCTTGTATGTAAGTTTTGATTAATGAAATTGTTTCACATTTTTGTTGTGTCAGGCTGCTTGTCTTTACGATGTTTCCCTTTTGTCATTTTGCTTTTCTCCAATGTTTCCTTCTATGTTTTCCTTCTCTTTTCTTTTTCATGGCCGGCTTGGGGAGTATCGTCACAGGAAATTATGGGCTTGGTGTTAGGCGGGGGGATGGCCCTTGCAAGGAGCTTACGGTCTACCCTGCAAGTGCCTAACTTATTCATGACAACCCCGCTGGCCGACCACTTATCTGTTTGCGTTACCTTCATTTGCCCTTGTTAGGTAGTCGTCCTCTTGGGGCCTTTAGCGACTTTATTTGATGAGACCGACATCTCTCTGCAGTCCTTGGTGCAATATTCGGGTGGTCGAAGGACCTGTTCCGCTCTCCACCGGGGAGAGGCCAGGATGCCTTAGGCCAACCTGCCCCTTTAACCCCCGATGAGGTAATTTATTTGGGCGGCCATGGGCCGGCTTGTTCTTCATTGTGATGGGAGTCGAGGTAAGTGTTTCGGCAGTCAAAAAGTTGGACCCGCTCTCCTCTATGGGAGGGTCCAAGTGGCCATCGGCTTAACTCGCCCCTGCTACCCCGTGTGAAGGTAATTTGTTCAAGCAATTTGAGACTGAACCCACACCCGCACCCGCTCATTGACATAGTGTAGCCCTTTGCTTTGACTTTTCATCTTTGAAGACTTTGTTCACATCGGGTAGCCAAAAGACTAGGCCCGCAGTCCATTAGGGAAAGGTAGGGATACCTCAAGTCAAACCCGCCCCCTTGATTCACTAAGGAGGTAACTTCTTTGGACGGCCGTGGGGCTAGTCCGCTCTTTCGCCGTGATGGGACTCGGGGTAAGTATTCGGGCAACCGAAAGGCTAGACCCGCACTCCTTTGCAGGAGGGTCCTAGTGGCCTCTGGCTCAATTCGCCTCTGCTACCTCGCAGGGAGGTAATTTGTTCAGGCAGTTTGAGACTGAACCTGCTCCTGCTCATTGACATCACAGGGAAAGGTAAGCTTTGGGTCAGACTGGCGCTGAACCCACTCTTCGTTCACAGCGAAGGTCTAGGAAAGTATTCGAACCACCGTGGGGGCTGGATCCGCACTCCTCCGCGAGAGGAGTAAAGCAGCCTTTGGCGTGACTCATCCCTTTAAATCCCAAAATGAGGTAAGTTTTCAGGCAGTTTGCAACTGGACCCGCTCCCGCCTGTTGACTCTTACGAGGAAGGTAAGTCTTTTTTATCTTCGAGCAGCTGAGGACTGACCCACACTCCGCTACAGGAAGGACAAGACAATCGTTTGGCCTACCTTTCCCTTTGGTATCCCATGGGGGAGGTAAGTTCGAACAGCGATATAGCTGGTCTGCTCTTCGTCGCGATAAGAGTCAGGGTAAGTTGTTCGGGCTGCCAGGGGCATGACCCGCTCTCCATCGTGGAAGGGGTAGAACGGCCTTCGGCCTAGTTCTCCCCTTTGGTCCCGCGGGAGGTATATTGTTTAGACAGTTTGAGACTGGACCCGCTCCCACTAGGGGTGCTACCCGCACCATATGGTCCGGGGCAGATTCCAATCCAACTCGCCTCATGTCTTCTTAAAAAAAATGGACTACATTCTATTAGGTTTAAAAATTGTTTCTAGGTCCAAAAGTAATTAAAAATACATTTTTAGACCCAAATTGTAAATTTAAGTTTTGTAAATATGACTATAATTTAAAAACTATATATATAAGTCTAATTATAATTTTTAGACCCAAAGTGCATACTTTGTGAACAAGTCTAACAAATTGTAATATATATTTATATATACACAATTTGTAAAATATAAATATATATTTATGTTTATATATTATAAATATTTAAGTGGGGGCGGGGTGAGGCCCTCCCCGCCTCCGTTAGGAGCTCTAGATGTGGGGCGGGGCGGGGCAGCAGGGTGCAGTGGCCCGCTGCCCACCCCTAGCTCCCACTCGTTGATATTGTAGGGAAGGTAAGTGTTGGGTCAGGTTGGCGCTGATCCCACTCTTCTTTGCAGCTGAGATGGGGGTAAATTGTTCGGACCCTCGGAGTGGCATGACCCGTTCTAAATCGCGAGAGAGGCAGAACAGCTTTCAGCTTAGCTCTCCCTTTTGGTCCCGCGGGAGGTACGTTATCTGAACAGTTTGAGACTAGACTCGCTCCCGCCTGATGACGCTCACAAGGAAGGTAAGTGTTTGTCTTCGAGCCGCCGAAGGCTAACCCACACTCCACCACGGGAAGGGTGAAGCAGCCTTTGGCGTGCTCATCCTTTTGATACCCTGCGGGGGAGGTAACTTATTCAGACAGTGATGTGGCTATTCCGCTCTTTGCTGCGATGGGAGTCAGGGTAAGTTCTTTGGGCTGTTGGGGGGCAGGACCTGCTCTCCATTGCGGGAGGGATAGAGCAACCTTCAGCCTAGCTCTCCCCTTGATCCCGCGGGAGGTACGCTTGTTCGGGCAATTCGGGACTAGACCCGCTCCTGCCAGTTGACATCGCAGTGAAGGTAGACATTGATTTGGTGATGATTTTTTCATTGCAGATTTCGTTAATTGTAGATCGTTTTGTCGGTAGTTTTTTTATAACATGAAAGTTCAAAGTAGAAGTGTTGCATTGTCCTAGAAAATCATGCCTTTCATTAAATAGTAAGAATTTACAGTATTTAAATGACACATTACAAAAGAAAGGGAAACAAAGCCTTTAGCCAGGGAGCTTTCATTCGTTTTACCTCTACCTCTAGGGCCATGCTCCTTCCCCTTCCCCCTCGAGCTCGGTAGGGCGAGTCACAGACTAAGGCCTACCAGGGCTCTCCAAGCGGTGCATGGACTACTCTCTCTTGGAGGTGTCGTTCGAGGTAACCCCACCATTTCACTGCTTCAGCTCTCAGACGTAAAATTATCTTGCTTCGACTTGTTCGCCTCGAATTTCTCCCACTCCACGGGGAGTTGGGAACTTATTCTTGAGGTGGTAGATCAGCGTGATGGCTTGCAAGCTATTGGGGGTGGGCCTTCCGATGATGACGTTGTACGACAATGGGGTTCTCACTAGATATTGGCTTAGGAAAGAATGAAAGATTATAATATCCAAAAATTATTTTGAATGAGGTATTTTTAGTGTTATTGAACCAAGTCTAAATTTTAAAATAAGCTTCTTCATATTTTTGGAGCCCCGAAAATAATATATTTTTAGAAAACTAATTTATTTAAATGATTTTATTTCTTTGAGAATATTATTTAATATTCATCATTTTATTTTATGTTAAAAACTCTACGTATTTAGATGATTTTACTTCTTTTAAAAATATTTAGTAAATTCCATCATTTTATTTTATGATAAAAGTTTATATGTTTAGAATCAAAGTGAGATTTTAAACTAGGAAAATGATTTTCATACAACATTTTTTACAACACTTTACACAATTATATTTTAAATGATGGGTATTTTTGTAAAACATCTTATATTATAATTTGGGTCTAAAAAAAAATTTAGACCCAAAAAAAAATTATAGATCCAGTGAATCACTGGGTTGGGCAGGGAGGATAGGGTGCCCTCGCTGAGCCTCGCCGAGGCTGCCAGCCCTCCACCGGAGCTCTCTTTGCTCCTCCATGCCCAGCCCAAAGCCCCTCTCTCTCACACTCCCTCTCAGTTTTTCCTGTTCCAGCGCAGCCGTGACCCCCCGCCCAACGACGCCACTGGCCACCACTGTGAGCCACGAGCCATCCCTGTGACCGCCACCTCTTCTCCTTAAGTTCATCGATGCATACCCAGCCCTCCCCCACATCTCTCTTCCTCTCCTTTGTTTCTCTCAGCCACGGCCTTAGTCGTGCCCTTGTAAGGGACTGTTATGAAGACGTGTGTGAAGAAATTGTAAGAAAGAAAGTGCAATGTAGTGTCAAACGATAGAAAGTAATACAGTTAGTTAAGTTAGTTTGCTATACGTCTGTCGTTGAGAACAATTAAATAGAATGGTGTCGTTTGGATTGTAAGTAGAGATCTTAAGTAGGGAGGCATGAAACGGTGTCGTGTAATCCAATGTAACTATAAAAAAGGTATGAATGAAGAAGAAAGGCATGCGGAAGTTTATCAATCATCTCTTCTCTTTGATTCTTCTCTCTCTCTCGTCTCTTTCTCATTCTTGGAGATTAACATCTCGAAACAGTCATTGTACGGGCCCATTACAGTTGGTATCCAGAGCCATGGCAGAAGGGACTCGATCTTTTGCCCAGTTGAATGAAGCATTGGCTTATTAAGGCAGCAGCAGGATAAGCAGCATAAGCAAATTGAAGATACCATTTCCTTTTTGATACAACAAGAAACTGCAAGAATTGAGAGGGAAGCTCAAGATAAAAGAATTATTGAAGTATTGCAGTAAATTTAGAGAATTTCAGTGAGTAATTCGATGGGTAAATGTGATCTTGGTGGGAATATAATTGGAGATGATGTGAATCTTGAAGGTGTTGGTGAGATTCATCATAGGGAGTTGGGTGATAGTGGGTTACCCAAAGGTGTTAAGTTGGAATTTTCAAGATTTTCTGGGCATAATCCTTCGCCTTGGGTGTATAGAGTGAATCAATATTTCCTCTATCATCAAGTTTCTCCAGGTTAAAGAATCTTTATAGCTTCTTTACATTTGGGTGATGAAGCTTTAATCTGGTTCCAGAATGCGAGTGACGCAGGTGTTTTCCATTCCTGGGAAGACTTTGTTCAAGCCTTGCAAGTAAGGTTCGAGTCATCTCCATATGATGATCCCATGGAATCTTTGACAAGATTGAAGCAAGTGAGTTCTTTCATGACTTACAAGATTGAATTTGAGTTGATTTCCAATATAATAAGAGGCATTTCTGAGAAAAAGAAATTGAGATGTTTTCTCAGTGGTTTGAGAGATGAAATATGGTTGCCAGTCAAAATGTTGAAGCCATCTAACTTGAATGGTGCTTTTGGTCTAGCAAAAATCCAAGAATAGTACGTGTGGAGCACTAAAACGTCTTGGAGAAGTAATTCTTTTGAAGCTAATCAACAGTTATTGAATGGTAATGTCAATAAGCCTAGTCATTCCAACTCAATGTTGGATGCTCCTAAAGGCCAATCCATTTCAAGAACGCCATATCAAAAGATTTCTGAGGCTCAGATGCAAGATCGAAGAAAGAAGGGCCTTTGTTATTTTTGTGGTGACAAGTGGCATCAAGGCCACAAATGTGCTAGACCTAATTTGTACGTGATGGAAGGTATGGGTTTTGTAGAGAATGCTAATGGTTTTGCAGAATTAGAACTAGATCAGATCCTCGAGGAGAAGCAGGATCAAATGACTGAGCCTGCTCAGATTGCTTCAATTTAGATTCAAGCAATGATGGGGACACCAAGTCCTAAGACCATGAAGGTTATGGGGCAGTTAAAGAAGAAGAAAGTATTAATACTCATTGACAGTGGTAGTACCCACAAATTTGTGGATACTATGGTGGCAGTTAATTCAGGATTGTGTTTACAAAAGTCAATCCTATGCAAGTTAAAATTGCCAATGGAGATGTGGTTAGTAGTGAAGAGGTGTGTACTTTGGAGTTAGGAGGTTGTGATGTTGTTTTAGGGGTGCAATGGTTATTGTCCCTAAGGCCTATTCTTGGGATTTTCAAAAGTTGCAAATGAAATTTGAAGTTGAAGGGAAATTTGTGTCTTTACAAGGATTATCTTCTCCTTGTGATCTTGTTATTAAAGATACCGAAATTCCAATTTAACTGGATTGGAACATTGAAGTATGTTCTTGCATATGATTCCAGTGTATCCTCAAGAAGATTCTGTTAAGGAACTTGAGAGGATAACACATTTGCTGAGTAGATTCAGCAAGATTTTTAGGAACCAAGTGGCTTGCCTCCTCAAAGATCACATGATCACCAAATCAATCTGAAACAAGGATCTGTGCCTGTAAGTGTGAGGCCATACAGATATCCTTATTTCTAGAAGGCTGAAATCGAGAAAATTGTCAAAGAATTGTTGCAATATTGTGTTATAAGGCCAAGCCAGTCTCCTTTTTCATCTCATGTGCTATTGGTGAAGAAAGCAAATGGTTCTTGGAGGATGTGCATCGATTATAGGGTGCTCAATGAGGCTATAATAAAAGATAAGTACCCCATACCTGTTGTAGATGAATTAATTGATGAATTGTTTGGAGCAGTAATTTTTTCAAAGCTTGATCTTAGATCAGGCTATCATCAAATAATAATTAGGGGTTATGACATTCCTAAAGCTACATTTAGAACACATGAAGGGCATTATGAATTTCTTGTAATGCCTTTTGGTCTCACAAATGCACCTTCAACATTTCAAGGCCTCATGAATGATGTATTTAGGCCATTTTTAAGGAAGTTTGTAAGTTTTTTATTTTATGATATCCTTGTGTATAGTAAGGATATAAAATCTCATTGTCAACATTTAGCTGCTGTGTTGGAAACGTTGGAGAAGAAGTTGTATGCCAAGAGGTCAAAGTGCCATTTTGCTTGTGAAGAGATCGAGTACCTTGGTCATTTGATTTCAAAAGGAGGAGTTAAAGCAGATCCAAAGAAGTTGGAGGCCATGATCAGTTGGCCTGTACCAAAGAATGTGAAAGGGTTGAGGGGCTTTCTTGGTTTAATAGGTTACTACATAAAGTTTATTAAATGCTATGGGCTTATAGCTGCACCATTGACAGCTTTATTGAAGAAATATGCCTTTGTGTGGAGTTCAGAAGCTACAAAAGCATTTGAGGAATTGAAGGCAACTGTTACCAGTCCACCAGTTTTGGCATTGCCAGACTTTACAAAAACCTTTATTATTGAGTGTGATGCTTGTGGAAATGGAGTTGGAGTTGTATTAATGCAAGACCAAAGGCCTTTGGCTTTCTTGAGCCAGGCTTTGAAAGGGAAGAATTTACTGTTGTCAACATATGAAAAGGAGTTTTTGGCATTCGTGCTTGCAGTGAAGAAATGGAGACCTTACCTTCTTGGTGGTGCCTTTGTGGTGAGAACAAACCACCATAGTTTGAAGTATCTGCTTGAGCAAAAAGTGGGCACAACAACTCAACAAAGGTGGTTTTCTAAGTTTTTAGGCTATGAGTTTACAATTGAGTACAAGAAAGGAGTGGACAATAAAGTAGCAGATGCTTTGTCAAGGAGGAATGAGTGTGGTGATTCTATATCCTTGAATGCTATTTATGTCCCTAATCCAACATGGCTTGAGGAAATTCGAAAGGCTTATGACAAAGAACCAATTATTAAGAAGCAGGTGGAAGAATTACAGTAAGGTCAATCTTCTTCAAAATTGACTCTTAAGCAAGGCATCTTTTTTAAGAAATGAAGGATTTACATTCCCAATTGTTCAGAATTGAAGCTAAAAAATTTGCATTACATTCATGCAAGCCCATTAGCTAGACATTCAGGATTTCATAAATCCTTGCATAGGGCAAGAACAAATTTTTATTAGCCTGGTTTGAAGGTGGAAGTGAAGAAGTTTATTCGAGAATGTAAAATGTGCCAAAGGAACAAGAGTGTAAATATTTTGCCAGCTGGTTTATTACAACCTTTGCTCATTCCTCAACAGATATGGACTGAAGTGTCTGTGGATTTTGTTGAGGGATTGCCTATGTCAAAAGGATTTTCTATGGTGATGGTGGTGGTGGATAGGCTATTAAAGTATGTACATTTTTTAGCCTTGAAACATCCTTTTACAGCAGCCACAGTTGTTGCATTGTTCTTGAATAACATTTTTAAACTGCATGAGATGCCAAACAGTATTGTTTCTGATCGAGGGGCTATTTTTACAAGTTCATTCTGGAAGGAATTCTTTAAATTGTAGGGAGTTAACTTGTCTTACTCTTCAGCTTACCATCTAGAAACTGATGGTCAAACTGAGGCAGTAAACTAGTGATTGGAACATTTTTTAAGATGCTTCTCGGGTGACAAACCAAGGGGCTGGTTTTATTGGCTACTACTTGCAGAATGGTGGTATAATACCACCTGTCATGCTCCAACAAGAATGACACCATATGAGGCAGTGTATAGTGTTCCTCCTGTGAAGTTGCAGCAATATATTCCTAGTTTATCTCAGAATCAAGCTATGGAGGAGTTACTCAGAACCAAGGAAGAAATTTTATCAGTTTTGGGAACAACTTGATACTGGCTCAGGAAAGAATGAAGTTATTTTTTGATAAAAGGCACATTGAAAGGGAGTTTATGGTGGGAGATTGGGTATACTTAAGGCTTCAACCTTATCGACAGAGCTCTCTTGCAGTTAGAAGGAATATGAAGTTGTCACCTAAATTTTTTGGCCCATTTTAGATAGTAAACATAATTGGACAGGTTGCTTATAGATTGGATTTGCCATCTCAATCTCATTTGCATCCTGTTTTTCATGTTTCTTCTTTAAAGAAGAAGTTAGGCCAACATATTTCTCCATTGTCAACCTTACCACCAATTGATGAAGATGGATAAATTGAACCAAAACCACAATAGATTCTGTAGAGGAGAAGTACAAAGGTGAACAATAGAGCTGTAGTGGAAGTTCTAGTTCAGTGGCAGGGTGCTGCACCAGAGGATGCCACATGGGAATCATATTGGAGGCTCAGAGAGAAGTTTTCTCACCTTGTGGGCAAGGTATTTTGAAGGGGAGGAGTGTGTAAGGGACTATTATGAAGACGTGTGTGAAGAAATTGTAAGAAAGGAAGTGCAGTGTAGTGTCAAACAACAGGAAGAAAGCCACAATAACCCACCCATAGCCGCCAAACCCTAGCTCCAGCCCCTCCATCACTGTAGTGACCATCAAGGGGCAATCACTACCCAAACAAGTGGCTTTTGACACCACGAGGCCTTGCCGAATAGCAAGCGATGCAACGTTTCAGCCTCGATGTATGGTATAATCTCTCTCTTTTCCCTCGATAATTTATTGTGTTTATGAAGCTGGATGTTGTTGTGAATTGTGTTGTTGTTGTGGAGTGCAATGTGTTGTGAATTGTGGACGGAGAAGTTTGTGTGGGTTGTGATGTGAAGTGTTGGGATTACTGTGAACAGTGTTGTAGTATAGTTATAATGTGGTTGTATGTCGTGTGAAGTGTCGGGATAAGCTCTGTAGTTGGACGGGTTGTGTGAAGTATTATGTTAGTTGGGTTTGAGTTGGATTTTGATGTCGGAGTGTATAAAGCTTGTATGCACAAGCTAATATGAACCCATGGGAATAGAATCCCTTGAACCCACAATCAATTTGGAAACTCTCCCAAGAAAGTCAAAATCAAGCCAATGAAAAATTTAGAACCTAGATTATATGAAAATTTAGACCATTTGAAGAACCTGTCTCAAGAAGCTAAATTATAAAGAAGAACGCCACAAAGGTTGTGATTTGCCTTTGATAAGTTCAAAAGTTTATTCAAGAATAAGAGGAAATAAACTCAACTCATAATGAATAAATTCATCAAATTTCATCAAACTCATGAAATGAGGCTACAAAGAGTATTTAAATCAAAACATAATTAAAACCCTAACTAAAATAAATCTACATCTTCCAAAAATACCCCTGAGTGAATAGTTTCGCGGCTACAGTACTCGGCTACAGTAACTTACATATCTCAATCCCCCAAAAACCCTAGGTTAACATAAAACCCTTTTCCAAAATACCCTTGGGCGAAATACAAGGCCTTCTCAAAAGAAACCCTAGCTGCAAATTAAAAAATCCCGAAACTACCCTTAAAAACTTTTCTTGGAACCCTAGTTCATAAAACATAAAACATATGTGGGCAAAACATCCTCAAGCCTCATTATTCTAGACTAATTCCTATAACTAATAAAATAAGCCATTTTAATAAATTAAACAAAATTAAACAAGGTCCAAACAATAACTCTAGCTCATGTCTTCCATAGTTTGTATCAAGTGGATCAAAACTGGATCTCCTTCTCTGAAGCCCATCTCGAGTGTTGGAGTCTTGATAGCTTCATCCCAAGTGAATTGCACCAACCCTTGCATTGTCTCCTTGATCTTCTTAGCTCTTGACCTTGTAATTGGCCCATCTGGAACTTGCAAAGGATCTTTAAGACTAGGTCTATCTTGATGACAATCATTCCCCCTCTCCTCAAAAGGATTTGACCTCGAATCTCCACCTACATCAAATGGAGAACGGTCAGAGACATTGAAAGTAGTAAAAACATGATACTCACCTGGAAGATCCACTTTATATGCATTATCATTAATTTTCTCAAGAATTTGAAAAGGTCCATCCAAGCTACTCCTATCATCAACAAGTAAAAGCATCAAAGCTAAAGGAGTAAGTGGATTAAATCCATAAACAATTTCAAAACAAGAATAAGAAATAGTAGTATGCAAGGTTTTATTTTATGCACACTCTAATAAGGGCAAATGATACTTCCGTAAACGTCTATGTAACAATTCAATGTATGACAAATGATACTCCCACAAACGTCCACCTTGTAATGTTTTCAAAGGAAGTGAATGTCTTACATAAAATATGTAGAAGAATAATGAATGCATGAATGCAAATCTATGTTAGTATATTTTTACAGTATAAAGTAATGCTTACTAAATAGTCGACTCATTTTATTTTTATGTATGTCCCTCCCCCTCTCAAGAACAAAATGTGTAAGACGCGTCAGAACAGACATAGACCAAGGGAAGAGTGACGGAAACCTAAGCATGTTTTTATGTAATGTATGAAAGTAGATTTTTATAAAATGACTTTTCATTTAATTTAATGATTTTTGCTATGAACTCTCTTTTAATTTATAGAGCATGTTTTGGTTTTAAAACATAAAATATTTTATATCCTGGGAAGGAAATGGAAAAAGTTTTAAAAGGGTCAGTAATTCTCGTCTTATTTTCTTAAATTATTTTCTAAAATCCCATCATAAAGACGAGCGTTACATGACTATAACACAAATAAGTACTGAAGACAATACTCCATAAGTACATTACTGAAAAACATAACTATTGAGCTAACTTGCTGAGCCGCTCACTCAACTCAGCTAAGATAACCATAATCCTATCTAAAAAATAGAGGGCTGAAGTAACAATCTTCTCATCGTTGCGTTGGGGTCTAATTGACCTCATCCAGTCAATCCTCATCTGGCTCTCCAAGTCCTGACACATAGTCTACCATTACGGAGAGAATGGTAGCTAGGACTACCAAGTGAGATTTGATTACAAATCTTAGCAAGTTAACTGCCAACTTAACTAGCAGTATACAAATGCATGCACCACAATAAAATGACATGAATGTCATGACGTGAACATGATTATGCGTGACATGACTTGGTAAATAGCATGACATGTATTGAAATAAGTAGAAACTTCGCACGGACTGAAAACGGACATGAATTGAAATTGACATGAACTAAAATTGACGTGAACTGAACATGAACTTGAAATCTTGTTCAACAATAACATGGTTAATTAAACATGAACATGTGGATGCTACACAGGTCCCCTCGAGCCGTGTGCTCCTGCCGGTACCCCATTATATCACAGGCATCTGTCCCAGCTATGAGTATGTCTATATAATTGAATTAAAACTGATAAATATGTTGTTGGCACCATCGACATTGGGTGCTTGAATTTGCTCCTACAACCAGTTCCTTAGATCTCATTCGAAACCTGTTGACGGTGCTTTGTCAATTCAGAAAATTTCACACTACTTTAAACATTCTAGCGTGAACAATGGAGTTCCACTAGGATATTATTTCATCCTAGCACTTGGGGTCTTGATAAAGATAAGAGACTCTACTGACTTGAAAATACAATTTTTCGTCCATACTCTATGCACGGGACATGGCGTGGCATGTAACAATGAACGTGTGACAGATGACATGTCATAACATGGCATGTAACATATGAGCATGTACTTGAAATAATTACCATCGTACATACAAAAATACACTGGGAAGCAAGTTAAAGGCTAACTTACAGGGATTTGAGTGATGTAAAAGTATCAGGAAAATAGTGTGAACTGAAATGAGATAATTTTAAGAATTAAAGCAGCTACTTAAACATTTAAAACATAAAACTCACTGACTCATGGAAAAATTGTCATTTTACCCCTTTACTTATGGGAAATGACCATTTTGCCCCTAAATTAAGGGTTTCACATATTAACTTCAAATACTACCAAAATTTAGATTATTCATGTAGATTTCGCTCTAAATTAAAAAATGTAATTAGAAAAATTTAAATAAAAACACAACGATACCAACTATGCATTGATTGATTCATATGAAAGCTAGAAAGTCTTATTTTTGTTGCAATTCTTCCAAACCTCATATCATATACCTAAACTGATTTATGCAACACTAAAAATCATATTCTATATTCTAAGATCATGCTAAGACTTCAAAATAATCATTCCATAAAAACCTAAACTGCTCATATCAATAAAATGCCCAAAACATTAAGTTTTGGTCAAATAGAACACACCCATGATGTTCTTGATCTAACACTTTAAATCAACTCCAAGGACTCCAAAAGTCCATAAACACACTCTTAACATATTCATAGGTCAAACCAAAGTGATAATGATGCTTGAAAAACAACCAAAATCACAAAACTCATTATCAAACCAATCGGCATGCATACTAAGTCTATACCGAGTACCACATGTTTTTGTCTTAGAACAACAACACAAAATCTAAAACTTTCATGAAGTTAAAAAAATAAAATACCATACTTCATATTCAAGTTATAAATTTGAGATAAGCATTTACTATAGGATCACATTTAAAAAATTCCATAAAAACTCAATGCAACCGGAGAGACTCTTGTTTGTGCCTAAACTGAACATTTGCATACATAACATGCTTCCAACAAATATTTAAACCAACTCTTTTCAAAATAACACTCTAAACACATAAATGAGAGTCTTAAAAATATCCCATAAGTATTTCATAGTCATTGGACTAGGTTTCAAGAACCAACTAACATCATAACCTCAAAACAGAAACGATTTTGTGTGTTCCAATTTCAACCTCAAAGAAAATGTGTATAACTCTTTAATAAAGATGCTAACATGCTTTGGATCAACTCATAACATGTATAATAATATGTTAGCATTTCATCATATCAATATCTACCCCTAACTTTAAACAAAACTTAATAAAAACATCAAGATTCCACACCATCATCCAAACTATTGGCCATGCCAAGCATGACCATTACATGATCAAAACCATTGTTCACTAATTAACACTCTAGAAAATTACAAAAATTATATCATTAGAAACTAGACTCAAATAGTAACAATTCATATGAAGGAAGTTCCTTGAGAACTGACCTACAAATACTTCAAAAAAAATAGAGCAAGAACAGCCAAAAAAACTACGATAAACTTCTACTCGAGTTCTCTTCAAGTAAGTGAAAGAAAAGTGAACAAAGGGCGAAGGGGCTGTAGGACATCCTATGTAGGAGGAGAGGGCCGATGGGGATGGGTGAATGACCACTTGATGGGGGGTTTTGCAACCAAAACAATGGGCAACTTAGCCCATGGTTTTAGATTGTTGCTGCCAAGAGGGGTGGTGGTTTGGCCTCCCATCCATGCACTATTTGGGATGCCATGACAGCCATAGGACATCCTAGGGAAGTGGAGGAAACTCCCTTAAGAAGATTTGCATGGGTGGTGCCTTTTTACGGGACTTAACCGAATGAGCCTCACTTTAAAGTTTGAATAGGGTTTGTTTAGGGTTTTGGTTTCTAGCAAGCCCAATTCTAATTTTTTTTATTGGTAAAATTGAGTTAACAAGATACAATAGAATAAAATAAGGTTGTAGTAATTTTTTTTAAGTGGGTAATAGTATCTAAAAGTGATTTAATCAAGTAATTAATCATCTAAGCTAAAACCGGCCATTTAGGGTTTTAAGGAAACCATTTAGGGTTTTGGCTTCCATCATGGTTTTAGGGTTTCAATTGAATCTGAAAAGTCTGGGGGTTTATTAGGGTTAAAAATCTCTTTTGGTTGGCCACAAAGTGTTTGGTTGGATGTAATAGTGCTTGGCTTAGGTGACATGATCACAATACTTGATTTTCCTTCCATTCCTTCACATTTCAATCGCAATGTTCCTCTTAGTGCCAAGTGTTATGTACTATTCACCAAGTATGGCTAAGATCTTTCCAAGTGTCCACTAAAAACTCTCCAAGGCTATTTTGGACAAATCCACACAACAATTGTTACAATCATCTAAATCAGGTGCCAGATGGTATTATTCTAGGTGTTACTATTCACCCAAAAAATGATGAAAACAAACATTGCATCATAAAATTTTAAATAATCATATGAGTCAAAATGCATTTCCAAGCACTTTTCATTTGAAAAATAAAAAACTTATTATTGCACCATAAAATCTTAAATATTCATCGAAAACCAATGACGCAAATCGTTTTTCAATCTCATACTCTCAAATACCTCAAATAAATGAAAAACACTTTTGCCACCGTAGCGGGTAAGAAACTAATTATGCAAATAGACTAAAACCTAAGAGGTCGCTCAATTCGTGAAACCTTTCCGGGTTTTTTCACGATTTTCTAAGGTCTAAAAAAATTCATCTACTTAATTTTTGGCGGGTTGTTACACCTGCTCTATTACTATATGAGCCCTAATGGATCAATTATCATATATTCCTATGCTATTGAACCTGGAATTATTTCATGAGATGAAAACTTGATGTTGTTATTTTAGCATATTATCTAAGGGCCACGAATAATACAATATCGATGAGCATGTCTAGGAAAGTGGTCGAGTCTCATATAATTAACATGAGTGTTTAGGAAAGATTATTTGAATTCCTAATTACTTGTTTTTTTATGACTCATGGCCCAGATGATTATGTCGTTTTGACTCGATATAATCATATGAGTATGCTATATAATATGAGGTCAAGAATTGCTTTGAGTTATAAACTTATGAGGGATTAAAGACCCTTAACCTAGTGAGATTAAAGAGTCTGGGGCGTGGGAGAGATGTTATGAGTGATGTACTATATTAGTAAGATGATGACTTAATATAGTACTCATAACAATGGCCTTCTCGTCAAGTCGCGCTCTCCATTTTCTGTATGAAGAATAATTAGTTGAGAGATTAGACTATTAATGGCCATGTCACCCATTGTGGACAAGTGAGAGATACTAGTAAATGGGTAACCTCATGACTCATGTAATGTCCACATTGGTGGGAATGTTATAAGTAGTTAATTATCTCCCCAACATAAGCAGTTAATTAACTCCCCACTACAAACAGTGTCTTATGTATATTAGTTTAGTGAAGTGAGCGAACATACAAACAAAAGCCTCTCTCTCTACAATTTTCTAGATCAACTATCTTAGGCTCTTGATTTTGAAATGTGGAATCATTTTGGAAAACTCTGGTAGCCTCTTAAGTGACATAGAGGTGCAATCACAATAATTTGGCATGGACGGTAAGACAAGCAAATATCTGGACTTGTGAAAATTTCACTCCGCTTGAAGTAATTCGAATTAACCTTATCTAACAAGTATTTTCAACAAAAACTAATGCTACAATTTCAAGCTTGTGAGTAGAGTAATTCTAGTAATAACTCTTCACAATGACAAGTACTAGTCATTTTTAGGACGTCACACAACCCATAACCTAGAGTCATTCTGTAATAACTCTTCGCTAAGTAATTTTATTCATGCAAGATTTGGAGAAAATCTTAATAAGTGCTTCAACAAACTCTTTTTTAGTTTTAAATGAAGCATGTTATGAAATCTTACCTACATGATGTTTAAGAAGTTTTTGATAAATTAGTAGCATTTGGAACCTCATATTTTTCTAAAATTATTAATATTCTTAGCCCTAAAAGGATGGGGGTATTACAGACGCTCTATCACCCTAATATTCATGTTATGTGCAAAAGCGTTGAGTTCCCTCGTTGACAATGAAGAGAGATCAAGCCACATCATGGGAGTCCCTATCTTCAGAGGCTTGTTACAGATTAATTCTTTGTTCTTTGCAGATGACACTCTATTGCTCTGTAAAGCCAATCATTAGAATGGAGTAGAGTTTTTAATGCTAGAATTATATATAAAGGTATCGGGTCAAAGAATAAACAAGCTGAAGAAAATTTCCATATTCTTCAGTAAAAACACAAAAGAGGAGAAGGATAACATCGTAGCAATAGTAGGCATTAATTGATATTCTCTTTTCTATGAAAAATATTTCTGGTTACTTGCTCTAGTTGGAAGATCTCAAAACAAGGCATTTTAAGAGCACTTTGGATAGTGTGTGGGGTCAGATGAACATTTGGAAAGTGAAGTTTTTGTCCAAAAACCTAGATTCTTACAAAATGCTCTATTCGAATTATTCCAACTTATTATTGCACGATTTTTTTTCAAGTCCCAAAGACTTTATTGATAAAAATGAAGAGGACTATGCAGAAGTTTTAGTGGAGACAAAAAGAGAATGATGCAAAGATTCAATGGGTAAATTGGAGACAAATGAAAGGCAAAAGCTACAGGAGGTCTAGATTTCCGAGATCTAAAAAATTTCAATCTAGCTATGCTAGCTAAGCAAGGGTGGAGATTATTACAAAACCCAGATTCTTTATAAGCTAAAGTTTTCAAGCCTAAATATTTCCCTCATGCTAATTTTCCTAAAGGCAAAGCTAGGAAGTAAACTTTCTTATGTTTGGAGGAGTATGTTAGCTACGACAATTACTTGAAGAAGGGATGATATGGTGGGTCTACAACGGGAAAGAGATTAAAATTTAGAAAGATAGATGGATTCCAAAATCAATATCTTTCAAAGTTCAATCACCTGTGAAAGCATTGAATAAATATGAATCCATAGCAGCCTTGATAAATAGTGATATTGAGTAGCGAAAAGACTCCCTTGTTAATTAAAGAAATCTTCTCCTAATCTGAAGCCAAGGAGATAAGTAGGACCCCAATAAGCTTATGCAGTATTACTAATACACTTGTATGGACGTGCACCTCAAAGTGGAGACTTTGTTGTCTAAAGTGCATACCATCTACAGGTTAGGGTGCAAACAAATCGGAAAACCAGTGAACCGGGCCTAACCGGTGTGTTTGGTTTGGTTTCGAACCGATTCCGTTCGGTACCGGTTCCAATTTCATAAAACTGGTTGAAAACCGGTCCTATTTTTATTTTGGTCATTAGAACACTGGTTCAAACCGAACCGGACTGGTACATAAATATTTTATTTTTCATTTTTTTATATTGTATATAAAATAGGTTTTATATGATTTTTTATATGATATTATATATATATATTATATGCTAAATTGTTAATTAATATAACATGAAATTTTAAAATCTTATTATTCATGTATAATAATCTAATAACATAAAATTAATCTTATTATCAAGGATAAATGCATTTTATGGCATAATAAATTATAATATATATTCCTTTTTATAAATACATTTATACACATTTGATCATATATACTGGTATAAAAATGTATAGTCTAACTTATATAGACTATAGTAGTATAGGTAAATTCAATACTATACTAATATGTATTAATTATTATAAAATAATATATGTATATTATAATATAAATAAACTAATAGTTTTAGTATATATAACCATCATATTATCACTAATATATATAATCAAATATATAAATAAGTTAGACACTAGCATAATGTAATAGCCCGCTATAACCATCACAAGTTATGCTATTAATTTATAATTGTTAGTGATTAAGTTTCTAACATATAGAACTCCTGCTTACAGTTTCTTGTATTTCTTGTTTTACCTCGTAAAACGTGACGATCATTGTAAGTTAGTTCATAACTTACTATCAGATTAATATGTATGTGTGACGGGTAATAAAACTATAGTATATGTATGTATGTTATCATATATGTCATACTATGTCATGCATGTCATATATGTATGTCATATTATCTGTTATATAATTTATTCTGTCATGTATTTCTATTTGTTACAAGTATATCATGTTACAAAATATTGTACGTTACAGGTTATGCCATGTTATGAAATGTTGTACGTTACATGTTATGCCATGTTATTAAATATTGTCTGTTACATGTTATGACATGCTACAAAATATTGTCTGTTACATGTTATGACATGCTACAAAATATTGTTTGTTACATGTTACGAAATGTTTACTGGCTCATTGCACCTCATGTCTCTCGCCTCACGTTTATGTCATGTTACGTTACGTTAGGACTTTTGTCCTTTCGTTTCATGTCACATTTCATCTCGAGTACAATTTGTTTATCTTGGGAACTACCTTTCAAGTTATGTCAAGTCTATTTACGTCTATCACGACCCTAAGTGCAAAGATGAGATAATATCCTAGTAGAACTCATTTGTTCACACTGAAGTGTCTAAATTAGTGTGAAATTCCATGAGTTGACAAAATACAGTCAATGGGTTGCAAATAGGGACTAAGTAACTAGTCACCGGAGCTTACCAGACACAAATGCCGATGGAGCCATATTTCATTTCACGTTATGTGTACTCGTGTGAGTGTAGATATTTGATACAGGATACGTACAATACATGTGTCCACAGTAATTGTGGCACATACAATACGTGTGTCCACAGCAAGTGTGACACATACAATATGTGTGACCATAACAAATGTGGCACATATAACAATACGTGTGTACTCACAACTGGTGCAGATACCTATGTTGTAATGTGGTAATTGGCAAAGACACATGGCTCAAAGGGACCCGTATAGCACCCACATGGTCACTTTTAATATCACATTTAATAGACAAGATTACTCATTATGGTAACCTCATGAGACAAGAATATCATTATGGTAACCCCATGAGACAATAATATCATTATGGTAATCCCATGAGACAATAACATCGTGGTAACTCCACCAGACAAGAATGCATTTCAAGTTCACGTTCATGATATGTTTCAAATTTACGTTCATGCTATGTTCAAGTTCACGTTCGTGATATGTGTCAAGTTCACATTAATGCATTTCAAGTTCACATTCACGTTAATACATTTCAAGTTCATGTTCATGATATGTTTCAAGGTCACATTCATTTTATGTTCAAGTTCACGTTCATGATATGTTTCAAGTTCACGTTTATGCTATGTTTCAAGTTTACGTTCATGCTATGTTCAAGTTCATGTTCAGTCATGCTTCAAGTTCATGTTTATGTTCATGTTAATCAGGTCAAGATTCAAGTCATGTCAGTTTATGTCATGTTACACGTCAAGTTATTTTATGCTTGCTTATGACTTTGATTATGCATTCATACCTTTATTGTCATGCATGCATCATTAACTTTTGTGAAAGTTCTCTATTAACTTGCTGAGATTTGTATTCAAATCTCACTGTAGTAGTCCAACTACCGTTCCCCCCGAATGGTAGGAGATATGTCAAGTCGAGGAGAGGGAGTAGAGTCTGGCCAATTAGATGAGGTTGACTAGATGGCGCCAACACAACGCAGAGCTTGTGGCCTACTTAGTTAGACTTTTGGACACTATTATGGCATTGTTGCTGAGTTACTCGATGAACTAGCCCAGTAGTTATTATTCTAATGATTTAATTGTGGAGCTCAGTCTCCCATGTTTTGAGATTACAGTCTCCTAAGGCCTACACTGTAATCATGGATGTTTATTCTTTTCATATGTATGGATCATGTTTTAAGTAATTAGAATATTATTAGTTTGGTCCATAGTGTTGCTCAAAGAAAAAAATTATCCACTGCGAATATTACATACTGTTAGATGCATGATAGGAATATTGCATCTTTATTTGTCATGAACGAGGGGGCAAGTAACCATGTGTTGCATGTATTAACGTTTCAGATGTCCATCTGATCCCAAACAGAATCTAGGGGCGTCACACATAATAACATTGAATTAGACACTATATTTGTAAATAAATTAAACACCACTGCACTGGAAAAAAGGACCGAACCGACCGGAACCGGTAAAACTGAAAGTTTCGATTTTAATGATGAATCGGTTTGGTATCGGTTCTCCAGTTCTCAAAACTGGTTTATACCAATTCTGTTCTAAAATATGTCCAAAATCAGAGTAAACTGGACTAGTTACACATCTACCTACATACTTGCAAGATGATCTAATGGATTGAGTGAGGGGACAATCTTAAGGCAGCACTAATACAAATGGATTTGGACCAAGATTTGGCACCTAAAAATTTCTAATGCAGCAAAGAATTTTCTCCGGAGGAGAAAGGTTGAACCTCTAGAGCAGAAGTTGTAGATAGTCCCAACTGTCCAATTTTCCTTACTGAACTTGAATCTACAGAGCATGCTACATAGGGGGTCAATGCTGGTTTAGGAAGATCCAAAAGTGAGAAATCATGAAAGACTCATTTATTGGTGTCTTAGAAGACATGTTTCTGTTTATAGATCATGGTTGAAGAGGTGGCTAAGGAAGCTCGAAAGATATGGATGAGAAGGAACACGTCTTTCCATGATAATGATTTTAGTCATCCTATGTGACCAATTGCTCATTTTTCCTCTCGATTGGTCACGAGTCTTGCCTTTACGTTTTAAATCTTGAATTTGTGTTTTAAATTTAACAGATGATTTTTAAAGCGAGCCAAGTATTTTAAAATCCTCGAAATATTTTAAAAGTCCAAAATTGTTTTAAATGGGGTAAATTTTAGTATTATTGAACCAAACCTAATTTTCAAGTAAGCCTCTTTATATTTTAGAGCCCCGAAAATATTATAGTTTTAGAAAATCATTTTATTTAAATGATTTTAGTTCTTTAAGAGTATTATTTCAAGTAAGCCCAACCATCATGTCGTCGCCATTAACAGCACTGTCGTGTCTCGTCAACGACAACCCCTTCTCCCTCTCTGCTTCTCCCCTTCCCGATCCCTCTCTTCCCCTCTGCATCTCATTCCTCGATTTCTCTCCTCTCTCTCAGTAACCTAGCACTATCGCCACGAACGACATCATACCACTACAAGCTATCGGCTTAGCAACCCACAATGGCCCCACAGCCCATCGTCATGCACCCCAGCCCCCACGTCTCTCTCTCTCTCCTTCTCTGTTTCTCTCAACCCACGGTCTCAGCCCCTGCTCTTCCCATGCTACCACCTCTGCCACCAAGCCTCGCCACGACCACCCCATACAACCATTGTACCCAATGCCTCTATCTTGCTCTCCCTCTCAATCTCAGCCATGGCAGTTCTATCCATTCCCCACAACCGCTCCTCCCATGCCTCATGACCTGTCTCACGAAGCCCACAGCCACAAGCCACTAGCCTCACACCCAAACCCTTGGATCAGCCCAGCTTAGACCACTGAAGCCGTTGTTCATCCCCTTACTTTGTGGTATAAATTCTATCTCTATGTCTTAAAGGTGTATTATGTTTATGTAGTTTGTATGAATGTTGGTGTTGTGTTTGAGTACTTGGAAAGATTTATATTTAATTGGAAAATGATGAATGCAGGAGAGTTAGTGCACACCACGTAGGAAAAGTGATACGGTGCGTTTAACATTTTTCAGTACGGTGCGTTTCATCATTTATTCTTGCCATTTGTGTTTTGGAGCCTTTCCCCATTCTCAGTTTCCTCCCTCTCCCTCCTCCATCTCCTCCGTGCCGTGACCCAAGAAAACACATACTTGCACAAATTGGATGTTCTGCAACTTTTCATTCACCGGAGTTATTAGACTGGAGAAATTTGCTAGATTGGGTTTCCACGGTCAGTAGTTTCTTGTTTCGAATTCTTTTTTTTTTTTCTTCTTGATAAGTTCTTATTTGGATTTATTTCCACTTTTATTTTGTGACTCGTAGATGATTTATAGAATGTGAAGTTTGATTGCATCCAATTAATGTCAAATTGTTGGGAAGTTAGTTGTATGTCTTTACTTTTCTAAGAGCAGTTGACAATTGCTAGACATTGATGGATACACTAATTTGATATGACATCCATTAGAAACCTTGTTGTGAGTTACTGTATTGTGCTAAGGAAGGAAATGGAATTATCTCGTGGACACTGCAATGAAATTTGGAAATGTATATGACGTGTTTGTGAAAATGCAAGAAAGAGTCACAAAATATTTTTTTTTAAATACCAATGAGGTAGCTGAATCACATCGTCTCTATCAAAGATTTTGATATGAAATTAAACAAATATATGAATATAAAATAAGCAATTTAAAAGAGTATAAACACTCACCACCGAGACACACAGGCCAAGAATAACAGACTACAAAGGCCAATCCAAAAAAATAATATTCCTAAAAACAATAGAAAAAATCTTCAACTTCACAAGTCTTCCTAAAATGCATGGGACCAGTCAACAACCCAAGTTATAACATCAGTACAATACTTCCTTAGAAGGTTCAATTACACAAGCTACAATTGAGAAGCAAAATGATAAAATTGAACAGAAATTACTTTCACAAAAAGGTGATATATCACAACACTTGTTTCACTACTCCATCTCAGAAATGACAATAACATAGAAATTGGGAAGACAAAGGGGTCGGACATGGTGGAGAGAGACCTACCCCATAGAAGATGAATCCCCCTTCCCATTAGGGATAGACTGTTCTTCCCTAAAATGTCTTAATAATTAAAACAATTCAAAAAAGCAATACGTTAAAGCAGGTTCTTACAAGCACCAATAAAAGAAGGGACTGCTCAGATTTTAAGGCAACAGAGAAGATGTCAACCAAAATCATTTCATACAACAAGAAAGTCAATGTAAACAAGAAACAAAATTTTAATCAAAATGCTAAAAAAATGGACTCTTGAACTTTTTTCCATACATCTCAAACTTTAAATCAGGCTCATTCAACTCTAGAATGCCCTTGTATGGCAAGCTAAGTTCAAGAAGTATTTTTTCCACAAGTTCAATGAAGACTACTCTAAGGTATGCCAATAATAGAACTCATATAACATGTGACGATAGAATGCAGACTAGATAAGAAGACTATACTTTGAAATAAAAACCTCAAGTTGGTTCCACCCAACTTCTTTTTCCTCCGAAAATCTTCAATGCAGACTAGTTAAGAAGATGATAGAACCTCTTTCAATGTGGAATTTACGAGAAACTTGAGCAAGTTGATGTAAAAATCTTCATATTGATGCATGGACTGACTTGGGTTAGGTGCATTCGGCATCATCTGATTCTCTCATTAAAAATTAAGGGCCACTCATGTTTGTTTCCTTATGACAGGTTTAGAATGACATCATTGGTTTCTTCATCTTCTCTTGTTAATTTTTCAAAGATGGACGACCCAACGTGTATTGGAAGGAGGAAGAGCTTCAGCAAAAAGGGTGAAGAAATTGTGAAGAGGGAGTTGAAAGTCCACAACAAAGAAGTTGAAATTGAAAGGCAACAATCAGACATCCGACATGAACGCACACTACTTCGTGTCTATTGGGTTATTACCATATTTAATAACTATGTACTTGATACAATCAAAATGAAGCTCCGCTTAATGGAAACTTTGTACATTGTATGTTAGGGACAATTTGGAATGTTGTGTATAATGGAACTATTTGGAATGTTATTGTGTATTATGAGAATGTGTCACTGGACGTAGATTGAGTTAAATGCAACCTGCTTAATTGTTTGTCGTCTTCCTTTCTCAACTCTACTTGGAATGTTTTTGTGTACTATGAGAATGCGCCGCTGGACACAGGTTGATTTAAATGCACAAAATAAAGAATGATTGGAAGGCACATAAATTTAACGACAGTGTTCGAAAAATAGAAACTGAAACATCTTATAGAGCAAAATATTTATCATCTTTTTTACAATCACTTACTCACATATTGCAATCACTCAGTTACATATTGTTTACAATCACAATACATGTCCAAAATACACTTAAAACATCTCTAAATCATAAAGCAAAATACACTTCATAAATCTCTAAATCATAAAGCAAAATCTCCAACATCTGGTTGTGTTCCATCCCCATTATCAAGTTATGCTCCATCCACCACAAGATGCATATGTGAAGATAATATAACATAACTTAACAGTTATAAACTAGATTCTAGATCATGCCAATACCAAAATATCAAGTAGAGATGAAACAAAATGGAATCATTAAGTACACTTTCTTCTTGAATAGAATCATTACTTCTCTCTGAACTTCTCTAAATTTAGAGTTTGTGTACAACTCCTGAAATATCTTCTCCAGTAGAGAGACAGATATGATTGAGATTGTGAAGTTGAATGACTGGAAGTCCACCCCATTTTCATTCTCAGTCTTATTCCTCAATGCATTATCTAATTGATCAACAAACTCTTTTAAATTTGTCCTAACATGAACATACCCGTTGAAGAAAGCATTCATACTCTCGCTTCATTGAGTTGTACTCATTCCAGCCCAAAAAAACTTTAAGAAATACTGGTGCCCAATAGGTACGCTCAGTGTATAATGATTATAACCAGGCATTCTCCTGCAAGTTGTATGTCGTAAGTAACACGACTCAACATTTCTGAAACTCCTCAATGGTCTGTGAGTCATACACACACTTGAGCAACTGACTTTTCAACCCGATTTTATATGCACTATGGAAACCCAACTTCTCAGGTACTTTTTTTAGTATATGCCACAAGCAATATCTATGTCAGCTATTTGGAAAGACAACAACACTGACATTTTTCATTGCTCTATCTTGATCCGTGATAATAGCCTCCAAGGCATTACCATCCATAAAATTCAACCAAGTCTCAAACAACCATGTAAACGTTTCAGCATCTCACTAGAAATCAATCATGCCCCCAAAAGGATTGATTGCCATGATGGTTTATACACACAGACGGTGCAAAGGGTATCTGATACCTGTTTGTCAAATATGTGGTGTTCGAATATGACGACATCACCAAAATACTTGTAGGCTGCCTTACTCTATGCGTCTACCCCAAAAACATTCCTCAACCTGCCATCATCATCCAAATCTATTAGTGCAAAAAATCCATCATGCTTGTATTGCATCCTAGCAAAATACTCATAGAGGGCTCCAGCGCCACCTTTCCCAACACATCCATGCTTGATCATTTGTATCTAAGACTCTTTTTACAAACTCGCTCACTTCTCCATTGCAGCGAAAGACCCTTGATTTCTGTGGACTTAGGCCATGGTTGTGCTCATTGTGTGCATTCAACACTTTCAACATATCATCAACAAAATAGCATTTATCTTTACCTTACGTTTTGCTTTTTATGTCGAACGTGGCCTGGCGATATTTGACGTCCAGTTTCGTGCCTTCCCTCCACGAGCACAACCAAGTGTAACATATCTGAGAGTCTCATCCTTGAACCTTTTACTGCTTTGCGTACTTATCCCAAAACTGCATTATTTCCCATATTTATTATAATAAGAAAGTAATTCTTCTTCAAATTTAAACACCATCCCCAACTTGGGCTCTTCAATGCTATCGCTCACCTCAGTATGCACTATATTCTGTGTCCCAGACTCATCTTCATCTTTGGATTCAACAGTATTAGGAACAGTGAGCGTAGACAAACTTTCAACCTCCCTAGAGTTAAGTGTGGCACTCAATATCTCTTCCATATTGCTTGAACTTGCAAAGTTTAAACTAATCGAAAAGTTAACTGATGAGTGAAATTGGGGCATTAGATTTTCCTGCAGTTTACACCCACAAAACAAATCCATGTTTTAAATCGATTAGAAAAATGGTGAAAAATAAGCGCACTACTTAAGGAACAAACTTATGAAATGAACTTGATGAATACCTGGGTTGATGGTTTGGCGGTAGGAGGTGTTATAAGAGATGCGTGCTCCTTCCCATGCTCCTTTTATCTAGAGAATAATTATCATTTTGTAACATTAAAAATCATTTTATAACAAAAGCTTCGGAACATCATTGATGCATATTTATCACAGATTTTACAATGATTCAAGCATCCTTGTACAACCTGAACATGACGGTGTCATTAGATCTGTCACAACTTTGCAAGTAAGTTCTGCCAAATAATTAAATAGCTATCTATCTATAAAATGCATGCAAATGCATGGTTCACTTTTATTATTTATTCATATAATTCTTTGCATACATGATGCATGGCTGGTTAATTTACACATTTTGTGGATTCCATCTGCAAAAGCATCATCCCAATTAAAACACACACATATGCAGGGTACTTCAACTTCTCAAAAATCAAATTTTTATGTTTTTTATAGTATTTAAATTAGGTGGTTATAATTTCATTATTTTTTTTTTTAATAAATTGGCATTTTTCGCTTTGGAGCAGGCAGAAAGATGCAAGCTTTCTATTTCATCGGCATCATTGTGAGTGTTTTCTATTTCAAAAACTTTTTCTCACCAACATTCCACAGATTACACAACAAATTCCAAAGTATCGAGCATATACCATAGATGATGTCGAAGATTGGTGGAAGTGAAGTGTTCAAAGCTGCCAGAGATGACGCCGACGCAAACAATTGGTGGAGGTAGAGGTTCTCTCCAAAAAATCCGATGACAGTGGGTGGGTGGCAAAGAAATGTAGCACAGCCGAGGAGTGGGTCGCGGAGGACTGGAAAACGTTGGGGTCGAAAAATGATGGTCGCGATGGAAAAATGGAACTGAAAAATCTTTGTTGCTATGGAGAACGGAACGAAACTTTCCCTCCTCATATGGTTTTCATTTTCATCTTACTCTTCATTTGTATTTCGTGTTTTTCATCTCTTCAATCTTCATCTTCATCTTTAACTTTATTTTTTTCATTTTAGCTGACATATCAAGCATGCGCAAGTCTCCTGCGCCAACTATCCTGCCCATAGCAGGACTGTATTTAATTTGTGTATCAAATGTGTTGGATGTGGTAAACTGAGATGAAGTAGGATGTGGTTTGTGATGTGGTTATATGTTGTGAAGTGATGAGATTAAATGTGAAGTTGTGAATTGTGTGAAGTGCTGGAAGTACTCGTGTGGTTGTGTTGTGATATGAGACTTCATGGATCAGAGGAGTCCATGGTTGAGATTATAAAGCTATGTGATTGTGATGGTGTTAGTTTGTGTTGTACAGAGTTTAAGTGGACTATGGATTTAATGTGTATTTTGTGTTGTTGTGTCTATTGAGTTTAAATGGATGATGGATTGAATATGTGTGTTGTATTCATTGTTAATAAGCTTATTGATTGAGAATAGTGTTTGTGAAGGTTGGGATATTAGGGAGGCTTATGATGGTAATGTTTGTTGTTTATTTGGTTTAAATGGATAATAGGTTTAAGTGATGAGTGTATATTAATTTAGTTGAAAAGTTGGCTTGATTTTACTTGACTGCAATGGTTTATGGGTTTGAATTACATGAAGGACATGAGGTGCAAGAATTGGACAGGTTTTAATGTTTAATATTTAATTTCATTTGTAGTTGATGATCGAGTATAGAAATGGGTTATAATTAAATGGTTATACTTGTTTTTGGAAAATGCTACCTAATTAATTGTATTGAGATGTTGGCTATGAATGTATGAAGTTGGGTATCTCAAATTTTCTTGAAGTGTTGGCTTAAATTGAGTCGTAGTGGAGTTTGAAAAGCATGATAATTTTTGTTGGTTTTAATTGGGCAAATTTTGTATATTTAATGTGTTGACTATGATAAATTGTAAAAAGTGATGTATTGGGTTGACTAAAGAAGCTTGTATGGAATGTGTGGTATGTGTATAAAGATTGTAAGCTTTGTGAATGTGTGATGTTGGTGTATAATGGTATGGGCAAATTTCATGTGGTGTGATGGTTTGAATTGTAATGGAGTGGATGGTATGCATTTGGACAGATTTAAATGTTTAATATTTGGCTTCATTGGTGTTGATGTTTGAGCATGGAAGTGGTGTAAAGTTTCATGGTTATGCTTGAGTTTAGATTATGCCATATAATTGAATTGTATTGAAATGCTTGAGGTGAATATATGAAGTTTGGATAGAGAGGGTAGGATACATGTGTGAATTGATTGGGTGAATGTGTTGGATAGATATGTTTACCTTGAATGTGTTATGTATGGATGGCATTTGTAAGAATAAGTAGATACTTAAATGGATTGTATGTTGAGCTTAGGTGATAAAGGGATATGACGTGTGTGTGTGTGTGTGTTGATTGTATACATATGTTTGGATTAAGAGTGTATAGTATGTTTGTAGGTGACGAAGTGAGAATAGGAACTTAAGTTGGTGTTGGATTGGATTACGTATGGAGGAAGGGTATTGTTTGAGGAATGGTATTGTGACTATAGTTAGATTGTCTGGTGAAGTGGGACAAATTTGTAAAGCTTGTCGAGTGATGATTTGGAGTTTAAAGTGAAGCATGTGAGCTCACTTATTAGTTAGAAATGAATTTAAGCTTTTCGGTTCATAGTTTAGATTTATTATTTATGAAAATGATTATGCTTCGAGGATTGAATGATGATATGTATAAGTGAAATGAAATAGATATTATGAATACCTAGAGGTGTAAGTTTGTACAATTAGAAACATTATGAAGAAGTATGCAAGTAAATAGATGATGAAAGTTATTTGGACAATGACTAGTCTAAATAGAGGAAGTTTAAGTAAGGACCAATTGCAGGTTAAGGCCATGTGAAAGAGAATGCACTAAGAGTAAGGAGTAGTTTTATTATGCAAGTTTTAATTGTAATGTTCTTATGTGAATGAAAAGCAAATGACGTAAGGTTATGAATGCATGTAGGTTGCCATCTGACACGCACATGAATGGACTGCGTGAAATGGAATGGCCTGCATGAAATGGAATGACATGTAGTCCAGGTAAGTATTATGTTCATACTCTTCTAGAGTTTTATAAAGGTATAAAAATGAAAATGAATGTTTTATTTATGCAAAAGAAACAAAATGCTTTTACGAGAAAAATGTTCTTTTATGAAATGAATGAAAAGGAAATGGTTTTCTAGAAATGAAAGAAAATGAAATGACGCTTTATGAATCTATGCTAATGTATTAATGTTCAAGTATATGTATGTAATGACCTTCTTTGGCAGCCTTTTTTATGCACCCAAAGAATAGTTGTATGCATGTGAATGGATGTTATATGTAGTATGTATTAAATATATGTTCTATGAAATGAAATTATGAGGCTTTATGCTTTATGTTATGAAATGATGTTTTATGAAATGAAATGGACTGATGAATGAAAAGAATGAATGGAAATGAATGAAAGGAATGAATGAAAGGAAAGGAAGGACTGAAAAGAAAAGAATGTTTTAATGTATGAACCTGCGTAATGGCCATGACTGAATGAATGAATGATGGTACCAATGGACTGAGCAGATTGCAATGCCGGGTAAGTAGTATGGGTAGTGCACCCAGTGCTGCCCCCTGACTAAGGGATTCCTAACTTGTGCCCATGGGCGGAATTTGGTCCAAAAGACAGATAACCCCAACACAAAGGGCGCAACACTGTGTACCAGCAAGAGGAAAAGTGATAAGAATAATTGGATGTACGAAATGTTTTAGTTTTATGAAGGAATGTACAATGTGGGTAATGTTTTGAGAAATGAAAATCTTTTGAAAAGAAAAAAAAATATCACCTTACAATGTTTTTAAAGAAAAGAAAATGTTTTATATAAATATGTATATGAATGAGAAATACATGAATGAAAATCTATGTTAGTATATCTTTACAATATGAAGTAATGCCTAATGAGTATTTGACTCATTATATTTTTATGTATATCCCTCCCCCTCTCAAGAACAAAATGAATAAGAAGCGTCAGAATAGATATGGCCCAAGGAAGAGGTGACAGAAGCCTAGGTATTTTATGTAATGTATGAAACCAGATTTGTAAAAGAACTTTATATTTTTAATTAAGTGAATTCTACTGCAAAACTCTCTTTTAGATTTATAAAGCAGATTTCAATTTTTAACTATGGAATCTTTTATATCCTGGGAAGGGAAAGAAAAGTTTTTAAAAAGTTCAATAATTCCCGTCTCGTTTTCTAAAACTATTTATTTAAGTCTCACTACAAGGACGAGTATTACATCCTAGTTGTTTAGTGTCTGAGGCTAAACCATCACAATGTAAGTACAAGGATCTACTCCAAAAGGCCCATGTTGCAGCAATGAACAACACCGATTCAGGCCAATCTTGGGAAGCTCCTCCAAATGGCTTAAAAATAATATTAAATTGGGATACTGCAATAGACAAAACTAGTAGCAAAGTTGGCAGTGTGGTAGTAGTACATGATCATGAGGGACAAATTTTGGGCACTAAGAGATCTGATAGAATCAAAGTTTTGAAATTCGTTCTGTTTCGGTTGGAATTTTTCTTACCGAAACAGTAACCAACACGAGGTAGATCACTATTCTGTACTAGCTCAAATTCCGACCGTTCTGGCCGGAATGGACATTTTGGTCCGAAATTAAGTTGAATGCCTGGATGAAGTTGAATTAATGGTCATTTTGTAAATGAGTTCAAAAATAAGAGACAAAATGATATTTTTAAGCCCCATTTACTACCCCATCTTCTGATCTCCCCTTTCCGAGACTCTTTCCAAAAATCCCCAAAAGGCCAAAACACTTTTTCCATCTACAACATGTCCCGTGTGTGGCACTATCACATGATTAACTGAATTATAAAATAGTTATAATAATGTCATTATTTGTTCTCTAATATTGAGTTTGTTTTTATTTTCTATTTTTTACTTTTTTCCCGAGTACTTGGTTAATGTAGACTAGAGTTTATGGACAACAATAATTGGTATACATTAATCTTATAATCTAGATTCTTATTGTCTTGTTGATGTAAATGAATGATTATTTTTTTTAACAGTTGAATTGAGAATTTAGACAAGTTTTACATATATGTGTGTTTTTAAGACTTGTACTGATGTTACTTTATAATATAGTTTATATATATAATTTATCTATTTAATGTCTATACTGAAATGGTACACCGAAATGTACCAGTACCAAAATATTTCGTTCCAATACCTTAACCAGAATGGTCACTAAACAGATTTCAAACTTTGGATAGAATCTTATATCATGATGCACTTAATTATTGTCAAATAAATGTTGCTCTAATTATTTCTGGGGATATTGTTAATATTGAAGAGGAACCTATTTGTATTCTTTCTATTGTAATAAGTGAGCATGCTCAATAAAAGTTAATCTTTTTGTAAAAAAAATTGTCCATTATTATTTCTCAAACAAAAAATTAATTTAGAAATACTTACAAATTGCCGGACAAGTAATGATGGTTAATCTCTTTAGTTTGCTTAAATAGAGCATTTTCATCTTGTAAGAGACTATGATTTTCTTATAATAATTAATGTTTAAAACAATTTACTATGTGATAACCATTCAAAGTCTCTCTCTATGATATATCAAAGTGACATAAATTTGATAGTTTTGTTCAATAATTTTATAAGATTAAGAAATGTTTGCTTCAAGGGAATGTGTGTAAAAAGTTCAATTGATAATAAAATTATAAAATTTAGTAAAAAGTTCAATTGAAAATAAAATTATAAAATTTTTTATCACTGTGATCTAGTTCAACATATCTTATGTATAAAAAGTTTTAACCAGAAGTCATCACTAATGTGATCGAGAAATCTGTAACACACCCCAATGCTTGATAAGAATATACTAAGAATCACTCACTTCGAGAGGAGTACCTCAAGCAAAGAAGAAGAATAGAAAAGAAAGTATAAAATTCTAGTAAATTTTCAATAAAAAGTATCTGAGTAGGGAAATGCTCCTTACATAGTGATTCTCGTATTGGGTCTAGCTAGACAACATGGAAATTAAATGCAAAGGATCATTACTGGCTGAGGCCCAATATCTGTTACAACCCAAAGTAAATAAAAGCAACTAATAACATAATTGGAAAATAAACATTGGCCCATGGCCTTCTCGCTTTTAGCTCAGTTTCTTCCTTGGGCTGTGACAAACCCTTTCGTTTCAAAGCACCTTGCCTACAAGGTATTGGTATGCTTCTTTGAATACCTCACACACTCCATGAGTATCGATTTATCCGGTATAGGAAATCGTCTGAATAAATTTAGTGTGTTTGGACAAGTATTGGGAGCAGAGCTTGCAGAAAAATTGTTGTAAGAAACATCTTGTGAGGACCGCCAGCGCAAGGGGACAGACGGTCAATGAAGTTGAGTGGAAAGAAAGATAAGGGACACTCCATTAGTTTGATGAAGAAATTAGATGCGAATGCTGCAAAGTGCAACTAGTCCAACTGGAGGGCGAGCAAGCACCTTGTATAAGGCCTAGCAGATCTATCCCAGTGCAATGTGGAGATGAGCGTCTCGCCTTATGGTAGGCAAGCTAGAAAAGTTGTCCGTCGTGAAGGCGAGAATGAGGAGCTGAAGAGCTAGTGGCTCTAATGAGACAAGAGCTGCTCGCCCAAGGCAAGCAATGATTTAGGATAAGCTAGAGTAGACATGGGAGCTTTCCGGAACAACACGAAAAATGCTTAGAAGAGTGGCAGTGTCGTATGCAAAGAAGCCCACACTCCACTTGAAGGGTCACATCATTTGAACCCAGAGGTATGACCCAACGCCACTTGGAAGACCCTTATTGAAGGAAGGACTGAGGAGTTGGTAGGCCATAAGGAAGTGCGGACCATGCCCTGGTCATTTGTCTCTGTCATCCTGCAGTATGACAGATAAGGCTAAAGGTCTCTGTCAGAAATATGTAAGAAGGACGACTGACAGTCACACCCTATAAAAAGGAACTTGGACGTGGGACAAAATCTCACTTTTGAAATCCTAGACACTTGAGAACTCATGGAGTCGAATTCTTCAAAAGAGCAAGGAAGAAGCGGTGTAGTGAAATAACGAACCCAACGCTGTGAGGTAGGTTTGCTTCTAAGAAAATATTGGGGAATGTGGGGGTGAATATTGTATGTAAGAGGAATTTGCATGTTCTGTAACCTTCCCATTTCTGAACATGAATAAATCTGTTTTGATCATTATGTTTATCTTTTGTTCATTTCCTGTTTTCGAAGACTTTCAATATGTTTGTTGTTTTCATTGATTTATGATTAAACTATCGTCTCTGTGAAAGAGAGGGAGAGAGAGAGAGGGAGAGAGACATGTGTCAACAATCATAGGGTAGGATAGAGTTTCCTGGGGCATTCCTGTGAGACGTCGCCACAAGTTTCATATAGGTAGAGGGTGTCCACGTGAATAATTGGGGTGGAACAGTATCATGTTAGCCTCACCTGATAGTCGGGATGTAGAATCCCTCAGCGTATCACGTGTTGGTGTCTTTGAGTTAGTTGGCCAGATAGACATTTCCCTGATGCAACATGTTGTCTCTATGTGAGAGTTTACTTGTGTTGGGGTCCAGGGGAGCTGACTTGCACCACCTCGGTCAGGTATAAGGGACTTCCTCAATTTTGAACGGTGGAGCGGCTCATCCCCTATTTGCCCATCAGGCAACGTATGTCTATGTGACGAATATCTATGTGAATCTGTGTGATGATAGTTGTGCCTTTGGAACCAATATGATTTTATGGATTTGACCTATTGAAGCTAAGGGTGATTTCTCACCTAAATAATATTTGTACTTTAAAACACATTGCATAAGAAGAAAATTCCTTGAAGGGTGATTCCTCGTTATCCTTATATATATAAATGTATTTCATTAAGAGGGTGATTTCTCGCCAATAATATGTATATGTGTCATTTCACTATTTACATGAAATTGTTCATGACATATTCAGGAGCATTATCTATCATTAGTAGTCTTTGTCATAACTGCCTATAACCTACATATGGTTTCATCCTTTAGACCATAGACTTTGATGCAGAGTTAGAACTAGGAGTAATACCCAAGGAAGAAGAGCCAATCTCACTCAAACCCTGAGAACAGAGGCTTTTCTCTATCATAGGAGCCATGCATCATTTTGAGTTGTACTTAATCTTTTCAAAGGAGCAACCTATTATATTTAGTATGCCGCCCATTAGGTGATGAACAAACTATTTGGGTTGTATGTATCTCTAAGTTAATATTTATGAGGAATGAAAATAATTATTTCTATGATGCGTTTTAAATTTTTGGTACTACAAGGTCTAGTTTACTGACTAAACCTCTATCTTTTCCACTATGATTCTATATCTGAAACAACGTGCACTTCCATCTAGATGAGGTAGGCCAATTCCTGACCAAACCCTGAGTGTTGACCATTTGGCTAGCACCCTTGTCACCCCAGAACCTTGCCAAGACCTTTACACAAGGGACGAGGCATCTAGTTGGTAGTGGTAATCTTTTCCCAGGATCCATTCTTTGCAAAATGCACATATCCCTCTATGGTGCCATTCTACTAAAGATACAATCTTAAAATGCCTTAACCTGATCCCTCCATGCTTATCATCTTGAAGCCAACTTACAATAGGCACTTTGTTGCCTGAATCATTTGGTGTTTTAGGCGTCTCAACATGGAGAATTTCTTTCATCTTCTTTTGTTCTTCTTCATCTCCAAAACTAGTGTCCAAAAGAAGTACATCTTGTCCTGCAGAGACAGCTAAAATAGGAAGCTCATGCAACAGATTCCATGCTACACACTTAATTGTTTCACCAATCTCTCAGACTTTAAGACATCTACCAGTTTCAACTTCCCAGATTCGCATATTTCCATCAAGAGAACCTGAAGCAACCCATTGCCCAAAAGCTTCAATGGAAATTGACAGCAGACATCCTTATTACCTTTGTACTCGAGACATCTTTGTTGCCTTTGTACTCAAGATGACATGTTATGGGGTAAGACTTAAGATCTTTCCTACTTGGCAACTTGACCTTCAAGGATTTACGATCAATATTAATACATTTTTTTACAGACTCATGAGCACAAATATAGGTCCAAACAACGTTAAAAAATGTCCTTAACATCATTATCATATGTTGAGATACTTCTCAAAGACATATACCTTCTAGGTAGAAACTTCGACCGATGTTCCTCGTAAATCAGTTGATAAGAATTAATTTCTTCTTGTGTTGGGATTTATTCCAAAGAAGGCTTGTACGATCCCTCATGGCCTGGCAATTTTGTCTTCAATGCAGGAATTTAGGCTAAATGATTAGCCTTTTCTGTTGAGCTGGAATCATATCCCCACCACAAATATAAATGTTGTTCTTCCTTTGTCTTGTCAAACCTAATTACACCAATTTCCCTAACAAGCTTAACAACCTTCTTATTTTCCCATTTTGAAGGAATGAATCGCCTATTCGGCTCCGGAGCATTTGAGAGTGGGTGCTTGGCATCATCCCATTTAAACCACTCAATATAAGGCGCCTAAGGATCAAAGTCAACATGTGGTGACTTCCCTTTGAGTAATCTGCGAACAAAAGCCTCAGATCTTTTCGCGTCACCTTTACTTCCTCATCATTGAGCCAATTTTTGGAGTCATCAGCACTCACAAGAAACAAATCCAATTTATCTTTAGTTCTTTCTTCTTAACCTTCTTCCCAACAAGGTCATATCCAATATGGGCCTCGTCCAAGCCATTGTCATCATCTGAGTTGGCAATGCCCTAATCTCCAGATGATCCGAGTCACCAGCCTCTAAGAAATCCGGGGAAGGGGGGATATGTTCACTCGGTTCCCTCTCTTAGTAATTTCATCAAACAACTTCTTTGCTCTAACCAAATCTCCAACCACATTTGGGATATCCCTATAGACTCTGCTTCCTGTCATAAAGACCCTACTTAAGCTTGTGTAATTCCGATTATGCCACTGAAAGGCCCGACCAAAGATGGATTATCGACGAACACGAGCTTTTTGAGAGTGGACAAGAAACTCGACAAAGCGACATGAGAGAATGAAACACCCTGCATTGCCCTGTTGAAGCATTTATAGAAAAAGAGCTTGCAGAGAAACTTAAGGAGGTGAAGAAGAGTTGGTTGAGGGCAGAGAACTTTGGGGAGCAAGGCGGGTTGGGAGCGCAGTCCGAGAAGTACCGAAGGTGAGCTAGGTGGCATGGACCGTTTCGTTGGCCTCGTCTTCAATGTCAGAGAAGTAGTCACGGATGACACCGTGCGGGGCGGTGGAGCACAAATCGTCGGAGAAGAGGGAGCATCAAGCGATGGTGAGGTTGATGGAGTGGAGGACCTTGTAGGCATCGTCTTGCTCAGTCGGGTTCAATAGAGGTTGCTGCTGATGCGAAACAATGACGAGGGATAATAGTGTCGAAAGGAAGACAAGGGAAAAACCAAAAACTAAAAGGAATGGAGAGTGGGTTAAGCTTCTAAGAATGAGTTTTCGTGGTGAAAACAGAGAGTTGTAGAAGCGTTGGCGGTCATGGAAGAGAAAGGAGGGTGAGGAGCATAGGCAATGAAAATCGACACCACCAGGGTCAAACTCCCATATGGTGCTATGGATATCAATTTCCTCTGCCTCCCAATCAACTATGGATGAACATCCAGGTCCCTTGAGGAAAAAGCCAGTGGTGGAACCAAGGCTTAATTAGCGGCTGGGGTCGCTTGAGACAGGATTGTTGATGCGCTTGCGGTGGGTTTTGGGGATTGGGTACTCATCATCACATACATTACACATCACACTTATTTTTATTTTTTAATTTTATTTATTTTGGTTTTATTCTTGTTAAATTAATTGAGTTCTTCTATTTATCATCCATACATTACATATTTGTTAAGGAAAAAAAATAAAAAATCATATGTGGTGTGTAGTATAGGGGTGATGAATAAAATTTTTCATCACCTATACTCTCAAAAAATGCTAGGTTTCTAAAATGGGCCTCGAGTTTTTTTTTTTTTTTTTTTAAATAACCTCTTGTATTCAACTGAATAGTCATTCATTAGACCACTAGTTACAAATTCTGCTGCTTCTTCTATCCATACTCTCTCATAATCTAATTGTAGAGCTGCTTTTGCTAATGTGTGTGCAATTGTGTTTTTCTCTCTAAGTACAAATCTCACCTGCCACTCTTTTCTATCATAGAGATATTTATTTATTTCTTGAATGATGTTCCCATAGCTGAAATGGTCTTCCTCTTCATTGTTAACTGTGTTGATAATAACATGTGCATCACCTTCTAGTACCACTTTTGTAAAACTCAAGTCTCTACATAATTCTGTTGTTCTCCATAAGGATAAACTCTCTGTTGTAGCTGGTTGGTGTATAAGCCTTCTTTGATCACACATTGCTGCCAGTACTTCCCCTTTCTCATCTTTGATAATAATTCCAATTCCCACTTTTTTTTTTATCCACTGCTGCATCTCAATTTGTTTTGACAAAATTCTCCTTAAGTTTCTCCCAATGCTAGTTCTTCCTCTCTTAGATGGTTGTGTTATTGGCCCTCTTCCACAACTGGATGGCTGACTGGTATTCTTGGAGGTTTTCCCTTGATAATCTAATCACACTAATAGGACTTTTAAACTTGTTGTAAAAAATGAACCCATTCATTATCATCCATAAGGCCCTCATTGTTGTTGTTGTCACTTCCAATTATGCATTTGTTATCATCTCCTTAAGCTTCTCCCACAAGCTGAGGAAATCATCTTTTGCAATTTTTCACTTCTGTATTGAATTTATCATCCCTGCTACTAGACACTGCCATAACAAGTGCATCACTGACTCATCTTCATGGTGACAAATGGGACAGAGGGGATTATCCACAATCTTTTTCTTGAATAAGTTCCTTCTTGTAGCAAGCAAATCATTACCTGTTTTCCATAGAAATATCTTTAATGTTCGAGGGACATTTAGCTCCCATATATTATTCCATTTTCCATCCATCTTGTTTCTCCCTGAATTACTTTTTTCCTCTCAATCTCCACATGATAAGCAGTTTTTACTGTGAATAAACATTTTTCTAAAGGGCTCCATATCAATTTATCTTTTGTACTTACATTACTTAAAGGAATGTTGCAAATCTGCTATACTCCCTCCTGAATAAATATGCTCCTTATCAACTCATCATTTCAATCATTATTTTGCTGGTTGATTAGAACATTCACTTTTGCATCTTCATTTAGTATCGATATTGGAGACTAAACTTTAAAGGAAACTATTTTGGACAACCACTTGTGCCCCCATATTTTGATTTTGTGATCATTACCCACCCTCCATTTCAGACCCTCTTTCAACAGTCCCAAAGCTCCCCACACACTCCTCCAAATAAGTGATGATATATCTCCCAGTTTAGTATCCAGCATGGATTTTTTTTTTTTAAAAGTATTTCTCTTTGTAGATCACTGCCACCAAGCTGTTAGGATTCTTGATAAATCCCCAGCCTTGCTTAGCTAACAAAGCCATATTGAGACTCTCTAAGTCCCTGAATCCTAATCCTCCATTCCCTTTCTATTTTTTCATCTTTTCACAATTCCTTCATTGCACACTACTATTCTTTTGTTGAATACACCACCAAAACTTTGCACATATCACATTTAGCTTCCAACACAATTTTTTGAGAATCTTGAAGACAGTCATGGTATAAGTAGGAATAGCCTGCAATACTGTGTTTATCATGATTTCCTTTCTAGCAGCAGACAGATATACATTCTTCCAATTATTTATTCTTTGCCAAATCCTCTCCTTAATACTTCTAAAGGTATTGTATTTTGATTTGTCTACCATGGTTGATAATCCAAAATATTTTTCAAAGCTACCCCTCACTGCTGCTCCTCCTGCTGTTAGAATATCCATTTTGTCTTCTGTTATAGTGTTGGAACTAAAATAAATGGTTGTCTTATCTCTACTAAAAATTGTTCTGAGGCTTTTTCATATTTAAATAACATCTCTTGTATTTTTAACCATTTATCAAATCTATCCCTTCCAAACAACATGTAATCATCCGCGAATAATAGATGATTAATTCTTGTTCCTCACCTTACTACTGCTACCCCCTCTTGTGTCCCCTTTAGAATTAGATCTATGGAGCAGGGAGCTTAATCCCTCAACACATAGAATAAACAAGTATGAAGACAAGGGATCTCCCTGTCTTAAGCCACTTGAAGGAAATATTCTCTCACCTAGCTTACCATTGATCATTACTGAGTATGACAAAGTTGATACACAAAGCATAATCATCTCTACCCATTTACTACAGAATCCATGATCATCTCTACCCATTTACTACATAATCCTATCTTTCTTATTGTTTTCTCCAAAAAAGCCCACTTTATTCTGTCATATGCTTTTGACATATCTATTTTAATGGTCATACTTCCCTGAGCTCCTTTTTTCCTAACTTTCATTGAGTGCATGACTTTATAAGCTATCATAATATTGTCGGTTATCAATCTCCCTGGTATGAAAGCACTTTAATTGAGAGATATGATATTTGTCAATACTTTCTTAAGTCTATCAGCCAACACCTTTGACAGAATTTTATACAAGACATTACACAAACTAATTGGCCTATACTCACTTGTACATATGAGACTCTTTGTTTTAAGAATAAGCACAATGTGAGTAAAGTTCACTAAAGGATTTAAAACATTACCATTCAAACAAGCAAGTACAGCTGAGCTCATCTCTTCTCCAATTATGCTCCAATGATTTTGAAAAAAGCAAGCTCCAAAGCCATCAGGCTCAAGTGGTTTGAGTGGAACCATCTGGTTTATAGCAACTTCCACCTCCTCTATGGTGTAATCTTTGACAAGATCACATTCATCTCTTTGGAAACTCTGATCTCTAGATTCTTTAGATAATCCTCAATCTCAACTGTACATGGCTGAGAAGAAGTAAATAAATTTTCAAAGTAGGATTTAAATGCTTCTTCAACTTCCTTTGGCCTTGAAAAGCTTCTGTTTTGATCATCAACTACATGCTTTATTAGATTCTTCTTTTTCCTATGGCTTGCACATGCATGAAAGAACCTAGTATTTCTGTCTCCATAGTAATACTAATTCCTCTTTGCCCTTTGTCTCCATTTCAAATCTTCCTTATCAAGCAATACTCCTATCTCCCTTTGAATCTTTTTAATACTCTTCGAGTTATACCCATTCTCTTCATATTGTAACTGTTTTAGTTCTTCTGTTTTTCCTTCCAACTCCTTCCATTTCTCTGCTCTTAAATGTTTGTTCTATCTAACTAAAGCCCCTATGCTTCCTTCCATCAACTTCTGTACCTTATACATTTGCTCTCTACTTTATGGTTGATTACTCCATACTCTCTTCAACACCTCTTCACACTATTTCTCAAGTGCCCAACTTGCTTCGTATCTGAACAATTTCCTCCCTCTCCACTCACATTTACTAGCCTGACTTGTAGATAATAGAATGAGTTTATGATCAGAGCTACTTGCTACTAATACTTCCATTGATTTATCATTAAAAACTTCTAATCATTTCGCATTTGCAAAAACACTATCTAGCATTTCTTTAGTAAAAGAATCATATTCATGTTTGTTGATCCAAGGAAATTTGTCCCATCTCTAACCCAGGTCAAACAATTCCCCTTTCTCTAATGCTTCTTTAAATCTGTCCATTTGTCTTTCCTGTCTTATACTACCTCCTCTCTTTTCATCATGTGTTAGGATTTCATTAAAGTCACCAATTACACACCACCCATACTCTCCTATAGGTTTAAGTGCTACTAACAAATTCCAGGCTTTCTCCCTCTTGCTTGAATCAGGCTCACCATAAAACCCCGTCAGCAACCACTTCATATTCCCTTCCTCATTGGTTATCCAAGTCTAATATGCCTCTGTGAATAGTTTATCACTTCTACAGTTGTCATATTATCCCACATCAGTGCTAAATCTCCCCTTCTACCAACTGGTTCAACAACAAAACACCCCTCACAATTCAACCTTCTCTTCACTCTGCTACACTTCACTAAATTTAACTTAGTCTCCATCAAGAAGACTACATTAGGTCTCTTCTCCTTTGCTATATGACAAAGGTCATGAACTGTTTGAGGGTTTCTAAGCCCTTAATAGTTCCAACTTAGTGTTTTCATTCAGATTGGCGAGGCAATATTACAGGCTCCGCCAATTCTTCTATATGGATTTCTTCATTCTCAACACTACTATTTTTTGCTTTTTTACTCCCTTCCAACTCTTCATTCTTGCCCTCCTCCACCCTCATGTTTCTTTTCCCATGTGTATATACACTTGGATTTGATATTCCCTTGCCCTTGCCTCTTGCCCTCCGTTTCCATGCTCCCTTTGTCTGGTTTTTTTATTTATTAATACCCTCACATTTTGAGAGGCCTACCTCTTCTACTTCATTTTCACTTATACATATTTCTTCACTCTCTTCAATCCCTATACTAACTTCCCTTTCCCCTACAACTTTTTTATTGTTTCCATTAATTTTCATATTTCCTTTTTCCTTCCCTTCAAGTCCTTCCTCCCCTACCTCCTAATTACCCAACACTAAATCTATATTACTCTCTCTTGCTTCCACCTTCTTCCGACCCCCATACTTTCCTTCTCCAAAGGAGAATTGTGAACCATCCCGTTGTTCACCCCTTAGTTAGGTCCATTTCAATACTGACCCTTAGAAAATTTTCCCATTTGCTACTATCCTTCTTCACATCTACCTCTTCCACACTACCAACCGACTCACCTATCAGTTTACCTCTTGCTTCATTCATACATGAACCCACATCCTTTCCTTATTGAAGTTCATCCTCTGCAGTGGCATGAAGCCATCATAGAACCTTAAGACAAACAAGTGGTTGGGCCTCCCCTCCCAAATGCGATTGATTCTTGTTAGCTTGATTAGCAAACATGATAACGAATATGTTTGGACTTACCTCTTGAAACTTTGCTTTCTTACTGATCCTCCATACCTTCACCAGAGTGGATTCAATCACATATGGGTTTATACTCCTTTCTATACAGACCTTCCCTACTAGGCTTCTTTCCTCTTTGTAGCTCAACTCTTCTGTTAACTCTTCTCCTATCTCTATTCTTCCTCTTTTGTTAGACACAATTTTCCCCATTCCTCTTCCAGCTCGTTCATCTTCCTCCTCCATAGTTCTTTCTTCTCAGCATTGTTTCGCCACAGCTCGCCCCTCTTGTGGTAACTGCCTCTTCCCACGTTCACCACTATTTTTGCACTCCACCGCTGCTCACCCCGCTCGTGATAACTATCTCTTCCCACATCCACCATTATTTCTGCGTCAAACCTAAATTAGATTAGAATCTTTGTGGTCCCCTAGAAAAAACTTCACCTCTTCCTTTCTAGAGAGAAGATTAAGGATGAGTTTGAATAGAAAGTTCAGATGTAATGTTTTGTTGAAAGTTAAATAAAGTATTGTTAAATATAAATTTTTAATATAATTTTTATTTTTAAATTTGAAAAAGTTGAATTATTTATTATATTTTTATATGAGAATTTAAAAAAGTTGTAATAATGAGATAATATATATTTGTATATCCAAACTCACCTAATACTATGTGCCTCTTGAGTTTGCCCCATGTTTGGTACGTGTTTTCACTTTTTTTTTCCTCAAATAATAGCAAGGCAATGTAGGGTTGGGGTGAAAACCGACGTCGTCGGCGCGGTTTTTGGACAAAACCGACGCCGACCGACGTCTGAAAAAACAAAGGAGGCCATCGACCGTAATTGG